>NC_034592.1:6544918-6558387 GCF_900095145.1 Mus pahari | reverse complement strand
GTGTGTGTGTGTGTGTGTGTGTGTGTGTGTGTGTAGGTGCTGGAGTTGGTTCTCTCCTTCTCCCAGGTGGGTCCCAGAGACAGAGCTCAGGTACCCCGGCTTGTGGCCAGTGCCTTTACCTGAGCCACCTCACGGGCCTGCAATGTTAGTTTTTTAGGGAGTGGATAGATGGCAAAAATGGCCATGAATTCTTCTCCTCCCTGCATCTACAGCCTTGTGAAATGCCTTACAACTTATCCATAGGAAAATTGGCTTATTTCTTCACTCATAATGTGGACTTAGCCATCTGAGTTGACTTTTCCAATAGGGCATTAAGCAAATATCATGCAAGTAGATCCTTGAAAGCCATTTGTACATAAATGCCTGCTCTCTTGAGATCTTGAAAACTCTTCCACCACACAGTGGGAGAGCCTAGCATGGTCTTCTAGAAACTGAAAGACCAGGGATTGTCTCTCTCAGCATCCCTCAGTCCCTACCTGGCATACCCTGCCCCCAACCCTGACCTTTCCAGCCTGGGGCTGTGCAGCCTTCCCCCCCCCCCCCAAGCAACAGAAGTTATGGGGGTGAACGGAACCACCTCTAATGCCTCTAATGGAAGAAGTAACTTTTTACAGTGATTTTATCAAAAAACAAAACAAAACAAAAAAAAAAACAACTCACTTTACAATGATCAACCACCTATATTTCATAATTAGATAGGAAAGATGTAAAGTTTAAGGTTTCTGTAAAGTCTGAGGATATGCAAGCTTCTGATGGTTGGAGGACATGAAAACCTTGGATGCTGATAGTAAAGTGACTTGAGGTACACGGGAGGAATGAAAATGCTTCAGATTTCTTTCCCTTACTTACTATGTTACTGTAGTAAACTTCAAGGATTCATATAAGCTTTGGGAATCCACTCAAATCCACCTCGCCACCTCTCACATCAAAAACTGGACTCCAAACAAGTGCTGTCAATTCACAGCCTGTTCCCCCCCACCTCCCCACATGTCTATCCCCTTTCCCTGGCCCTGGGACCCCATCGACCCTTCTCCAACTCCCAAGACCATGAGCCTAAGAGTTTCAAGTGTACACCCAAGAAAAGGGACTCCTTAACTTTATCTTCTGCCCCTAACACACACGCACATGCTTACTTACATACATACATACATACATACATACATACATACATACATACATATGTTCTAGCATCCTGCCAAGTACAGATGTTTCCTCAAAACTGCATCCAGGACAGTTCCAAAGCTGGCCCAGATTCACAGACTACTTTAACTGAGCCTGCACAGTCCTACCCCCTGATGGTTCCACAGCTGGACAACCAGCTCTTCCTGGACTTGGCCAACATTCTAGCCCCCCCCCCACCATGATGTCCCAATGTCAGCAGAAAGTAGTCATAGATGATTATGTTGCCCCTTATTAATTTATTATCAACAAAAGGCTGGGATGTTTGATTTCACCCCAAAACAATGGACGAATATTTTACATACCAAAGCAGACCTGGCCTCTAGGTTCCCCCAGCATCCCTCAGTCCCTCCCTGGCATACCCTGCCCCCAACCCTGACCTTTGCTGCTTGGAGCTGTGCAGCTTCCCCCAGAGGTTTTTCTCTAGACATTTGGTCTCCTTTCTTGTTGTGTTCTTCTTCTCCTCCTTCTTCCTCCTCCTCTTCCTCCTCCTCCTCTCCTTTCTTCTCCTCCTCTTCCTTTTCCTCTTCTGTCTCTCTTATCTCTTCTGGAGTGTTCTTTCTCTCTCTTCCCCCCTCCTCTCTTTCTCTCTCTTCCCATTGTGACTTCCCTGGCCTCCTTCTTTGGGGCCGGTGAACTCATCCAAGAGAGGTTCCCAATAAACCTGCACTTACATAACCTAATCTGGCTCATTTCACTGGCAGAGAAATAACTTATCAGGTAGTGTGGTTGCATCTGAAGGATGAGCTACCCTAATGGAGCCCCTAATGCCCACAAGCTCCCAGCGTGTCTAGAAGCTGGCCACAAGCCCCTGAGAACTCCCCAGCTGAGAGCACTCCAAAGTACTGAGTCACAAGCTAATGATCTAGAGAAATGTTTGGTTTTTGAGGACACAAAACTGGAAGATGGCTTGTTACACAGCAAAAGCTAACCAACACAGGAAGAAAAAAGAAAAGCCTTTCAGAGATGCATTACAGTATTTGATATAAAGCGTTAAATTGGAAACACAAGAACGTTACTTGATCTAACATATGAAGTCAAACCATGGCAAAACTTTCTTAAGTTACATTGTTTAGTGAAGATTTTGTATAAAAACCATCTAAATAATTACATGTTCTAGTTACTTTTTGTAACTGCCTCAAAGAGCCTAAGGTACTGGTTTTCTATAAGATTATTACAATATGATTTTAAGTATGATATTCTAATTCCCATTGTAACTACAGGTTCTAAATAATCTAGGCTACAGCTGGTAGGCCGTGAACCAGTTAAAAGGAGTGCATCCTTAACAGAGAGAGGATGTTGCCACATTTAGAGTGTTAGTGGTTTTTTTTATTGTTCTAAAGTTGTGGGAAACATGGAGGCCTCTCCTTGCTGATATTTGGAGGGCTCTACAAAGCCTTTCCTTGCTGATATTTGGAGGACTCTACAAAGTCCAAACAGATGCTCTCAGACTTTAGCTTTCTTTGTTTTGCTGTTGTTCTTTTGTTACAATGGAGCAAAAAATGATACGCTTTCACTAGAAATCATTATTCCAGGTTTGCATTTTGATCTTTTTCTGGGTCAGCCATCTGTGGCACAAGACTCTTTCTCACATCCCTGGGTCACACCACAGTCACAACCCCTGCAGACCACGAGAAAGGAAGCCACCCTTCCTAGTGCACTCTCCTAAGTTAGGGGCAGTAAACAGGTTTTTATTCGTTTGCTTGTTTGTTTTGTTTTGTTTACTTTGGTGTTTTTGTTTTCAACTTCTGATACTTTCCCTTTCCCCGATACAGAATTTTATTGTTATAACTCAGGGACCATGGAGCTATTCGGTTGTTTTGGGGTTTGGTTGGTTGGTTGGTTTACAGCGGAGGACGCCATTGGTCTAGATGACACTTGTTCTTGCTTGCTTTAAATAGAGTGAACATCAGCAAGACAATGGACAATGGGAATTGGCAAGACCTGAATCCGTAGCAATCAACCTTCTGTTTGGAATGATTTACATATTAAACCCTTATTCTCTGTTTGTTACAGAGAGTCACATGTCTGTTGAGATATAAAGCCGATGCCTGGCTCTCTCTGCCATTTAGCTGAACCCTTATCTAATTCTTTTCCTTTCTTTTCTTTTCTTTCTTATTTTCCTGTTTTTGTTCTGCTTGTATTCTTAAAAGACTTTTACAGTGTAGGATGGTAGAATTGCCACAATGTGTTTATGTTGATGTGTTTTGTTTATGTGCTTACAAGAGTCAGCTCTTTCCTTACACCAAGAGAAGCCCAGCAATCAAACGCAGACTCTCAGCCCCTGCAGCAAATGTCTCAACCCACTGCGTCAGCCCCCACTGTCTAAGTCTTACCAAGAATCATCACTTAACTGAGCAGGCAGCTTTCATAGTGATAGCTCTCCAAGCTGGCAAAAACCATCCACATTTGTAATAAAATATTTAATAAGTATTAAATATTTAAGGTGTGGCAGTATTATGCAGTTTCTAAAATGTCCAACTTACCAATAAAATGTACTGGCATAGATAAGCAATACTAGGTTACTGTGGGCTTTGAGATTGGTTGATTCTCTCCATATGACCCTAGATTATAGGGGAAGGAACCATGTGTTGTGCATTGGATGAGAAGTCAGACCTGTGGAGGTCAATACATTGTATCTGCAGGGTGGCGCTGTAGAGTGCTGCAGGCTGAATGGAAGTCAGACACAGAGAAGGTAGCTCAGCAGTAAAACCCTTGTTTAGCATATGTGAGGCCCTGCTACCTCCAGAAATAGAAATAAATACAAGTAAAACAGCAAGCATTTCTTCTTCTAGAACCTCTTAATCCAAAACAAACCTTCCTGTAATGAATAAACTCAATTTGAAGAGATTATGTCTGAATCACATCTCTATTAAACACATGGGAACTGCATTAAATATCTTTCCCGAGCTACATCTTATGTTTGATTTCCAGTATAAGTTGGGAGTATAATATATCAGTCTAGACCTGCCAAAGAGATTGTTTAAAGGTTAACTGCTTTGTTCCAATCATTTCCTTTTTAAACAATAAATGTTATCACTACAATAACCATGTCTTATCTCATTTACTTGTGTCTTCTGGAGAGCACAGACATCCTTATTAAATCAGCAGATTAGGGCTAGGGGTGTGGCCTAGTGGTAAACCACTTACCTACCATGGAAGGCCCTGGGTTCAATCCTCAGCACTAGACACACACACACACACACACACACACACACACACACACACAGAGAGAGAGAGAGAGAGAGAGAGAGAGAGAGAGAGAGAGAGAGAGAAAGAGAAAGAGCGCAAATTCAAACCCTATTTTGACATCTTTATTGCACATGTATGTTTGTGTAAGTAATTGTATTTGATGTACACTACAGGGAAGAAAACGCTTTCTCTCTGTTTACATGAGCAATGCATACACAGGAGAAACTCAAGGATAGATGGGTAATCTAAGGGGCTGCTCAGGACTGGGTACTTACTCAGCCTGTTCACAAAGAACCAACTTATGCAGAAGCAGAAGATGAAGGGAACAGGGTTAGGCCCTTTATGGCTGAAAAGTAAGAAGGAAAGGAAACAGAAAGTAGGTCAGCAGCTGGGCACAGGAACATGGACTTTATCAAAGAGTTTGAGCTGCAGATCACCTGGGGCTTGACAAGATGGTGCAGCTGGTTCTTAAACATCTTCACGGTCAAGACCCCCAAGGCACCACTAGAAGATTTGAAAAACAGGAACTAAGACTTCAGCTCCTGCATAGAAATGGAGTGGGGCCTGTTAGAACTGTCTGTTAGTCCAGCCTTCAGAGTAGAGAAAAGCAAGAGAAATGTAAAGTCGATGACTGAAAGACAAATGATGAGCTGGATATTGGAAGAGCCAAGCAGGGACGGCTGAAGCCAACTGCAGCTGCTTGCTTTCTGAAGAATAAACGAACTCAAAAAAATCTTTATACAGAACAGTGGGTTACGACCCCTTTCCCAGGGGTTGCCTGAGACCATTGGAAACCAGATTTACTTGTATGTGATATATGCCTTGATCAAATCCACCTCTATTTCCTCCTTCTCCTTGGACTCACAATACCCCTTTCTGCTTAAATTTTCTCTTTTCGTGTTTTGTGTTAAAAGAAAAGAAAACATATATTTACATTACAATTCATAACAGTAGCAAAATCAGGGTTATGAAGTAGCAACAGAAATAATGTTGTGGTTGAGAGTTACTACAACATGAAGAACTGAATTAAAGGGTGACAACATTAAAAAGGTTGAGAACCAGTAATCTACAAAGAGGGGGGGAAGAAGAGGGAGAGGGAAAGGGAGAGGGAGAGAGAGAGGGAGAGGGGGAGGGAGAGAGAATATCAATCAGACAGCCATGTTAGCAGTGCCTATAAGTCCCTATCCTCAGGAAGCTGAGGCAGGAGAATTGTAAGTTCACAAGCAAGTTCCAGGCTAGATTGGAAACTTAAGGAATTTTTTGAAAAGTCATTTGTATTGGGGCAAACATGTAAAGGAGTGTTTTCCTGAAGTGGACACAGGGGAAAGGCTAAGGCAGACTTGTGAAGGACACAAAGGTGAAAACAGATGTTTTGTTAAAGCAAGTGAAAGACACATGATGAAGGACTTTTTGTTAGACACGTGATGAAGGATTTTTTGTTAACCACATATATGCATTCATCTGTCTTAGGTTGTATAGTTGAGCTCTATCTGTCGAGTTTCCATAGAGAGAAACACAGTAAAAAACAATTTGGTGGTGTGTTATGTCGTGTTCTGTCATTTCCTTGGACTTGAACTGGGTGATGCTACTTGGCAGTGATGTCAGCTGAGGGACACATGTGCTAAAGCAAAACTCATGGCGGACACGTGAGGTTTGGAGGGAGTGTACAAAGGACTTGACAGACCATGGTGGAAGCTGAACTTGGCTTGTTGGGCTTTCGATCTTTGCTTCCCTGAGAGAGGCACAGCTGAGGAACTTCTGTCCCTGCTGGTCCCTCCCACTGACTGGTGCTGGGGCTGAGGCCTGGCTGTCGCTGCTAGTTAGTGCCACTGCTATTAATTTGTGTGTGTTATCCCAGCTCTACCTAACTGGACTGCTGGTGTATCCATGAAATGTTTGTAAGTGTACTAAGCTGTGCTGTGAACTGAACTGCTGATTTCCAGACAACACAGACGGAAGTTGCTCCAAAAGAACCTTTCTAAAGAGGTTCACTTCCCCCATATCCTTTCTTTTCCACTACCTCTGGTGGGTGGTAGATTAAAAGGGAGGTTAAAGTGTTTAAGAACCATCATTAAAAACAGACATTGAAAAAAATCACACCAGGCCAGTATAGGATGTAATGGAGGGGCGGGGGGAGTGAATCTCATCCAGTCTTAAAATAGAAAAGAAAATCCAGCCATTGCACACATACACACTCATGCACACATTCATACACACTCACATACATACATACATTCACACACACATACACACTCACACACATGCACACATACATACTCATATACAGATTCATACACACTCACACAAACACACACACATACATACACTCACATACATCCACACCTGTACACACTCACACACATACACACACTCACACACATGCACACATACACACTCACATTCACACATACTCACATACATACACTCACACACACTCACATACACACGCGGTACTTATGTGAGGTGGCAGGAATGCTAATTAGCTTATAGCATGTGCATGCAGGCAACAAAGATCAGATATATTCTAAACAAGTATATGTAAAATTTTTGTCAATTTTATTTCAATGAGAATTGAGAAATGAATAATAAAAGTAAAAACTAAACAAAAATTGAAAGGCAAAGATGGTCAAAGTGGATTCTTTTTAAAGGACCCAACTTGACACTGTCTGTGGTTTAAATAGAAAGATATACACAAGTTAAAAGCAAAGTAATGAAAGGCGCCTTGCTAATATTAAGAAAAGAACACTGAAATAATCACATTAACTTCAGATGAAGCCAACTTTGGAACATGAAGAAATTGTCAGATAAATGAAATAAAATCATATATTCTTGCTAGGTAGTTATTATTAAAGTAACCAATAATAATAGTGTATCATAAAAGAAAGCACTAGGCTGGCAGGTTAAACTCAACCCACATTTAAGAAAGGGGTGGTATTAATTTTCAACAAATTTTTCTAGATAGAAACAGAGGAAACATCTCCTAACTCACTCTGTGAGGCCAGCATGACCTGAACAGCAAGATTACATACAGATGCATACAGAATCTAGCCAGACTAGGACGGTGAAGTTATCCCCCAGATAAAGGTTGGTTCAACATTGAAACATCAGGCAACGCCATCTTTATGTTAGCAGGCTTTAAAAGAAAATCATACGACTATTTCAATTGATGAAGAGAACACATTTGGCACAAATCAAACCATCTTTCCTGGTTAAAAACTCTTGGTCCATCAGGAAAAAAAGAAGAGTATTTCCTGGAGACCATTTACCAAAATCTTGCAGATATCATCATATGTAAGGCAAGGAGGTCCCCTCTTACTGCTCCCAGCGTTATACCGGAAATCACTGCTGCTGCAATTTAGTTAAAAGACAAATTAATAAGAGGTAAAGATTGAGGAGACAGGCATGACTTTGTTGACAGGTGAGATCTGTCTGTGTAGAAAATTACACTTGGATAAAAATTAAAATGGCCAGGTTTGGTGGCACATTCCTTTAATCGCAGCTCTTGGGGGACAGAGTCCAGTGTACCTGTGTGAGTTCGAGGCCAGCATGGTCTACAGACTTAGTTCTAGGACAGCCAGGGCAGCATAAAGAGACCTGTCTCAAAGGAAACGAAAAGAGAAACTGACACCTGGAGGGTAGGGTACTGGGATAAGGCCCAAGTCCATGGAATGCAGGATTAACATATAATGGTACGTAGAATGCACAATGCTTTCTCACAGCAGTGATAATTAACTGGAATATCAAGCCAGAATACAATATGGTCCACAAACAGCCTACCCCCAAAATGAAATACGTAAGTATAAATGTGCTAAACTACATTCTAAACCATGTTTAGAAAACTGTCAAGTTTTTGACAAAAAATACCTACTTGAATCTCTAAACAAACATTTCATATAAAATATAGCTTTGAAAACTCCACATTAAGATGTTAGTTCTTCCCTACTAGATCTATTCTATGCAATTCCAACCCAAACCCCCAAAGCTCTTTCACAGATATCGACATAACTCCTAAAGTTGACTCAGGGAGGTAAAAGACCCAGAGTGGCTGCCAAAAACGCTGAGGAATGAAGTTCTAGACTTGATGCTGCCACCTAAAACCTTCCTATAAAATCTACAGTGACCATGACACTGTACTGTTGGCAATATCATATGTAGACAGATCAAGAACACAAAATACAGAATCCTAAAGGAGACACTACAAATTTAGTGACCTGAGTGTTGACAAAGGAGCAGAGGAAGCACAATGGAAGAAGGATGGTCATCAAGGAATGGTACTGTAACAACAGACCCAGAACCTCACACAGAAAAGAGTAAAGAATGTAGACACCCAAAGACAGAGCACACGTACACACTCACACACACACCACACACATACATTCACACAGACATAGACACATACACATACATTCACACACACATACACATACATTCACACACACATACCATACACATGCATACATTCACACATACACACATACCATACATATGCATACATCCATACACACATGCATACACATACATTCACATACATGCATATACACATAAATAAACACATATACATGTATATTCACACACACACACACACACACACACATACACGTTATGCCTTTCATGAGAAATGAACTCAGAAAGATCAGTCTAAAACCTACCACAGAAAACTCTAAAATAGCTAGAAGAAAACACACACCAGCCCTTGGTTTGGGTGGTAAGGTTTTATCTTTTATCTACAACATAAACCAAAAAGAAAAAAAAGAAAAGGATAAAAAAGACTTCATCAAAATGTAAAATATCTGCTGTTAGAGACATTGCTAAGAAGAGGAAAAGGCAAACCGTAGATAAGGGGGAAAAGGTAGAGCATGTTCTTAGTAGAAGATTGTGTCTAGAAGAAACAAAAAACTCAACACTAAGAAAATGAACATCCCAATTTAAAGATGGTCAAAAAATCTAGAAAAAGAACTTGGCAGTCAGACATGGTGGTGCATGCCTTTAATCCGAGCACTTGGGAGACAGAGGCAGGCGGATTTCTGAGTTCAAGGCCAGCCTGGTCTACAGAGTGAATTCCAGGACAACCAGGGCTACACAGAGAAACCCTGTCTCAAAAAAAACCAACAAAACAAAACAAAACTTGGCAACAATTAGGGAAAGGATCCCCCCTTCACCCCCACCCCACTCCACCCCTCACCCACCTTCTCATTCTCCACCCACCCCCTCACCCACCTCCTTACCCCATCTCTCTCTCTCTCTCTCTCTCTCTCTCTCACACACACACACACACACACACACACACACACACACACACACACACACACCATGGTTAGGATCCTTAAATGGAGCCTCACTTGTCCATTTGACCCATGTTATCACTGGTGTCTTTATAGAACAGGACAGTCATCATCACAGAAAGTCCTGTGACAGGTGGGGCAGAAAGATAAGGGCCTGTGAAGACGAAAGTACAGATCAGACTTAGGGAGACTCCAAAATGCTAAACTGCTGGCTGTGAACATGGAGGTAGAGTCCAGGGTCAAGAAATGCAGCAACCTCTAACGGCTGGAAGAGAAGAGGAAATGGGTTTCCCCCAGAGTCAGCAGCACGATAACCCTGACAGACTTTGAATTTGAGCCTTGAAACTCATCTCAGACCACTGAACTCCCAAACTAGGAAAGAATCAACTTGCAATGCTTTAAGCTAACTTAAATTGTTGCTCCCCTCAAATCCTAAGCCAGAGTCTTTAGAAGGGACCTTGCCCATGGTTGAATCCAAGAAAGAGATGTGCCCCTGCTAGGCTACAGTGTTTCCTAAATTTACTGCAATGGGCTGTGCCTGAAATAGGAAGGTCTTAGAAAGTCTGAAGGTGGTCTACCCGTGTACTCTTTCCTATTGCCTTTCTGTGGGCAAGGCAGGGTTTAAGGTCAGGGCTCAGCTCTGGCTCTCAAGGCTGTGACATTTAGTGTTTACATCCTAAGCCAACCATCCCTCCAGCTCACCCTTGGCCAAGTGTCTTTTTCTTTCTTCCTTTTGTTTCTTTTTGGCTTTTAGAAATATATTTGTCATTTTAGTTGAGCCCTTTTTTGAAAATATTTTGTATTTCTCATTCATTCTCAAACAACTGTTTGGTTAAAAAGATCCAAAATGACACAACAAACTGATAAGTAAAGGGCAAAAATGAAACTCAAAATGAGACTCAGGCAAAGCTATACTTGAGTAAACATGCACAGACTGAAATGCATCTATTATAGAAGAAAGATTAAAAATAAATAAATAAATAAAACACTATTCAATTCAAGAAAGTGGAAAAAGATAAATAACTGAAGAAGAGGAAGAGGAGGGGGAGGAGGAAGAGAAGACATTTTATAACTAAAATTAGAGTCAGATGTGGTGGTGCACACCTTTAATTTTAGCACTCAAGAAACAGAGGCAAGTAGATCTCTGTGAGACTAGCCTGGTTTACATAGTGAATTCAAGGACAGTTAGACCCCATTGCAAATAAAAATAGAGGAAAGGAGGGAAAGGAAGAGGTGGGAGAAAACAGGAGCAGCTAGCAAGCACACGTACCAGCTTGTTAAATATATGAACATCATGTGACGTTAGCAAGCACACGTACCAGCTTGTTAATGTATGACATCATGTGATGTTAGCAAGCACACGTACCAGCTTGTTAAATGTATGACATCATGAGACATTAGCAAGCACATGTACCAGCTTGTTAAATGTATGACATCATGTGATCATGTGATGTTAGCAAGCACACGTACCAGCTTGTTAAATGTATGACAACATGTGACGTCACCAGAAGAAAAGGAAAAGATTCCATTGACAAAATGCTCAAGAGAACAAAATGCTTAGTGCCAAACCCAACAAGAACCATGTAAGGTCTATGTGAAGGAAATGATAAGATTTACTGAAGACAATAAGAAATAACTTTGTAGCAAATAAAGCAGATGTCCATGGTAGGTCCTTAGATAAGGAGTCCCAGTGTTACATAACTGTTTGGTTTAATTTTTGTCTGTAAACTTAAAGCAATCCCAGTAAGAGAAGTTCACTCTCAAGTTCATAAGGAGGAAAAGAGTTTACACATAACCAAGTTTTTTGGAAATAAAAACATGATGATTGAAGATTTGACCAACAATTTAGCAAAATATGAAAATACAGTGGCTTTTAAAATAAGTGAGTATGGGAAAACAGACAATAGGCTACTGGAAATGGAAAGACAGCACATTCTCATCTAAAAGAAAATTTATTTAGAAAGTGGTATTTTATATCAGTCTGCAGGGAAGAAGCTATTAAACTACACTGGCCTGGGATACCACGAAATACCATGAACAAAAAACTCCAGAGGAATCAAAAAGACATTTTAAAAATCATTAAAAGATTCAAAGAACACACACAATACTTGTATAATCTTAGAGAAGGGAGAGAGGTGAATGTAATGTAGCATGTCTTTAAAATAACTAGTACTTTAAGGAAAAGACCAGCAATAGATTGAGGTAAGATATTTCTAACATATATAGCACATGGAGGATTAGCGTCCAGGATAAACCCTTCTACAAAACAATGAGGGGGCTGAGAGACTGAGGAAGCCAGTCACAAACTAAAGAGCGCAGGTGCTCAACTCAGGGCTGTGGCCAGGGGTTGGGGGATTTATTTTATTTTTATTTTTTTCCCTGGCTGACAGCGCTCTGCTGTTGACCCTCTGGAAATTTCCTTCTATGGAGAGGACTCTTCTCACCAAGCACATGCAGTCCTCAGCGGGTCATTGAGCCGACAGAGGGACACAGAGCAGAGAAGCTCAGTGCTTGGTAGGTCAAGGACACCCAGTGACTTTCTTCCTTGCACACAAAGAGAACATGTCTGTAGACTAGCCCCATCACATGCTAATGTGGGGTGCAGATGGGGCCAATCAAGAGATGGGAACATTCATCCAGTTTCTCTAACCAGCTCTGCCTGGCTCTCTCACTTCGCTAAGGCTAAGCAGACTTTTGTCAGTTGCAATAAAACCAGCTGTTTCTGAATAGAACCCCTGTAGCATAAGAAATAGCCCCCAAGAAATGAGAAATGGGATTACCTGAAATTAAAAGGCTCCTGAATAGCAAAATAAAGTTTCAACAGAGTGAGCGGGGAGCCCACAGTAGGGGAGAAATGCATTGCCAGCTACGCATCAGACAAGGGATTGATCTCTAGAATATATAAAGAATTGCAAAGAGGAAACAGTCACATGACAAACAACACCAATACCCCCAACCCTCCCAATCAATAAGTGAGTAATTGACTAAACAGACAGACCTCAAAAGAAGAAATAAAAAGGGTCAATAAATATATTTTAAAAGGTTCGATATTCCTAGCCATTAAAGAACTGTAAATTAAGGCTACTGTGAGATTACATCTCAGCCCAGTCAGAGTGGCTATCGTGAAGAAAACACCTGAGGATGTGTGTGGGAAGAGCAATGAACTCTTGTCTGTTGGTGGTTGGATTGTGAGCTAGTGTGACCACTCTAGCCATCAGTGTGGAAATTCCTTAGAGAAAGTGAAAATAGAACTTTCATATGACGCAGCCACGGCACTCAGGCAGATTCCCCTAGAACTCTACTTAGAGACGCATGGACACCAATGCTCACTGCTGCTCCTTTTAACACTATCCAGGAAACAGAACCAGCCATCAAGAAGTGACTAAGGAAATGGTCATGTATATACACAAGAACTGTATTCAGTTGTAATGAAAATGCAATTATGAAACTTACAGGAAAATGGATAGAAGTGAAGAATGTTATATTAAGCAGGGCAGCCCAGGTTGTGTTTTCTATTATATGCAGTTCCTAGCTTCCAATTATTGAATGTGTATGTATTGAGATGGAAGTAAATGTAAGTAAAAGCCACAGATCTATAAAGGAGCTTGTGGAGCAGAACAGAGGTTTTTATAAAGGTTGGGAGCATGAAGGCAACAGAACACATGCGCTGTGAAGGTGGGGTGAGGGTGGGGCAAGGAGACTGTGAGGGAAATTAGACAAAGAAGGAGGCGGGGTTGGAAATTAATCTAAAGGTAATATGGATTAAAATACTATAAGCAGGGGCCGGGCGTGGTGGCGCACGCCTTTAATCCCAGC
>NC_034592.1:6539665-6544908 GCF_900095145.1 Mus pahari | reverse complement strand
AAAAAAAAAAAAAAATACTATAAGCAAACTTGTTACTTTGTAAGCTAACTTAAATGAATGAATAAACAATTTTTTAAGAGAATAAAATGTTTTGTATTGTGCAAGCATGCTGGTCTTTCCTCAAAGCAAAGGTAAAGGTTTAAAAGAAATGTTCCAAACTTTCTCTAGAAAGAAAGAGAAAAAGTGATTGCTTATGTCTTCTAAAGTGTTGCTTTTTGCTTTTTACCATATTTTAAATATTACACATAGTAATTTTTTATCCATTTTATTGTGGTACTAAGATTGACACAAGTAATCAATACATTAATCAAGATAATAACACTCAAAAGAAACAACCAAAAGCATGCTGAGTGGGCGCCAGGGATGTAGCCCAAGGGTAGAGTGCTTGCTTCATGCCCTTCATGTCTTTACGTCTTGGATTACATCCCTAGCACTATAAAAAAAAAAAAAAAAAAAAAAAAAAAAAACCCTAAAAAGTGCCTTAACTTTTCCACCACAAGAATATTAATGATTTGTTGAGCACTAGACGGTGACCTAAATCAACAGTAGCCCAGAGTATTTTACTGGGGAAAGGCTTTTGCAGGGGAAAGGCAGGCTTCTGTTTGCCAAGGAAGGCAGGGAAAGACTGCACAAGTCATGCCCCGGCTGTGTAGCTGGGCTACAGTGGTGGTCTGAAAACAGTCATTTATAATCCCTAAAGATGAATGTGACTAGTTCCTACTTACCTGCAAAGCCAGACATAGGCTGGTCCAGAGACCTAGGAAGCAGTTAAAAAATGAAGTTCATAGCTGCGGAAGTAGTATATGGAGCAGGAGCCCTACCTAGCCTCAAGGCTTCAGGTCAGGAAGGTGCAGGCAGGACGGGATTTGGAATAGCACTGGCCAATAGACTAAAGGTGATGGGAACGGCCTGGGCAGAGCCTCAGTTCCAGCATGCACTCCAGAGACAGCCGAAGGGAAAGGTCTCTTTGAAGGGAACTAGATGGGGAAAAGACATTTCTAGAGTCCTTCGACTGAGTAGTGGAGATGGAGATGGAGATCGTTTTAATGTATGGCAGAAGCTGAGCTAACAGCTGCCTGTGGTTTCCATCCCAAAGCCAGAAAACATAGGCCACTGTCCCCATCTTTGTCACTCTTAGAGGGAAGGGAATTGAGTTTCACTGAGCGGTCCCTAGTGGAGACAGAGAATGCCAGTTTAATCTTGAAAGGCCTACATCAAGTTCTCCTCTATTGAGGAAACTGCCTAATGAACTTCTGGATGGGTGAAGGAAATCACAAGAACCTCACATCACATGTACATGACATTTGTGATGATAATGCGACCGTCCTTATTTCTCCCGTATGCAAAACACCCCAAGCCTAGTGTGAAGGAGAAAGGAAGCAGGTCTCAGAACAATGTGTGCGGTCTGTTCCTCTTTACATAAAAGCAATGCCTGTGAATGCCTGGACATGTATGTGCGTAGAAAGGACTTTAGAGGAGTATGCTGGGGTGCTAAGTCAAAGCCAAGGGAACAAGGGTAAATAGAAGGGCAGGAGGCAGGACGGCACGTGGGGCGGGGGGTCTCTGTAGTCCATTCACTTTTGCACTGCCTTTTCTCTTTATAGGAATGTAGTTGACCAATTTAGCACAAAGGTCACACAACAGAAAAGCCCTAGTCAGGCACACTGTGAACAACATCACCTCAGGGCACCCTTCTTCGGCTTTGTGGACCCCTCTGTCCTTCCTTCCGCAGCCCACACTGGTTCCTTCTTCCTTTGTTTGCATCCAGAGCGTTACCTCTAGAATCCCACTACGGCATCAACCAAACAGCACTGAAAGCGTGGCCTTCCAGGCTCATCTCTACCAAGCTTAAAGAATAGGCTAGAATACGTCTCGTTCATCTCCACACTGAGAATCTTCTCAACTCTTGATGCATAGAGATAACGAACATATTTCTGTCTTCAGACCAGTCTCTCTGAGTTCTATTTTACCAAGGTTCTAAAATACCAGTTCAATGACCTACTTAAATTCTGATTTTGAAAGCTAAAACAGAATAAGCCTCAATGAAGAGAGGAAGAACCAAGCCTCCACTGAGAATTAGTTTTGACAAGTACCAACACACCCAGGAAGACTCCTGCCATGATTAAAATGGTGCAGGCAGGACTTGAATAATACCAATAGCCGACAATCCCCAGCCCTTAGAAATCCAGATCTAGTTTACGTAACAGCGATGTCTTCTGTGTAATACAGACTGTTCGCTGGCCCTAAACTGTTGTTTGTTTGTTTTGTTTTCATTAAAAGGTGTTTTTCTGAGTCTGTAAAAGCACTGAAGCTCAACTTTGCCAAATTTCAAAAGACTTAAAAAACGACTAGGCCATGTCTGAGATACCGGGTTATTAAACGAAAGTAACTAGGCCTTGACACCTAAATCCCAAGTGGAAAACATTCAGAGACAGAATTTCAAGGTAAAATTCAGGTTCAGAGACATCTTGGTGAGTCTCTAGTGTACCCCATAAGCCACCCTCGGGAGTGAAGCTGGTGTGAGCGAGTGCACGGGAGGGTCTGGGGTGCTGTGACAGCTGTGGCTCTGGAACTACTTCTGCTTCTGCAGGGGCCACAACAGCTTTCGGGAACTGAGAACCAAGAGGAGGAAGTGGAAGCAGCTAGAGGGCTGTCCGGACTGCTCTGGGACCCCTGGTTCCTCTTGGTAGATGGGAACTGCCTGGCATTAACCATCTCAGCCCCTTGGCCTGAACATGACGGAACGGAAGTTCTTTGCTGGCTTGCCAGCTATTGCTTTGTCTCTTCCACTTAGTTCTCAGAGGCATGGACGCCGCCTATCACCTTCCCGCCCCATTGCTTTAGGTATATCCCAAATTATGCATCAGTAAATTTTCTAGATTCCCTCCCGGCCTTTTCTTCTCACCTTTCCCCTCCTTCCTTTCTTCACTCTTTGCTGACCTCATACCCAGTCTCCCAGGGCTGCGTTATAGGTGTGTGCCACGTTACCAGGGCCTTAGGTTTTCTTTAGTGAAGAATCTATGTGATATATACTCTTTCTTAGAAAAAAAGAAACCCTAACTCTAGTATTGAGACTTCTAAGGGGTGGTGGGTTTCGCCGCAGCCACCTTCTAGTGGAGGTGCTTGCGTCAGGCCCTCTTGGTTGCTCCTCTCTTAAACCCGCCTTAGACAGGGAGGTGGGGCTTGTAGTTTCAACCCACCCCCAATTTACAGCATTCTGCCTCTTGTAAACAAGTTTCCCTCTTCCGGTTCTCATCATTGCCAAGATTCCGGATTTCTCTAACAGTTTCCTCGTTTGATTCCCTCATTTGACATTTAAGTGGCTTTAAACTACCTGCCACCCTACAGCGACTGGGATCTTTGAATAAACAAACCCTCCAATTCCCAAACTCCTGCTGCATTTATCAGGGTCTTGGTCACTGGCATAGCTAGCTCCTCCCAGCCTGTGCTCTGGCTGCCTCCTCTCTTTTGTGTCCTTGGCAGAAGCTCTCAGATGGCAGGCCCTTCTGTCCAGGCCACTCTTCCACCCACTCTACCTAGCTGTCCTGTCCCCTTTTCTTTTAGACATACATACTTTTCCCTCGGAGAGGTTTTTCTGTGAGCCTCCCCTCCCCCACGCCCTCAGTGTCTTAGGTATCCCAGGCTGAATTGGACTTGTGGTCCTGAGGAGCACTGGATTACAAACCCACAGCACAAAGGCTGCGCTACTCTTGTTTTCTCCCACTTCCCTGGGTTTATCACCTCCAGAGCCATCCTTGCAGCTGTTTACCTAGTCAGTCCGCATCCTCTCAGACTGTAAACTGTGAGGGAAGAGACTGCAGGCAGTACCTAGCATGTTATCTGGCACACAGTAGGCACAATCAATAAATATTAACTGGGTGAGTTTGTTTTTCCTAAATGTAAATTAAAAACATTGAGGAAAACACCAAGCTCCTTAATAGTAATCAGACTCAATTGCTGCCAGTCACTGTGAATCAGAACAACTTCACAGGCGTCTTGTGAGACCGCCTCTTTTCCCAGTAGGGTCTTCTCTGGTTCCATAAAATGGGGCCACCTTGCTTCTTTGCTTTGTGGATGCCACAGACTTTCCCCTTGGCAAGAATGTAATATCTGATACTCTTATCCACGGATGAAGATCAGACCAGTTTATAAGGACACTGTTGACAAAGAGTAGAACCTCCCTCTTAATCTGCTCACAGGCTGTAAACAGAATAGACGAAATGGGACATTTATAAAGAATAGAAGTGTATTTGGTGCACAGCTCTGGAGGCTGAGAAGTCAACATCTGAGGCCACACCCAGCATCTGGTGAGGGCCTCATGTTATTCAGTAGGATGAAGGGCATCAGGAGGGAGATGAACAAACCTGCCGGAGGAAGCCCATTCAACTACAAGGGTACTCGCTCTTGACAGACTGATCTGCTCTGGATCCATTCACCTTTCCAAGATCCTACCTTTCAAACAACTTTGACATGTAATTTCAGGGGCTAAGTTCCAACATAGGAAATTTGGGGGACACATTCAAATCATGCCACCTCCCTCCATCCTCCCAGAGGCATAAAACAGACAAACCAAAGACCTGATATAGTGGCTAGAGAGGTGGCTTAGTAGTTAAGACCGCTTGCTGGACACCATTGCCTTTGCCCTTGCTAGGAGCTGAGTTCAAGTCCCCTGCACTCACATAAAAAGCTGGGTGTGGCTTGGAATACACATCAGTAACCTCAAACTGTGGCATCGAGATGGCACAATCTCTGGAGCTTTCTCCCAGTCTTCTGGACTCAGTGAGTACACGGGTGCACATACTATACACATATGTTCACAAACACACATGCAAACACAAAATCAAATCTTAAAAAAAGGAGTTTTCCCTTATTTAGCTCAGTGATGCTACACAAGAGGCCTTGGTTCTGATCTCTAGCACCACAACAGCAAATAAAATCTTAATTACTAGATATTCTGTTGTTGTTGTTGTTGTTGTTGTTGTTGTTGTTGTTGTGAGAAAGTCTCACTGGGTGGCCCTGGCTGGCCTGAACCTTACTAAGAAGGACAGGGCTGGCCTTGAACTCACAGGTGTGTCTGTTTCTGCCTCCCAAATCTGCCTAGATTAAAGAAAGAGCTGTCTCACTAAACTGGGTTTAGGCATTCCTTTTTTTTTTTTTAAGATTTATTTATTTATTATATGTAAGTACACTGTAGCTGTCTTCAGACACTCCAGAAGAGGGCGTCAGATCTTGTTACGGATGGT
>NC_034592.1:6515412-6539615 GCF_900095145.1 Mus pahari | reverse complement strand
GTTGCTGGGATTTGAACTCCGGACCTTCGGAAGAGCAGTCGGGTGCTCTTACCCACTGAGCCATCTCACCAGCCCTAGGCATTCCTAGTAAGATATGAAAAATGCATTCATAGTCTATATTTAATACAATGTTTTTGTTGTGTCAGAAGAGTTTCATCAATCTTTATACATATTTGTATATTAAAACAGCTAATTCACAGTTGCTTGTGAATATTTCAAAAGTTTACATTAAACACTCCCCACTCAACGTAACCATGTTCTGCAAACACTGAATGAAGCATGTTTACTATAGCTATTGCTTTTGCACTCTTTTGAGTCAATTATTTTGACACAGTTTCAACTTTTTTGACTGAGTGTGGTTGTACACACCTTTATTTCAGCACTTGGGAGGCAGTTGGATGTGGATCTCTGTGAGTTCAAGGCCAGCCTGGTCTGCAAAATGAGTTCCAGGACAGCCAGGGCTTCTTATAGAGACCCTGTTCCAAAACAACAAAACCAGCCTTTCTCTACATCCATGAAAACTCAAAAGATCCATGCATTGGGCAGATACTGCTCATTTATTTTCAATATGTAGCTATCTTTTTTCTCCAAAACATTTTGCAAAGTGGGGGGAGGGGCAGTTCCTCTCCTTTCTACATCTAGGGATATGAGCTATCTGTTCCACAGTGAAGTTGACTCATCATGTCCTAAATATTATTATAACAATAACAAGTGGCAAAGAGTACCTGAAAAGTCTCCTCCCCACACTTTTCTGTGTCTCTGTGGGTGTGTGTGCCTGTATGTGCGCATACTGACATGCGTTTTTGATGAGTATGCTTGTGTGCTATGGTGTGTGTTTGGAGGAGTCAGACAGTCTCAGTTGCTCCACTTTCTGCCTGCAAATGCCAGGCCAACTGACCTCTGAGCTCCAGGCAGTTTTCTTGTCTCCATCTCTTAGGAGAAAGGGGATTATAGATATCTGCTACATGGCTGGCCTTTACACGGGTGCTGGGTGGCAGGATTCAGGTGAGGGCTGGGGTGTTGGACTCAGGCCTTCATATTTGTACAGTAAGCATTTTAGTCACTGAGCCATCTCTTCAGGTCCCAAAAGAATCTTTTCTAATGGTTTTATAAACAAAGATTTCATTTAAAGAAACTGGGCGCTTATTGTTAAATGTCATTCCTCTGTTACCCATTCAACTAGGAAAGATGATTGTGCTTGAAAATTATAAAAGATAACATTCATTTTATAGAACTTGGAAAATGCAAAAATGGGGGCTGGTGAGATGGCTCAGCGGGTAAGAGCACCAACTGCTCTTCTGAAGGTCCTGAGTTCAATCCCAGCAACCACATGGTGGCTCACAACCATCTGTAACAAGATCTGATGCCCTCTTCTGGAGTGTCTGAAGACAGCTACAGTGTACTTACATATAANACCACATGGTGGCTCACAACCATCTGTAACAAGATCTGATGCCCTCTTCTGGAGTGTCTGAAGACAGCTACAGTGTACTTACATATAATTAATACATAAATCTTAAAAAAAAAAAAAGAAAATGCAAAAATGTTTTGTAAAAATCATCTATAATCCAAACTATACCCCTGAGAACACTAGCAATATCATATTTCTGTGCTCTAAATGTACATTACACATCAATATCATACCATGTATATAATTTGTATCTTATTTTTACTTATATTAGCATTGGTGATTAATAATTAATAATGATTAATAACTATACTATTATAATTTCTATGAAAATACTGGGGAAATCTGGGGTGGAAACCCTGGCTGATTATTTGGAAGCAGCAGACTGAGCTGAGGGTCTCCTACCATATCAGAGCTACATCCTCAACCTGACATTACTGTTTTCATGGATGTAGCACGTTCTGACTCATGAATCTGCTGTAGTTTGCTGATTGCTTCTCCTACACTGGAAATTTCTGTTTCTGCTATAGAGATCTATATGTAAAGACCTGATACCTGGTGAGTTGACTCTTGCCCACTGTAGCTTCTTCCTGTCTGGTGTAACTCTAATTTATTTATTTATTTATTTATTTATTTATTTATTTATTTATTGAGACAGGTTTTCTCTGTATAGCCCTGGCTGCTGGCTGTCCTGGAGCTGTGTAGACCAGGCTGGCCTTGAACTCAAATATCAGCCTGCCTCTGCCTCCTGAGTGCTGGATTAAAGGAGGGCACCACCACTGCCTGGCTAGTTTAAATTCTTATCGTGTGAATAGAAACTGGGCGATAGAAGTCAATCCAGGGAATGACTGCCTCCTGTGTCATAGTTTTTGAGCCCCAACTTCTCCCTACACCAGACTAATCATATTGAGAGCAACTCAATGGTAGATTCTTGAAAGTGCATCCACTGTCCAGGAAATCCTAGTCAGCTGGGTAAGCCAGAAGGCTGGCCATAGATATTTAAATTAAAAAATCTCCAACTAGCTAATAAAACTAGTGTAAAACCCCAGACAGAAGGAGTTCATGTATCCTAAGTGGAGCCTGCTTCATTGTATTTGGACCCCACTCATTATCTTTTAGCTAGGTGTGACAGTATATTTTCTTTAATAATGGTCTTCCAAGTGTTTTGAATGACAATGTTATAGAATATACCAAGTAAGATGGAATGGACTCATCTTACAGCTTGCTGTGATTTCTACCTAAAGCAGTCAAAAGGGCCTGGGGCTGTAGCTCAGCTGGTAGATCCCTTGCCTGCCACACACAAAATAGGGGTTTCTGGTACAGACCTATAATCCCATCAATTAGGATGCAGAGGCAGGAGGACCAGGATCTACAATCCCATCAATTAGGATGTAGAGGCAGGAGGACCAGGAATTCAAGGCCGTCCTTAGCTACATAACACGTTCGAAGTTGGATTGGGTTACATGAGATCCTATTTCCAATAAAGGAAAGTCACACAAATAAAACCAGATAAAATTAAACCAAGAAAACCGACGATTTCTCCTCTCCTTAGAGAATCCTAGTCAGCATTATTCAATTGAAATATTTTTATCAGAAGTGTAGTATATTTAAACAAAATCAAATCATATGTGGTAATGCACACCTTTAACCCCATCACTCAGAAGACAGAAGCACATAGATCTGTGACTTCAAGGCTACCCTCTTCTCTATATAGGGACTGTCGGGCCAGCCAGGCTCTGCGGGTGGGTGGGGGGTGGGGGGGGAGGCAGCGGGGACTCAGATCATCTACCCTCCCCCCACAGCCAGTTCCGGTTGGATGCCCGAGTCATTGTAAAACCTTCGACATTGTCATTTTGATGAAGAACTTCAAACTGCTTTATGAGAGTGTGTCAAGTTGGTTATAGTAAGAGAAGGAATAAGGAATAACAAAGTAACCGCTGCAGGAAGCAAAACCAACTCAGCACCAGGAGCCTTTCAACATTTCCCTTAGTGGTTGTCTTTTGAATAATTCCTTGCTTAGAGAAAGACCTCAGCCTCAGAATCAACAGCAAAAGAGTTCCAAGGCAAAAAGATGTGACTCCCTTGACTATGGAAGCAGCTTGCAAAGGCGCTGAGTCAGGATTCAGCAGGATGCATCAATGTTTCATGATTATACCTTTGTTTTCCCCGTCCTTGTTTCTGCCCCTCCCAGGAGAGATGGCGACCTCTGGCCCATCTGTGCCCACGTTTCTCTTTGAAGGGTTGCCTAACAACGCCCAGAGGTGTCCATTTCCTGTTCTTGTAGGCTCACCCAGCTCTTTGCCGTCGTTGAATTCAGTTTTTCAGCAAGCCCATTGTCTTGCATTATTAATATACAATTAAGTACATTACAGCTATTGTGAACAAATAAAGAGCTACAGAGGCATTGAAGTGGAAGAATTCATTTCAACCAGGAGGAAAGGGTAATTGTTTTCAAGGACAAGGGCTGGTATAGGTTTCTGTGGAGTGGTGATGAAGAGCAATATTATCAATGATGATGTGAGTCTGGGTCAATGAGAATTTATTAAATAAATGAACTCCTAACTGGTTAACAGCAATATGAATGCTTATTTCCAATACAGGAAGAGATATGAAACAACTTGTAGGCTGTGTAGGATGCTGTATTTGGTTGTAGATTCTTGTGTAAGGGTGCCTGTGGGCAAGCTATGAATATTGGTTTAGATAGGCTCTTTTCTGAGGTCAGGCGACAGTTTATGAGTTATCAGTAAGATGAAGACTGTACAACCCCCCCCCCACCGCCCCCAGACAGGGTTTCCTGTATACCTGGCTTGGCTTGAACACACTTATCTGAGGATAATATTGAATTTCTGATCCTCTAGCCTTTCCTCCTGAGTGTCAGGATTACAGGTCTGCAACATTGTGTACTTTTATCTACTGCTGGTTTTGAGTCTAACAAACAATCTATAGGATAGTCCCTAAAGTGACCTTTGTGTCAGGTTATACCTATTCACAGAAGTAACATCAGTCTGGTTAAATGACTTGGTCAGCTAGTGGAACTGTGGCTCAACTCTATGACTTCTCAACATTAATTTAGGCTAGTTTTGTTACTATCCTCACCCCCTTAGCCATTAACAATGGTGATGGTTGGTACCAGAAGAAGCAAGGTATCATTTGGGGGGATAGTATCAACAAGTTAGAACGACCAAGGGGATTTGGGGGGACAACCGTGGTGAAAGGTCAAATGAAGAAAAGGAAGATTCCCCACAGGATCTGCTCCCTCTTTGTTCCAGACGTTACTCTTTGTCTTTTTGAAAGATCTAAGGACTGTAGACTTGGAACAACAAATGCCAGCATAAGGAGGGCTAACTTTCAGTGTGGGGTGGTAGTGGTGAAAGGCTAAACATTTTCAAATCAGAAGGCGTGTGTCCAGAATAAGAGAAGGAAGGGGTGACCTGCAAAAAGGTTGATGGGTTCCAAGCAAACGGTCCAGATTGGGGCATGGCTGTCTTGACTAGAGCAGGGGTTTCAGGGAGGAATCCCAGAGTAGGTTGGGAATGACATTCTAGTATCCGACAGCGTGGGAAGGCCCAACCAGAACACAAAAGGTTAGGAAGTTCAAGGCAGGGACTCCCTGGCAGACAGTTGACAAAGAGGAGCCAAGGTCCTTTCCCTAGATGCTGGGAAAACCCGGCCCCGAAGAAGCGCTCTGGGTCCCACGAACTCTCCAGGCCCTTGGCACGGGAAGCAGAGGTTCCCGGACATTCCTGGCTGCCCCATGCATCTGGGGGCTCCCTCCTCGGAGCTTCCTTGGCTCCGTATCCTTTCCTTGCTCCTCCCCGGGAGCGAGAAAGGCATGTTCGCGCGAGTCTCCACACTCCGCAGCAGCCTCCCCAGACGGATCGCGGTCGCCAGGGAGGTGCTCGCCTAGCACCGGTGGCGGAGCGCACGGTACAGCTTAACGGTCCGGCATCCGCATCCGCACCCGCCCCGCCTGTCGGCGCCGCTGCCCCGCCCGCCTGTGCGTCATGACGCTGGCGCCCAACGCGGAAGCCGCCCGCCGCCTGGACCAGCCGAGGGCTGTGCGCCGAGCCGCGACGGGCGGGAGCCGGGCGGGGGCGCGAGGCGAGCGCAGCTGCAGCCTAAGCGGACGAGCGCGCGGAGCGGGCGGAGCGAGCGCCCAGGACCGAGCGCGGGCGGAGCGGGGCTGGAGCAGGCGCGCAGCGGCGGCCGCCCCGGGGGATGCGGCTGCCTCCCCGGGCTGGCGTGTAGGGAGGGCGGGTCCCCGGCCTCGGCGGCGCGGCGGTGGAGGGGACCTAGACTGCGACCATGGCGACCCCGGGCAACCTGGCGTCCTCCGTCCTGGCGAGCAAGACCAAGACGAAGAAGAAGCACTTCGTGGCTCAGAAAGTGAAGCTGTTCCGGGCCAGCGACCCGCTGCTCAGCGTGCTCATGTGGGGGGTCAACCATTCGGTAAGGCTCCTCTGCGGCGCGCTCCTCTTGCTCCTCCGGCTCAACCTCCGGGCTCTGCTCCTCCTGCTGCAGCGGTGGCAGGGCGGGGACCTCTAGCCCGCTAGCTCGGCCAGTCCCGGGCCCTCTGGCCACTCGCCTCTTGGGGTACCCCTAACCCCACGACATGCGTCTATCTCCTGGGTTTCTCCGGCGGCGCTTGCGCTCCCTTTGGAACCCAGGGAGGGTGCGGGATGAGAAGCATTCGCTGCGCTGTGCTTCTGAGCCCTTCCGCGGCTCTCCTGCCCCGCATTCGCCCTCCCGCCGATCCGTGCTCGCTGCCCGGGAAGTGGGAAGTTTGTGCGGGGACCGACTCTGTCTCAGCTATCAATCCCGGCGGGGGACTGCTCAGGGCCCAGTCCGAGCGATCGCTCCACTTGTCTGGGACCGATGGGCCCTCCTGCCCTGGGCCAGTGGGCAGGTGTACCTGTCCCTGACAGGAAGCGTCCGGAGCTTCTCGGAGATAGGACTGGAGTGAATCAGAAGATTTTGGGCGGCAGCTTGAGAGCTTATTAGCTTTCTTTTTTCCTTTAAAGGCAGTATTGTCAGACTCTAGGAGAATTTGGGGGGGGGGGAAGGCAAAGGAAAAAAAGCAGCGTAAATATGGCCCTGATGCTTCATCCCTTCCCGCATCGCCCAGCTGCTGTGCCCTTTCCAGACCTCCTGGCAGGGAGTCTTCCTCCCTCCCCCCTACTTCCCCCACTCCTTAGGGAGCCAGGCAGAAGTCACAGACTTCTGCGGAAGGATGGCTTTGGTGGTGACAGCCGGAGGGGGTCCCGGCGGTCGCGAGTTCGAGGTGGTCTAGAGTTAATTACATCCATTTTGGAGGTTGTTTAAAAGACTGGCGGGGAGCGCGTTGGGGAGGTTATTCTAGCGCACAGCCAGGGATGCAAGGAGGTGCGCGGCTGCAGACTCTGCGGACTGCGGTGTGGGGGGCTGAAATAGCCTCCTGCTGATCTGACAGTGAGAAAACTCCTGCAGCTTTAATCTACTTAGATGGGCTCTGGAAACGTGATAGGCGCTGCTGGCTGAGCCTTGAAAGTTTCAATGAGCCTGTGAATTTTGACCATGACCTTACCTACTGCAGTCAGCCAGCTTCGGAGGGAGAGCGTGAGCCTGCTGCTCTGCTTTGGCTTCCGTGGATGCCCAGGTGTCCTTTTCAGCATAACACAAGTGACAGAAAGCCAGCGTGGTTTTTGCACTCTCAAATTAACAGAGTTGTTTAAAATGGCTCAGTATCTCTTATTTATAGTTTTTCCCCCCAAGCAGAGCTGGAGAAAGGTGAAGCAATATGAAGATGATTGTATTTATCTGGAACGTTTTAAAGAGTTGAGAAATCTATTACTTTACTGCTGGGTCTACTGAGGTTCATTTTACTGACATCTTTAGCTGTTAGGAATGTCAACTGTTAAAACAGCAGACAGCAATTCACCGCTCCCCTCCCCCCAGTTTTATTTCAGAAAGCGAAGTTACAGTTTTCCATCGTCCTAAGTCTCTAATTTAGTTATGTTTGGTTTTGTAAAGTTCTTTTTGTTACTTACCGTACTGTTAGCAACTTCCTAATTATTGCAACTGGGCACGCAGGGTAAATACAGGTTGGGCGTGAACCCGTGTTTATGATCCCTTTAAATCTCCTTTCGGAGTTCTGGTGTTTTGGTTAGGAGTGTTTGTATATGAGACTACATTTAAGTAGTGTCAACAAATGCTGCTGGGGGTGGGGTGGGAAGAGTGACTGAGAATGTCTGGAAAGGGTTGCCATTGGGCACTTAACTGTAACATCTGGGTTGCTACCTTGTGTTTATTTTTGAGTTGCTACATTTGTTTTCCAGTTACTCTACTTGGAAAATAGGACTGAAGGATGCTAGGACACTGGTGGTACTTTCTGTTGCTTTTAAGAAGTTACAATTCTAAGTATATACACTGCTAGCAGTTTATCATGTAAGCATGTTATTAATTCATCACATACATGCAGAGCCTGCCACACTGGGGAGGGCTGCTAAGATGTCCCTCCCTATTGTCTAGGTGCCTTTATTTTGAGGAATGTGAGTTGACCTAAGACAGTTATGTTTCTTCATTTTTCTAACAATGTACTTTTTAAAAATAATACCTCCGCCACCATGCTTGGAAGTTGGTTTTATTTTAGGAAATGGTTGTTGGTACCTGGAAGATGTTTTATCATGTTTTTTTTGGTACACCAAAGTTTATAGAATAAGATTAAAGTAAGTAAATCCACACTATCAGTAAGGAGCGTGTATATAAATGGGGACATTTGAGAAAGAATGGTAGAGAGGCGGATGATTCAGATCAGAGCCTTTCCCCTGTCATTCTAATGTAGCTAGGATTAGCAAGGCGAATCTACCATGGGTATAGCAATTTTTTGCTTTTAAAATTCCGTCAGACTTTTTATTGGACATTTAAAGCAACCATAAATTTGGAGCACTGAAAGGAAACCATACATTTTTATCATGTGAGCGTCTTATGGTGAAGTCTGTGTTTGAATTCTTTAACTGTGACTTGGCATATTAGCCAGATTTGGGGATCGGTGTTTGTAAATGGGAAATGGGATTGTTGAATTAGATGAGTAGCAATTTTCTTTTAATTTGATGACAACTATTTCTACAGCTTAATAGTTGAATAGCATCATATTAGGAGTCCTAGAATATGCAGTGACCTTTGGGGTCTTTTCAAAGCCTATACTGGAAGAGGAAGGAATCTGGGGTGATTTTTAGGACACTGATCTGAGTTTGCCAGGTTGATTATAGCTGAACTTCATTGCCATCTATTAAATCAAAGTCTATTTGATTGAAATGTAGAAACTTACAATTAAGATGAAAACTCTCCAGTCCATTGTAGCGGTGATGAAAAAAATCTTGATTTGGACTATGTTCAGTGTAGAGAATAAGCTTGCCATTGTGCGCTTAATTTGATGTTACTGCTTTCTAACTTAAAATCTCCATCAGTGAGTGGATCCGTGCCAATTTTTATTTTAAGCATTTTAAGCAGAGAATATAATTGAATACATAAAGGAAAAGATGACTTAAGGAGGCAGTTTTATCTTGTTACATTCAAAATTAAACTAAAAATGATCAGGCAGTTAGCTTCTTAAAGTGGTATTTTAATAGTGCAGGGAGCATGTCGAATGTATGAGCCAAGACTTGTTTTTAAATAGATATTCTAAAAGATTTTTATACACTGTGAAATGTGAGCTCTTTGGAGATTAGTATTTCCAACTCTATTTAGGTATATGAAGGAAGACAGTGTTATCTGTACAAAATAACTTATGTAAAACAAATATTGTTTTTAGAAATAGCCACTTTATTGCTATTAAGTCATTGTGGCTTTAAGCCATAGAAACACAAATAATTTACAGGAAAATTCTTAAGTATTATAGGAACCTTGGAGATTGTCACAGTGTGAGGAAGGATGGGAACCAGACATGGTAAGAACCAAGTACTTTTGTACAGTCGGACTTTCCTATCCAGCCTGGCTTTATTCAGCCTTTCTTTGCTCATAGATGCCTGAGAAACTCTCTGGGACTGGGAACTGTTGACCTCCTAATTTCAACCTGTCATTTCTGCTCCCCAAAAGGATGGCCTGTTTCCTAATTCATGCCTGAAAATACCACCAAAGATCTTAACTTGTCTGGATTCAATCAGTTGTAGTTTCCTCTTGGACTAAATAGTTAAAAAGTATTCAGGAAAAGAGCCCCTAAAGAGAGTTCCCAAGAGCTGGGTGGGCGGTGAGGCAGACATCTGCCCTAGAAATAGTGTTGGTGTTGATCTTCATGCCTGTGGGGCATCTGCTCAGGCCAGTCTTCTGACAACATGTTGCCTTGTCATGTGTAGATTAGAGAATGCCTAGTTTTCCATGCGGGGCATCTGAAACATGCATTTTATTCTCAACAAGGTGGGGATTGAAGATAGGTAATATTGTATTCCAGAAATGTAATTAGTTGTGGGTTCCATGGGTTGATATTTGTATATAGACAAGAAGAGGAGGAGGAAGAGGAGGAGGAGGAAGAGGAGGAGGAGGAGGAGGAGGAGGAGGAGGAGGAGGAGGAGGAGGATGAGGATGAGGATAGGTTTATAAGTGGTGTGGATTACTATGGAATGATAGTGACTGAAAAATGACATGTTGAGACAATTAAAATATAAAGAAGCTAGATACTAGTCAGAACTCACCGAGAGGAACCCAACCAGCCATGCATTCCAGAGCTAGCCCCACACCGATTTTCCTTTACTTTTCAAAAGAAAGAAACAGTCACACATGGCAGTTTACTATTAAGGCTTAACTTAGTGTTCCCTTCAAATATTGTTATTATCTTTTTTCCACCAATCAAACACCTTAGCATATCTTTAGTGTTCAGAATGCCGCCCCAAGCAGGATGATCTGCTATGCGTTTAGAAAGACTGCCAATAGGAACTGCAGTACACCAACAGAATCTGTGCTAAGTTGACAGAGCATGCAGTCATCCTGAGCAGTTAATCTTGCCAGCATGCACTTGAGATACATAAATCAACACTGACAGGAGTTGGTGCAATTTGGCAGGATTGTTTGTGGTCAGGCTGATTAGGATCAATTCCTGCTTCATTGTTTATGGGTTTTTGAGCAGCTGGTTTACCCACTTGAATCTCAGTTTATGCAGCCTTAACATGGATTGCCTCAGGGAACTATTTTGAGTGTTAAATGAGACAATGTATCCAAAGCCTAGTGGTAAGTACTAAGGATTCAGTAATGATTCCTTAAACTGATCAAATTTAAATCAGTTATGTAGGCTACAATTTGTGGATGATAGCTTATCTGTTCCTGGTCTAGCTCCCAAAGAATTGACACAAGATCTATTAAATTTATTAGCAAGCTTTAAGCACTCTGACTGGGCAGATATGTATTTATTCTAGCCCTCGAAGCACTCTGCATCCTAGCGATGGGCCTGGTGTTACCTGTACTGTGATTCTTGCTCTAGCTTGCTCTGTTTCGTGTGTGTGTCCTCATGGTGAATCCCTTGGTGACCTCTCATCATGACTCCTGGACCTTCTGCCTCATAGCCACCTGTCCCTTCTTTCCTCATGGTCATTCTCTTACTTTTTTTTTTTTTTTCTCCTTCTGGGATCCCCAGCTGAGATCAGAAGTCCAGCCTTCTTATCTCCTCTGCCCAGTCATAGCCCGAGTCAGCTCTTTATTGAGCAATCAGAAACATTTTTTACATGACATTGAGACCAGAGGTGCTTGACTGTGCCATGGTCAGGACTGTAGACAGATGTCTGAAATATACAGCAGCATCTGAATACATAGTGCACAAGACCAACCCCCCAACACAGTTATGTTGGTAACATATTAGTAAGCACTAGATCAACAGTTTTCCAAATTTATTATGCCTATAAATCACAAGGC
Organism: Mus pahari; assembly: GCF_900095145.1. NCBI lineage: Eukaryota > Metazoa > Chordata > Mammalia > Rodentia > Muridae > Mus > Mus pahari. Next base: position 6,528,331 of record NC_034592.1, on the reverse strand, counting down.
ATCACTTGGGAACTTTTCAGACACTGATTCAGCAGACCTTGTGAGTGTGCTTTCAGGTGGTGATGGTCTGAGTCTCTGGACTGGTCTTAAGGAAGCAAGGCAGAAGAAGGAATGACTTTAAACATATAAATGTTAAGAATTTGTCTCCCAGCTGTGTGTGATGAATAATTGCCTTAGCTCTCAACCTTCCTAATGCTGCTGAGCATTATTAATGCAATTACTTATGTGGTGGTGACCCCAGTCATAAAATTATTTCATTGCTACTTCATAACTAATTTTGTTACTGTTTTGAATTGTAATGTAAATGTCTGATATGGGACTCCTGTAAAGGAGTCATGACCCCCAGGTTGAGAACCACTGCCTTAATATTGTAACCTTGTAATAGAAATAGAAAAGCTAAGAGAGGGGATTGTGCATTGGAAAGGGATTTTATAGTTTATGAAATACTGACTTGCTGGTGATGAGTGTGTATAGTCTGGTTATCACCTTATGGGATTAGAACTCCAGAACAATAGGAGGGTGGGAATAAAGAGTTGAGACTCCTCCACACACAGTTGGTAGTTGTTGTTGTGGTGGTTTGAATGAGACTAGCCCCCATAGGCTCATATGTTTGAATGCTTGGTTCATAGTTCATGGAACTGTTTGAGAAGGATTAGGAGACATGCCCTTTTGGAAGAGTGTCACTGGGGATGGGCTTCTAGGTCTCAAAAGTCCACATCAGGCCCAGCATCTCATTTTTCTCTCTTTCCTGCTTGAGGGTATTTCAATCTAGGATGTAGATTGAAACATTCCATCCTGCAGGGAAGCCCCTTGAGCAGAAAGGTAAACAACTCAAAATGCTTCAGGAAGTCCCTGAAACTGACTAGAGTCTCTAGGCCTACCTACCAGAGTTCCAAGAGTTTTTTGCAAAGTCAATGTGAGCTGCAATGCAGATTCTGAGATTAGACCAGCTGCCTAGAAGGAGCAGAAATAATCTGAGCTACCTGGAAGACATTTAGATCAATTGAGGTGCCAGGAAAGGATACTCTCTAACCTGTTGAGCTGTGGGTGTGCAGTGTTTCAGGTTCCTGGCTTTGTGAGCTGCCACACATGCTGGGGTGGGCCTTGGTGATACAGCTGTCTCTGAGTCATTTCTGTTCCTTTGAGTATTTCCTTACCAATATTCTTGTAAATAATCCCAATAAAACTCATTGGTTCATCAAATTGGACTTTGATGATATCCACGCATTGGTCTGTCATGGGTTCTCCATTTGAGATGAATAGATGTATGCTTTGTGTCAGATATAAGATCTCAGTTACTGTTCCCGCGCCACACCTTCCTGCTGCCATGCTCCCTGTCATGATGTTCATGAATATACCCTCTGAAACTATAAGAAAGCCCCTAATTAAATGCCCATTTTTATAAGATGCATTGGTCATGATGTCTTCGCAGCAATAGAAAAGTAACTAACATAGGCATCGAAGAATGGATTATTTACTATTCTTGATGCTGTGAGAAAATACCTGCAAAAAGCAATTTAAGGTTTTGCTCACAGTGTGAGGTGACAGTCCTGCATGGCAGGGACCACATGGTGGTGGGAGCATGAGGGAGACAGTCACATCAAGTCTGCAATCAAGACATAGGGAGAAATGAATATTGGCTGATTGAGTCTGAGACCCCCCAGCCCATGGGATGGTGCTATCTGCCTTCAGGGTAGACCTTCTCTTCTCAGTTAAGCCTTCCTGGAAACAGAAAAACCCTTGTAGACACAACTCAAAGTCTGTTTCCATGGTGATTCAAAATCTTATCTTGTTCACCAAATGGTGAAATAGATCTCAGAAGGGGAAAGTAGAATTATGGGCCTTTGAGAGAGGGACAGAGGAAGAAGAAAGAGCAACTAAGAAACAAGTTAAGAGAAGATGCTCCAGACAGTACAGGCTTGTGCTCCTTGAGGGTCATTGCTTCAGGGAAGGAGGGAGGGATAGAGAGAGTAAGATTAACTATCAAAAGCACGAGTGAATGAAATCTTTTTTTTTTTTTTCCTGGAAGATTGGGAATGAAAGGTGAGAAATACCATCCAATTTAGAAATATGTTTTATCTCTTTCTTACTGTTTATCCCTTGATTCAGCCTTATTTCCCTCATTTATAGACTGATGCTAGAGCTTTTTAGCTAAGGTGTCTCTCTCTCTCTCTCTCTCTCTCTCTCTCTCTCTCTCTCTCTCTGTACTTTTATTACCATTTCTTTAATTTATTGCTCCAGGGAGCCCTATGGTAGTGAGAGAAAGGCACTATTCCCTTCTCGAAATAATGATCTTAAATGAATACCATTGAGTTCACAGTTTCCCTGAATTCTGTTTGTGGACTCTACAGGGGTTCAAGGAACCTAGTGAAGTGCACTTCCAAGGATAAAGTGATCCTGGAGTAGGGAGATGATGCAGGCAGCAGTGACCGAATGATGAGAACTTGAGCAGGTTGATCTCATGAACTGCCACACTGAGTGACCTGTATCCTGACCCTAGGTCCAGGAGTCTGTTACCATTTCCTTTAGAGCTTTCTTCCACAGTTCCTGGTGTTCAAAACTGTTCTTGGATAGACAAATTGTGAACTGTTGATATTGGGTAAAACTGTTTGAAAACACCCTTTTCCCATGGTAGAGAAGAAAATCATTGCTATGTGGAAAACATGTAGGAAGAGATAAATATATAATCTATTCATAGGAAAATGCCGTTGAGAGTTTTAAAACCCGTTTACTGTGTTGGTCGGAACTTTTGTCACTGCGATAACTAGCAGGCTAACCTGAGAGTAACAGCCATTAGGAAGAAAGGCCTGCTTTGGCTCATGTTGCTTCAGGCCTACAGGGAGAAGCAGAGTGGGAGTACAGGAAGTGGCAAGGTCCAAAATATTCCCTTTAAAGGCATGATCTTAGCAACCCACCCACTTTTAAAAAGTAGGCCCTGGTCTTTTGGCTACTTTGTGGGTTCTTTTTTTCTTCCACCCTTCTCTACCCTTTTTCTTTGATCCTTTCAACCCCCTAACACTAAATAAGAGAAGAAATGATAGAGGAGAAAGGAAAGAGATCCTTAACTAAGGTCAGGAGTCAGAAAGGGGAAGACGTTATTGTTAGATTACTTCCTGTGGATTGGAACATCAAGTTACTTGGGGCAAGTTTGATTGCCACTGTCAGGATAACTAATTTCTCACTGTTTTTTCTTTGTACACTGCCCCCTGGATCAACAGCAACCAACCAATAACCCACCCTGCCTTTCAGGGCCTTCGCATTTATATATCTTCTGAAAAGTCCCCAGAATTCCAAACATCACCAATTGCAGAAACACTATGAAGTTGGCAAAATCACTCCCCCACCAGAGCATGAGACAAATCATACTCAGCAATCCCATATCCTCTACCTGGGATTAAAACAAAAATTTATTTGTATAATATTGTGTTGTTGTTGTTGTTTTAAAGAAACCAGAATGCCAAAATTCTCATTATACCTTCAGATTACTATCTTCCAAAAGTCTTTTAAAATTTGAGTCTCTCAAGAGTTATAAACTATTGAATATGCTGGAGCCTGTATGATTTAACCTTCTCTGGAAACAAAGACTCAGCCATCTTCTAGGCTAGTCGAAATGAACTATCACGCTTACCATAAGTTACAGTTGTCTGTCAGTCTTTAATTTTTAAAGGTTTGGTCTGGCTCACAGGTTTTTTTTTTTTTTTTTTAAAGTAAATTATGTATTTATTACAATGTGTATCCAGCACGTGTGATTTATATATTCATTACCAAGTATGTTGCATGTGTGGAGATCAAAGCATAATTTTGTCCATTGGTTTTCTCCCTCCACCTTTACACGGTCCCAGGCTTGAACATCAAGTGGTCAGGCTTTGTTCAGCAGGCACCTTTTAGTCTCTGAGCTATCTTGCCATCCCTAGTTAAGTGTTTCAATTCCAGGTATTCATAATTTTTCAAATGGAAGTAGTTAGGAGCTGGGTTGTGGCCTCGAGCAGGAATAGTTCTTCATAAGGAGGTAGTGATGTGGATGCAGTTAGGATAGGTGTTCTTTATCTTGTACTGGGTTATGTCTAGATAGACCAAGCATAATTGAATATATCCCTAGTGTATTCAATACTTCTAGGCATCATAGCTCAGGCTAGCCTATTTTAAGTGTGCTAGGACACTTATACTTGCCTACGTTTAGGCAGGATTGTGTGTCTTAGTTGACTTTCCTGTTGCTGTGATAAAATACCCTGATAAAAGCAACCTGAGGAGTATTTGTGTTTATCACTCTGTGTTACAGACCATCACTGCAGGGAGACACGGAGGCAGAAACTTGAGGTGGTTGGTCTCATTGTATTTATAGTTAAGCAGGGAGGGATGAATGTGTGTACCCAGTTGACTTCCTTTATACAGTCTGGGATCTCAGCCTAAGGAATGATGCCATTCACAGTGGGTGCATCTTCTTGACTCAAATTAATCACGATAATTCCACACAAGAAGCCCAGAGACCGTTTTCAGAAGTATTTCTAGATCTCAGCAAGTTGACATTGGGATCAATCTTCACACAGTCTAAGAAATTTGCCTTTGTTGTTGCAATAAAGTCTTGACTACCATGTACTTTACTGAATGCAGTCTGAAAGGAAAAACGGAAATGGGCATATGAGTATGCTTTGTACAATTGGAGGTTGAAAAATTATAAGTCATATTTGGACTATACTTATAAAATACCTAAGTAGCTGCTGGTACACATTCTTTTTTTTTTTTTTTTATTAGATATTTTCTTTATTTACATTTCAAATGCTATCCCGAAAGTTCCCTATACCTTCCCCCCGCCCCTGCTCCCCTATCCACTTCTTGGCCCTGGCGTTCCCCTGTGCTGGGTCATATAAAGTTTGCAAGACCAAGGGGCCTCTCTTCCCAATGATGGCCGACTAGGTCATCTTCTGCTACATATGCAGGTAGAGACACGAGCTCAGGGGGTACTGGTTAGTTCATACTGTTGTTCCACCTCCAGGGCTGCAGCCCCCTTCAGCTCCTTAGGTACTTTCTCTAGCTCCTCCATTGGGGGCCTTGTGTTCCATCCAATAGCTGACTATGAGCATCCACTTCTGTGTTTGGCAGGCACTGGCATAGCCTCACAAGAAGCCACTATATCAGGGTTCCTTCAGCAGACACATTCTTATTAAATGGTAGCTTCCATTATTATTATAAAAACACTATGAGTGCTAAGACATACTAAGTTATTAGGTCATAAATAAATTAATTGTTACTTTATCCTGGCTCATAGTATCAGATTACCATTGTATTTAGTATTATGTATTTGTGAGTTATTGTAGGTTGGCCTGATGTTGCTTGTATTCTAATGGTAATACTGATTCTTCAAGACCTGGTTGCCCTAGAGACAGGAGTGTCTGCAGGTAGACCCAAGTGACAAGTGATGCTATGTGGCCTTGCCCCTAAGTTACTTCTGATTGTGAATAAAGATGCCAACAGCCAATAGCTGGGCAGAAAAGGCATAGGTGGGTTTTAGGGTTCCCTGGCTGAAGGTTAAAGGAAAACCACGAACGAAGGGAGAAGGCCCGTGGAGAAGCCACCATGGGTTAGGTGAGTCATGAAAATGTGGCCCCGAGAGCTGGCCAGTTGGAGTTAAGAGCAGCTCAGATGAACATAGTAAATAATAACTTGGGGTTATCAATAGAAAAGTAATTCTAATAGCATAGAAAGTACCTGCTCTTGTGCTGTTTGTAAATAATAAAAGTTGCGTATCTTCTATCTGGAAACCAGTTAATCAAGCCCCAAACTGGGATTAAAAAGTCCTACAAGTTATGAATCATTATTTTAGACTTTTCCATTTGTCCTAGCTTTATCTATTTTCTTACTGTATTCTTTTATTTTTAAATCTTTAATGCTTTCACTAGTGACTTGGTGATTAGAGGTGTCAAAATCTAATTTACAGTCATTAAATATAAATTATATGAACTATTGAATTGATATCTCACCTTTCTGTTTTTTTCTTTAACATAAGAGACACTTCAAGGGTTTCAGCTGCAAATTGAACACGTGATGGACTCTACCTTCAAATTACTTAAAACCTCGGGGAAAATAGATGTAGGATAGACAGATAGACACATGCACACACATCCCCAGTGTGGTGGAGGCTGTTTAGTAGTGTGGATGGGGCATAAGCTTTGTTAAGAAGATTACACTGAGCAAAGTCATGAAGGAGGTGAAGCCTTGGGCATGATGAGGAGCGTACAGCCAGAGGGATCAGCTGGTGCAAAGGCTCAGTGGCTCACACTTGCACGGAAGGCTGTGTGGCTGAAGCAGAGAGAGGAAAGGGAGAAACGGGAGGAAGATGGCGGATCCTGACTGCTTTTTGGGGGGGCTTGCTGAACACTTTCTGAGAGGTGACGCTGAGGGGGATTCTGAAGATTAAGTAGACTGTCGTGGTTACAGACGATGGACAAGGGTCTGTGAGGCCAGCAGGCCAACCGATGGAAGAGATGACAGGAGGGGAGTGAGTGTTGGCTCTGGCTGTGGCCTGGGGCCTCATAGAACAGCAACACTAGCCTTTACTCAAGAGACTTGGGTTGTAGGCCTCCTGGGACACAAGGGCATTTTAATCCACAGGCACTTTGTTAAGAGTTTTGAAAAGCATCAGCTAGGGCACTCTGCTTCCAAGTCCTCAGGACTCGTTGGGTGTGCCCCATAGTTGATGGAAGGCCAGCTTCCCTGTGGAGATAAGACTGGCCATATCCTGGCCCCACCCACAGCAGGCCATTGCTTTCTTCTCTTTCTTTCTGTGAGGAACTGGATAGAACATATACAGGCAAAGAAAGGCTTCTCTGCCAGGAAGATTGAAGACCAAGGGATGAGTTATGGGAATTGTTAGGAGATGGCTAAAAAACTGGTTTGGGCTCCAATTTGAAGAGATAAGATATCGATGTTAGAAAAGCTTGACATACCGACAGGGTCACTTGGTAATTTATGGAGTCTTCCCACTGGCACTCACCCTCTGTGGTGCGTTTTGCACCGTTTGAAATAGTTTCCCCCTCTTTCATCTCCATAGACTTATGTTGTGTCTCTTAGTTCTCCCACAGTGAATATCTTATTAGAAAGTGCTGGACGTATAGAAATTGTCAATGTTGGTCTTTCCACTCACACACACACACACACACACACACACACACACACACTCCCCCCCCACTGCCCGCCCAGTGTAGTCTGCAAATATGCCGGGAGCTGCCTCCTTTGATTGGTACCAGACACCCACTGCTGTCTTTATTTCAGTTAACAAACCTTAAATTCAGTGTCTCTGTAGCTGTGTGTGGTTGGACATTGTAGCTGAGGCGTATTCCCTTCAGCTGTTGAGTGATGTTGGCTAGTCTAGAAATGTCCGTCCCAGGTAACAGCAAACCCACTCGCTGTCACCTCTTGTCTTCTGTAGCTGCAGTGTTCTCCCCATTCACCAGCCTTGATCTGAATGCACCGTCCCATCTTAAGCCGTTTCTTTCCTAGTGTGGTGGCTAATCTTTGTCCTTGCCTAGACATAGTCTTGAATCCCCTGGAGATACAGGTCCAGGCACACCCAGAGTGATTTTCCTGGATGAGTTAGCCTCTGGCCATGCCTGTTCTGGTTAATTGCTGCAGAAGACCTGCCCAGTGTGTGTGGATTGGATCCTGGACATCATAAAAGGGGGGTGAGTGGCTGCCGAATCTGCTCTCATCTTGAGTGCTCTGCTCAGTTACTGACCTGTTTCCCCCATGTGACTCCCTGACAGGCATCACAGCCCCTTCACTCCTGTACTCCAACCACATCTAAGCCTGTGTCTTCACCTCTGTAAACAGACCACCATCTCTCCATGAGTACTCAAGCTAAGTGCTCAGGCGTCAAGCTCTAGCCCCTCTGCTCTCTGCTCACCCTCTTCCAGGCTGGAGTCTGCACACTGCTCTTGTCGTGCTTCGTAATGAGTGCAGGGAGGCTTCAAGTATTCTCCCAAGTCCTGCTTGAATCCAGATCTTCCATAGCAGTGGCAAGATGAACTTCTGACATTCGCACGATGGCCTGTCACTTCTATAGTTAAACCTTCCACAGACTCCAACTACCTGTTTAGAATGGTTTTTCCTATGTCTCTTCTGTTACTTTTTTCATTGTTAGGACCGAGTCAAAGCTCAGACAAGGAGTGATGTAAGGGAAGGATTTATTTTGGTTCAGGGTTTTCCAGGGAAGACACAGGGAAAACACCCCAGGGTGACTCAAGGCTATGGTGGCAGCGAGGCTGCTTGTACATATCTTAGATGAGAGGAAGGAAAAGTATGTGTGGTGTGTGTGTGTGCAGGAGGGGGGGCAGTGGGGTAAGGCAGGCACAGAGACACACAGAGAGACACAGACACACCAGGATCAGAAGTGGGGCTTGGCTACATAGCTCTCAGCCTTCCCTCCAACCCCCACACAGTTAAGACCTACCCCTAAAGGTTCCACAGCTTCTCCAAACAGCAGGAACTCAGCTGGCGATGAGACTTTCAAACACAGGAGCCTGTGGGGACATTGTGCATCAAAGTCTTATCATCTCTTGCTGTTTGCTGGCCTGGCTCCACTCCCTTCCTTGCCCTCACTGGTTCCCTCCCTTTGCTTCTCCTGCTCTGTGGTCACATGGGAATAGGCATGGTGGTGTTTTCTGGTTCTTAAGCAACCATAGAACTTCAGTGTATGTTTCTTCCTGGTCCAATTACAATGTTCTTTCCTGGATTCTTGAACGGTCCCTGTGCAGATGGCCCCTCTAACCTGATGTAAGTTGTATACCAATCTCATATGGGCTTTCCTTTTCTCTGTGACAGACACTGTCTAAAAACAGTTGCTTACATGTGTATTATTATTCTCTCTTAAATACATGTGGTAATTTGCAGAGAATGAAAATCCTGTCATTCATATATATATATGAATGTATATATATATATACCCTAAAAATGCTTTTATATAGAATTGGCACTCAAAAAATATCATCGAATGAGTGGTCCATTCGTCCCCCACTGGTGTCTCAGGAGCCCTTCCACATCCAGTCCTTAAAGGCCGTGCAAAGGATGTGTGGGTGATGAGTGAGCACTGTATTAGAATGTTTTGCTAAGCTGGTTGTGCAATGTCTTGAGATGGGGGAACTTGCTGCAAGGCATAAGAGGTGTGGGGAACCACAGGGCCGGACCCAAGGGGGAGCTGGGTTCACTGAGCAGGCTGGAGCCCTGCCTACTCATCCCCTCCACTCCCCCAGCAGAGAGGCTTCAGAGAAGCAGCTTCCTCAGGGGCTGGCTGAAGCAAAAGGCCCACCAAGTGAAGTGTGTGAAGTTGTTTTTAAATAAGAGACACTACAGCAGAGATGCACACAGCAGAGTCACAGCCCAGTGTCCTCATGCCCCGTTCCATGGAGTTTGAATCTCTGGAGGCCTTCAGACATCTCTCTAAAATGTCCCATCCTCAAAAGATATGCCTTATGTTATATTCCATAAGATGTCAGATGGTGACAGTCCCACTGTCCCCGTCTTCCTGGGTGTTTTCCACAGGGTGTTGTTTCTTCTGGTTCTTCCCAGGCTCCTTACTGCCACACCTACATGATTCTTCTGGGTGGAGACCTGCCCATTTCTCTTGGACAGTTACTGAGGGAAGATTTCTTACATCTTAGGGTGGAAGTGTGACTCACGGAAAGGTGTTATTTGTGTCATGTGTCTCTGGGTACTCTACTTTGAACACACCCACATTACTTTGGACCTCTTGGTAATGTGAATTTGGGCTGTGTCAATCTGTCTTTTTCCTTTTTCTTTCTTAAATGCATGTTTTGCCTGCATGCATGTGTGTGAGGGTGTCGGATCCTGGAGTTACAGACAGTTACGAGTTGCCATGTGAGTGCTGAGATTTGAACATGGGTCCTCTGGAGGAGCAGTCAATGCTCTTAAACCACTGAGCCATCTCTCAGCCCCAAGAGTGTCGGTCTTTAGCACAGTCACGGGGGAAAAGGGGTTCCTTGATGAACTCCACTTCTTGGTTGGGTGCTAGATTCTGTCCTGAGTTTCTATGAACACTAAATGTCAGGGACAGTTGACTGGCTTTGGCAGGCCATCTCTCCAGCTACCCTGGTTCTTCCAAGCCTTTAAGAGGGTATTTTGAAAACCAACTTGTTTCTGATAGCAGAACTAGAACCTCAGCTCCGCCCCCTCCCCTCCTATTCTTCCCCTCTGGCCCTAGGCTAGGGTTACACGCTTGGGTAGCCATCCATGTGTCTTAGTTCACGTTCTGTTTCTGTGATTTAACAACATAACCGAAAGCAACTGTGAGAGGAGAGGGTTTACTTTAGCTTGTGGTCCTCAGCCTGTCACTGAGGGAAGTCAGAGCAGGAACCTGGAGGCAGGAACTGAAGCAGAGGCCATGGAGAAGTGCTGCTTGCTGGCTTGTTCCTCATGGCTCACTCAGTTTGCTTTCTTACCTCAGGACCACTTGTCCAGGGATAGTCCCAACCAGCAGTGGGCTGGTCCCTTCCACCTCCATGATTAAGCAAGAGAACACTTGCCTATCAGCAGCTAGTGGAGGCACTGTCTCATTTGAGGTCCATCTTCTCAGATGGCGCTAGCTTCCGCTGAAGTGACATAAGCTTTTGTCATCCTACATAGCTTAGGTTGTCTTCTTGATGGCTTCTGGGAACTCAGTCTTAACTGCATGCATGGCAGGCATTTTACTGACTGGGCTTCAGCCCCTCCCCTCATTGATTAGTGACCCTTCATCTGTTAAGTCTATCAAGGTCCCTTCTAACTTAATTGTTGTGGAAGGAAAATAATCTTGGCTTTTTCAGACGTGTATATATTTCAGCGCATCATAATTCTTTATTTTCCCTCATTTTCAACCCAAGCCAACTGCATTGTGAGTGGGTTGTTAAAAAGGGGAATTTCAAGAGAGTACGGTTGGTTAAGTTCATCTCTAGTAGTGGGCAGGGAGCCTAGGCTCTTAAAACTATTTCAGGGATTCCTATTGATTATATTGGAGAAGGGGGAAAATTTTTATTCCCTTTTTAAGACTATAACAGCGTTGGCTTTAGTGTGCCTGAGCTCAGTGCCTATTGAACATCAGTGCCTGGGTTTGCTGTTGTGGCTTACCACTTCACAGGGTTATCTCCGTATTTGCCAGACACCATGGCAGTGCAAGGCATAGCAGAGAACAGTTGTTCACCTCAAGTGAACAGGAAGGAGAGAGCAACAGGAAGTGGCCTGGGGCAGTGCACCTCAGTGACCCTCCTGCGTTTGATAGCCCTGCCTCCTACAGCCTGGGAGACCTCCTAAAATAGTTACCAGCTGGAGACCAAGTATTCAAAATATTACCCCATGAGAGGTAGACCTTTCTGACTCACACATAACAGGTATTCATTTTTGCCCCCTTTTATTAACAGCAGACTTTTTTTCCTCACATAATATGTCCTAATTAAGGTTTCCTGTCTCTCTGCTTCTCCAATTCCTCCTCCCCTCTCCTCATACCCCCATCCGCCCCTTCTTGTCTCTCACTGGATGGAAAACAAATAGATCTCCAAGGGATTATAATAAGATATAATAAAATAAAACAAAAACTAACACAAGCTCTAAGACAAAACAGAAGGCACAGAGCCCAAGAGAAGGCACAGGGAAGGGACGGATGCAGAAAGCCACTCATCTGCATGCTCAGAAGTCCCGGAAAACACTAAACTGGAAGCCACATGTCATACACAGACGACCTGTGGGGGGGGATATATATAAACAACATAAAATAAAAATAAAAACAAAGATTAAAAAACTAAAGGCCTGGCACGACATGAGAAAGGAACCCTCAGAGAGGCCTTTGAGTCCCTTTTCTGTTGTCTGTCTGCTGCTGGGCATACAGCCTGTCCTTAGAGTTGTTTGTTTCCACAGTGAGACTCCCTTGGAGAAAACAAATTTTCAATTGCTACTGGCTACCAATTGGAGACAGCTTCTGGGTTAAGCATAGGGACTTAGGATTAATCCTTTCAGCTCGAGGACCCGTGCAGGCCCTGTGGGAGCTGCCTCAGTCTCTGTGAGTTCATCTGTGCATTGGTCCTGTGTGAGCTGCCTCAGCCCCTGTGAGTTCATCTGTGCATTGGTCCTGTGAGCTGCCTCAGCCCCTGTGAGTTCATCTGTGCATTGGCCCTGTGTGTCCTGCCTCAGCCCCTGTGAGTTCATCTGTGCATTGGTCCTGTGTGAGCTGCCTCAGCCCCTGTGAGTTCATCTGTGCATTGGCCCTGTGTGTCCGGCCTCAGCCCCTGTGAGTTCATCTGTGCATTGGTCCCAACTCTTTCTACCTCCTCTTCTGCAGGGTTCCTTAGCGGGGAGTGATTTGATGGAGACATCCTATTTATGGCTGAGTGTTCCAGGGTATCTCATTCTCTGCATGATGTTTGGTCTCTGTATTTGTTCTGCTCTGCTGCAGGAGGAAGCTTCTCTGATGATGGCTGAGCAAGGCCCTGATACAGGAGTGTAACAGCATGTCTTCAGGAGTCAGTTTATTGCTACATTCTTTTAGTAGAAGTGTTTGGTTTCCCCCTTGGTCCTTGGGCTACATTTTCTAGTCTCAGGACTTTGGACCCAAACAGTGTTGGGTATGGGTTCTATCTCATGGTGTGAGCTTTAAGTCAAACCAGATATCCTATATGCTTTGTGCAGCCATTGCACTAGTGTTTCTTGCAGCCAAGGACACTACTGTAGATCAGAAGAAGGTTTATGGCTGAGCTGGTGCTGATGTTTGGTAGTGTGTAGAGCATCTTCTTGTACTAAAGATGTTAGCACTAAGTGGTGAAGGCCACCAACTCTACCATCTCCATGGTCCATGCTCAGTGAGTCAAATCATCATCATCATCTTCTTCTTCTTCTTCTTCTTCTTCTTCTTCTTCTTCTTCTTCTTCTTCTTCTTCTTCTT
>NC_034592.1:6460100-6515262 GCF_900095145.1 Mus pahari | reverse complement strand
AGGCTGGCCTCAAACTCAGATATCCGCCTGCCTCTGCCTCCCAAGTGCTGGGGTTAAAGGCATGCACCACCACTGCCTGACGAAACAAATATTCTTAACCTAAACTTTAAGATAAATTCTTTTTATTTATTTTATACAAAATTATTATCCATTTATTAAATATTAGATGCCGATCAAGGCCTTAAGAAGAGTGTCAAAGTCTTAGCTTTGTAAGGAGGGAGACTACATTCTGACTGGGAAGATAGGTATGGGATTGTAGGTTGGGAAATAGGTAGTGTCACAGAAATGCCTCACTTTGTGAATTTGGTGGCTTGTAACTGTGACAGTTACTAATCAGAGTAGCAAAAGGCAGGTCGGAGGAGGTGCAGGTGGTGAGCCTGACCAGCTCCGGCCAGTCAGGACTCAAACAGCTTCATTTTCTCTTGGAGTACTACAGTCTTTAATTGTGGTGTATATGAGTGTGCATATGTGTGTGTATGCCCATGTTTGTTTGTGTGTGCATGTGCGTATGTGTTCGAGTGTGTGTTTGTATGCATGAGTGTGTGTGCATGTATATATGTGTCTTAGTCAGAGTTTCTATTCCTGCACAAACATCATGACCAAGAAGCAAGCTGGGGAGGAAAGGGTTTATTCGGCTTATACTTCCATACTGCTGTTCATCACCAGTGAAGTCAGGACTGGAACTCAAGCAGGCCAGGAAGTAGGAGCTGATGCAGAGGCCATGGAGGGATGTTCTTTACTGGCTTGCTTCCCCTGGCTTGCTCAGCTTGCTCTCTTATAGAATCAAGACTACCAGCCCAGGGATGGCACAACCCACAAGGGGACCTCCCCGTTGATCACTAATTGAGAAAATGCCTTACAGCTGGATCTTGTGGAGGTGTTTCCTCAACTGAAGCTCCTTTCTGTGTGATAACTCCAGCCTGTGTCAAGTTGACACAAAACTAGCCAGTACAATATGTGTGTGCAGACACACGTGTATGTGTGTGTACATGTGGGCATGTGCATATGTGTATATATGTGCACATGTGGGCATGTGTACCTGTGTGTGTGCACATGTGGGCATGCATGCCTCAGTGTGCCGGTGTGTATGTGTGTGCATGTGCGCGTGTGCATGTGTGTGTGTGTGTGTGTGTGTGTGTGTAAATATGGGCTTATGTGCATGCGCAGAGGCCAGAGCTTGGGAGTCTTCCTCTGTTGCTGTCTACTTTACTGAGACAGGGCCGCTCTTTGAACATGAAGCAGCATTCCAGCTAGACTGCCTGGGAAGTGTATCACGTTCCCTGGTATTTTTATAGATGAGAACCCACATACTATCTAGTTTACCTGTTCTCAGATCTGGGTACATCGATATTGTAATCAGCCATTCTGAATCCCAGTTTCAGATTTACTAAGAATGAGACAAAGCCTAGGTGTGCATCAGAAGACGGCCCACTGTGGCTTTCGTAGCTGGGTAGCTGTGCACCACCTGAGTGGGTGTGGTCATTCCTTGAGACATCCTGCACAGGGCACTCCTAGCCACTCAGACCCCGGGGAATGCACAGATGCTCCAGGGCAGCAGAGGAGAGCTTGTGATGTTGGAGTGGGATCTTGAAATTCCTTGGGAATTGGGCTGGAGCTTATGTGGTAGGGAAACTAAGGAAGGTGGGGTGTAAGGATGGGAATTAGTAAATAGAACAGCAAGAAGCATGAAGGGCCCCAGGACTGCTGGACCTTTCTTCTGGTACAAATCTACTTCTTTAACCTAAGTGTGTGTGTGTGTGTGTGTGTGTGTGTGTGTGTGTGTGTGTGATGTATGTGCACTGTCTATGTAATTTAAGTGCACGGCATGAATGCCTGGTGCCCTCAAAAGCCAGAAGAGTGTCAGGTTCCCTGGCATTGGGGTACAGACAGTTGTGAGCCTCTGTGTGGGTGCTGGGAAGTGGAGCAGCTGGTGTGCCCTGCCACTGAGCCACCTCCCCTTCTCCTTTTATAGTTTTACTCATTTCCATTCTTAAGACCATACTGCTGTTTAAATGGTTTCTGTTTGCACTTGTTTCTGTAGGCTTGGTCCTTTATGACTTGAATCCTGTCTGGAAGCTGCTGAACACTTTTCAGCGTTTGGTGTCATCTGCAATTACACAGAGTATCGTTTGTAATAAGCATGCTCGGCTTGGTTATCTGCTTTGAAGGTTCATTAGTAGTGAATCCTAAGAGCGAGCTCTCTGTGGTGCCACATGGAGCCTGGCTGTGGGAATAGGTGGGAGCTGACTTGAGCATTGCCTCGTGCTACCTCAGCAGGATAGGCACTGTAACTGGCAGCTCACAGGGAGCTGATGTTCTCGTGCTCAGAAGGGCCAGTGTGCTGTAGTGCTCTGCTCACCTGCCTTTCTCATCACGTATCAAACATCCTCATCTCAGGTTCCCGATGGAGTAATTCTTATTACTCTGACAAAATACCCATCAGAAGCAACTTAATGTTGTGGTAATTATTTAATCTCAAAGAGGGGTTTCTACCCCACCTTTAACATTCAATTCCCAGATAAAAGACATACAACTTTTATATTTAGAGCTGGGCAGATATCTCCCCTCTAAGTTATTTGACTTTACTTCCCCATCAACAACCCTGAGTTACAACTTGCCATGTTCTAATTTGGCAGCTCTTACCTCATGGCCATGTTTTCATGACTCCCCTACCCCAAGGAATCTTCTCCATTTTCCACCTCCTTTTCCTCCTCCTCTTGGTTCTCCTCCAATCCCAAGCCTGGGAACCCAAACCCTGCCTACCTCTCTATTGCCCCGCTATAGATTGTAGGCATCTTTATTCACCAATCAGGGATGACTTGGGGGACAAGATTATATAGCATCACTTGGGTCTACATGCAGATTTACTCATCCCTGGGGGCAGCCAGGTACTAGGAGCAGTATTTAGCATTATAATACATAGCAAAAGAGCAAACCTCAACAACGGAAGGAAGGCTTTGCTTTTGGCTCATTGTTTTGGGTTACTTCTCGTCCTGGTAGAGAAACTGAGGCTACAGTATCGTGAGGCAGCTGGTCTTACATCTGTGCTTGGGAGGCAGAGAGGGAATGCTGGTGTTCACCTCACTTTCCTTTTTATACACTCCAGTACCTCAGCCACGCTTCTTCAGCTAGGTTTCCCCACCTCAGTTAACTCAGTCTAGAAATGTTCTCATCGGCACGCCCAGTCTCTTTAGTGAAGCTGGACCCCGTGCAGCTGACAGTGTTAACCTATCACGTCAAGTCTCTGTACCCTTGAAGAAGCTTTCAAGAGGCATACTTTCTGGAAAGAATCTTGGCAGAATTGATTCTGTTTCAGAAATACATGCAGGGTTATGCAGTCTCCTTTGGCCTATGCTTGTTATGCATTCAAACTAATGTATAGAAGATAGGTATGCAGGGGGTGTAGCCAGTGATGTAGGAATCCATCCTTCCAGTTTCCTTCGAGTCCATCACTGGGCAGTGCCTCTGAGTAGTAGGAGCTGGATGCAGCGTGTATCAGCAGTGAGGGCAGGAGGGGCTTGGCACATTAGACTGTGCACCTTGCTCAGCTGGCCATGGCGTTCCTCCTGTTCCCGTGCCAGCCATTCCACCTCAGAATATGTTTTCAGAGTTTTGGGTTTTCTTCATTTGTATTTTTTGTTTTTGTTTTTATTTTTAATTTTTGTTTTGTTTTGTAGTTTTTCATTTTCATTCTGGTGATGGAGTTCTATAGATTTTAATGATCTCCCTAAAATTTTGTGTGTGTGTGTGTGTGTGTGTGTGTGTGTGTGTGTGTGTAGAATTTAAATCTTTTAGGGAATACACAAATTACATCACAGCAGAAGGGGTCACATTTACAGGTTATTGTGATCAGCTGTGTGCCCAGCCGGCAATCTTGCAAACACACACAGACGTGGTTGGTTGGTTGGTTGTTGGTTGGTTCCATGGAGTGGAGGCCTTGCTGTCTTAAGTAATCCCTTGTCTAAAAAGTGTAACGATATACTCTAAACATGAATGTTGAGAAGCGTGGAGACACTCTCTAAGCATGAGTGGGTCTTTAGAGACTTTCAGCCTGGAGAGTGGAGACCATAGCCATGTGTGTACTCTACCATCGAGCTCCACCTCTAACCTGAAAGCAGAGCTCCTTATGGGCCCTTTGAATCTCCTGGGGATTGAATTTGCTTCCTGCCCCCCTGCTCTCCTGACTTCCTACATTCCCAGGAATATTCAGATCTCTCACGGGTGTGCTCTGACCGGTTTCCACGCCCTTCTGCACTAGTTAGTAATCCACTGTCTCCTTCGGCATCCACCATGCAGGCCAGCTTGCAAGCGTTCATTTGGGGCAGAACTCAGTTATGAATTAGGTCTTGCCTGCACCCAGTGCTTTGGTGAGAAAGTCCAAGTGCTTTGGTGTAGAAAGGTCCCTGCAGCAATGGTTTTGATAAATCAACAAGGTGCTTCCCCCCCCCCCCCCCTCCCCCCCCCCCCCCCCCCCCCCATTAAGCCAACACGGGAAGAGCGCAGCAATCTTAAGTGACATTCTAAAATGGAAAGGAAAGGAAAAGATGAAGGGAAGCTAGTGCTCCCCTTTGTCATGTTCTTCCCCTTTAGGGTTAAAAATTCCAAGGGAATATTGGATCTAGTTTATAGCTAATGGGGGTTATTTTTTAATGTGTTATGGAAATATTGTTTAGTGAGTATTACAAAGCATATTCTGATGTGTCTTTGAGTGGTGTGTTCACATAGTTTCAATAGAATTTAAATTTCACTATCACTATGTGAGATATTGTCTAAGAAGCGTGAAGGTGCACATAAGCATAGCTGTAAAGAACAGTTACCGTAACTGTCCCCACAGCAACCAGAGCACTGGTTCACTCTTTCTCCCCAGCAGCTTTTAGAACACTGACATTATATTGTCTTTGTATTTTCTTATCTTCTTGTGCCTTTTTCACAATGAAACTTTAACTGTTTTGTTTTTGTTGTTGTTATTATTGTTGTTTTTGAGGAAATACAATCCTTAGCCTAATGCTTGCTGTGTAGAGCAAGCTGGTTCACAAAGGTCTGCTCGACTGTGCCTTCCAAGCTTATGTGTCACTACCCCCTGCAGATTTTAATGTTTAATGTGTAGTTTTATGTTTCCTATTCTGTTTCCTATTCCTATTTATGTTTATGAAGGTTTCCTGTTCTGTCCACTGGCTCTAGCCTTTACTGTTGTAAGTGCTGCTGCTCTCTGGGTAACATTTACTCCTAATGTTGACTGATCCCCAAGGGCACAGTGTCCTTCATGGGAATTACATGGCGAAAGAGTGTGGGCATACTATAGGGTCATGTGCTACCACATTCTAAAAAGACGTCTCCAGTTTTAGAGTTAACTTCTTTACCCTGTGTCTTGCTTTGAATATTTCCAAGTTGAATACCAGTAAAGGTGCCTTTTGTTTATATATGGCATATCCTTTGCTATA
This sequence comes from Mus pahari, assembly GCF_900095145.1. NCBI lineage: Eukaryota > Metazoa > Chordata > Mammalia > Rodentia > Muridae > Mus > Mus pahari. The sequence continues at coordinate 6,509,821 of NC_034592.1, read as the reverse complement.
GTTCTCTATCTCTAATGACCTCTGAGAGCCTAGTGTTCCCAGCTGCAGCACTGTGTGGGTGGTGGTGAAGAATTGAGCAAGTGCCTGATAAAAGGAAGTTTGGTCTGTGGTACATGCCCTAGAAGGAGATTTTGTGGCCCTGGGTCCTCCTCTCTTAGCCTTTCCTCTTTAGTTTCTTCCCTTCTCCCATGGAGGGAGCAGGCCTTGTCTACCAGATGCTAGGTAGAAATAATGCATCATGATGGATCAGCTCCACAGGCCCAGAGTAGCCAGGTAACCAGGAGCCAATAATCCTTACTTTGAAGTTGATTAATTCATATATTTTGTATGAATGCAAGGGATTCACGTATTTTGTCACAGGGATGCAAGGCTGACTCGTAGACTCTGAGATCTCTCTGTAGGAATTTTCTCCAGCTCAACAAAACTGAAACATATATGTGCTGTGGAGTGTCAGGGCTGGGGGTGTGAGCTCTGCTTCCAGGAAAGCAACCTGGCCTGAGGCTGACAGTGAAGGGAAGCTGCTCGAAGTTCTTTCTGGGTTCTCCTGGAGACTCTGGGATTCTTAAAGCCTGCTGCCCTCTCTTCCCTCCCCTTCCCTCCTCCCCTCCCCTCTCATCCCTTTCTGTCTTTCTTTTTCTTTTCTGGCAATTAGTTGGAGAGAACAGTGGTGGGCAGGCATCAGCCTAGGTTGATAACTTTCCAGGCAGATGGTACCTGGACCCCAGAAGAATGTTAGCAGCATTTACAGTTGGTGTGTGTTGCACTCGGGCCAGAGTGTTTGATGGCAGGAGTTTGTAGTTGGTGAGACAGCGTGACCACTCAGCCCTGCACCTGACCTTTGCATGATTAAGATGAAAATGTTCAGAAAATTTAACAGGACATCCCTCTGGGTCCATAATTAGAGTGTGTGTGTTTGCTTTCAGAGGTTGGATGCTGTCATCTCTCTGTGGTCCTGTCAGCCTTGGCCGTTTGATTCTGTGTGTGCCTGCAGTGTTAGATACATCATCTGATGTTAATGAGGTAGTCATTTGATACCACAGGTCCCTCCCCAAGCCTGGCATGGCCAGACAGGGAAGGGGAAACCGTGAGAAAGACAAGTTCATGCTTATAGACCAGAGCTCCGTGGAGATCCATGCTTCCAGTGTGAGGATGTGTTACCTGGTAACTGTCATTGCTGCTTTTAAGAATCTAAGAAGGGCTTTAAATAGAACCCTTGGAAAACTTAAAAAGTTGAACCTTAATTGATTCTCTTTTATTTTTAATTTAATTTAATTAAAACATTTTCATTTTATAAGTATGGGCATTTTGCCTGCATGTGTCTCTGTGTACCATGAATGTGACTGGTGCCTGCAGAGGCCAGAATAGGGCATATGATACTCTGGAACTGGAGTTACAGATAACTGTAACTTGTGGGTTCTGGCAGTCAAACCTGGGTCCTCTGAGAGAGCAGCCAGAGTTCTAACCAGCCGAACTGTCTCTCCAGCCTCCTGATTCTTACTTTTTTATAGTTTAAAATTAAATAAAAACAAAATTAAAAGTCCTCTGTAAAAGATGATAGTATATATTTAGCTTGGACAATTCTAATAAAAAATTATACTTTATTCTGTTATTACTTACAAATACAAATGTTGGCATAAAACAGCTTCCTAATAGGCTTTGAGAAGCAGGGGCCTTTCAGTGTGAGTGACTTAGGTACTTTTTCATTTATTTAAAAGCAGAATCTTTAAAATTATGGGTCTAAGTCTCTTGTGCCCTTTCTGTTTTTAAGAGGTAGAAACAAGTGTATACCTTGTTTCCTCCCGCAAGAATTCCAAAAATTCTCATATTAGAGAAATACTTTAGATAGATCATTTTCCCTGTAGCTGGAATGATCAGATGCTACTTTAAGGGAATATATCCCCAGTTTTGGATCTTCCAGACAAGATACCATTGAAAACGCAATTGATCAGGCTACTTATACAAAGCAAAGACCATTGTGACGGTGTGTTGTGTATATTAGAAAGCTTTCCGTAGAAATTTTAAATGCGCCAATTGAGAGGAGATGTGCAAGTGGCTACCTGAGCATGGACTCAGACAAGGATGACATTAGTAGACTCACTAATGTGTGAGGGGAGAGGCCCAGGAGTCTCATCCCTAGACAGGCGGTGAAGGACAGGCGGCAAAGGACAGGCGGCGAAGGACAGGCGGCGAAGGACAGGCGGCGAAGGACAGGCGGCGAAGGAAAGCTGCGGACGGGAGAAGTTGTCTTCCCCAGGGAAGAGCACAGCCATTGATTATCCTATGCCGAATTGTCAGCCCTGCGGAGAACGTTACACTCAAACTGTTACAGGTTCTCATCAAAGAGATAGGCCAGCTCTGTGACATGTAGCCTAAATCAAGGCTGCTGTCGCATTATAAATGCTGAGTTTCTTGCTGTTTTTATTACATTTATTTATTTTAGTGGTTCCTTACAGTTCCTCATGCTGTGGTGACCTCCAACCATAAAACAATTCTACTACTACTTCAGCTGTAATTTTGTTACTGCTATGAATTGTAAAATACATATTTGATATGTAGGATATCTGATACAGAACCAAAAAGGTCATGGCCCACAGGTTGAGAACCAGTTACTTATTTAGTATGTGCATGGATGGAGGCATGTTTGCATATGTGGGGTCAGAGCACAACATGCAGGAGTTGCCTCTTTATACCATGTGAGACTTGAGACATTGAGCTCAGGTCATCAGGATTGACAGTAGCACTAACTGAGCCATCTCACTGACTTATTTCTTACCTTTTATGGTAAAATTATCTAAAAGTAGGAGTTCTGGGTGTTCTCGTAGCTTCTTCTTGCACCTGATAGATTGTCTTATTCCTGATCTGATATCTTGCTTGTTCCTCTTCCTGAAACACTCCTTCGGGGATTTTCAGACTCAGTGTGTGAATGAAGAAGTGACTGCATGTGTGCGCCTTACCAGCTTCTAGATTTGTTTTAATGTCTTAAAATATTAGAACAAGACAGTTCTTGTGGACCTCTCCCCCATCCCTTTTCTGTAGATGAGATCATGGACAGACATTTTGGGACAGCACTCAACAGTGGAAGCAGGACTGGATTGCATGCCTACTCTGAACCATGCTTGTGTGTGTGCTGCATTCTTCTGTGGGTAGTGTGGCTGATAACTGTCCAGCTAACTGATGGGGCTCTGGAGTCTGACTTCCTGAAGACCAGTTTCCTTCTCACATTTGCTGGGTCAATGTCTTTGCATCCAAACAGATGTCCTTGATATCACCTATCTGGTTCTTTTTTTTTTTTTTTTTTGCTTCCTTCTTGTCAGAGACATAATGTGTCATCTAGCTAGGACTGAAATGGATAGTGTTATTATTGATAGACCCTCATTTCTGGAGAAGTAGCTGTCTAAGAGGCCAGTATACACTTGTAGAATCTGGAATCAGCCTTGGGAAGATACAAAATGTTGCTTTTTTTTTTCCCCCTCAGATGAAGTGAGCCCAAGCTGTGTGAAAACACGGCTTGGGCTGAGCCCAGAGTGCTTCCTCTCTGTTGTAACTATCCTAGGCCTAGGTCTGGATGCTTCTAGCCTCCATACAATCTAATCTTCCAAGCTGACTGACTCATTCTGGCTTCTTTTGACTTCTGACTGAATTGTTCTGCCTGGCTTCATACTAACTTTGGCTATATGTTCTAATCTTCTGGCTCCTCCTTCTGTGGCTAGTTCTGTTTTCACCTATGTCTAACTTATTCTCTCTGTAGCCTGCCCTGTAAAACTGTCCCAGTAAACCTGCCATACATACACAATACTGCCACCTGCTACACTACCCTTTTCTCTCTCTCCTGCTCTTAAGTAGCCTCTCTTCCTCTGCTGTTCTCATGTGAATTGAGCATATCCTATCTCTGACTCATTTTGTCAAATCTTTCTCTGATTCATCACTTTGTCTGCTTCCTTTTGCAAATTAATCTTACCATCATTGTTAAGAATTAAAGGTATGTTCTAAGGGTGTGTCTGTATTCCAGCTGGATCCTACTGTAATCCAGGGTGTGTCTGCATTCCAAGTGGATCATATCTTTGGATGTGATTCTTTGCCAGAGCAGCAATGTTGCTAGATTAAACTTCCTCTGCAGGAATAGGCTGAGAAAGCACTCAGTGTAACCCTCAGAGGGAGCCCCCGGATTCAGAGCTGTGTACTAGACAAGATATGTTAAGAGGAAGAGATTCTTCATACAGCTTGCATATGTTTATGAAGAACATTCTATGCTGCTTTCATCTCATATTGTCTGCTGTGGCTTTTAGACAACTTTCTGTTGTCTCAGGTACTGACAGTTTCTGACGTGTTGCTCAGACTGCCAACGCCGAGGAACGGAGTCTCAACTGTAGTTCAGAGACGCCTTGAGCAGCTCTTTAGTCATTAAAAGTACATTCTCCACAAACCTTACTGTTGAGAAATTAGACTTCCGGTTTGTCGGAGTTTGCTTGCTTGCTAACTTTGAGACAGGGTCTTTCCGTAGCCCAAGCAGGTCTCAGATCTTTATCTTTCTGTCCCAGCTTTCCCAGGTCAGCACTGTACTGAGAACGGTGCCCCTTTATGAGGAACTTACAGTTGGAATCAGTGAGGGTCATAGGAATGGCAGCAGACAGTAGCAGTAGTGGAAGGCCCCAAGGAGGCCAGGTGTGAAGAACGAAACATGGGAAGTGGGAACTATTTATGTTCTCCAAAACAAAAAGCAAAAAATGGTATACAAATGTAGATTTTTAAATTTTAAAATGTAGTAAAATTCTTGAAAAAAATTAAAGATCCAGAAATCTGAACAAGAATTTGTAGCGCAGTGCTTCCTAACCTGTGAATGCTGTGACTCACTAATACAGTTCCTTGTGCTGTATTCACTCCAACTATAAAATTACTTTCATTGCTACTTTGCAACTGAAATTTTGCTACTGTTATTAATTATAATGTAAAATCTGTGTTTCCCAATAGTCTTAGGTGAACTCTGTGAAAGGGTCATTTGACCCCCAAGGGGGTCACAACCCACAGGTTAAAAAAACAATATGCTACAGGAAAAACTCTTTTTTTATAAGAACTCAAATAGAGTTTTAGAGCAAAAAGCCTGGGATTGATGTCCCCCCCCACCCCCACCCCCCAACATAGGGAGAAAAGAGGCGTGGTTATGGATGGTCAGATAAAAGCTCAGATAAAAGGGGTCTGGTGATCACAGCTCTGTCTTTAGGTTAAATAAGGAATTGTTGCATGGGGCTCGTAGGGTTCATGACAGTGTCGCTGTGGTCAGGGCCTGGCCGGGCTGGCCATTGTCTCAGCCCTGGCTCTGCAGGATTTTCTGTGTCGTTATCATCCTTACAGAATGCAGTCTAGTTCAGAGATGGCTCCTACTGCAGCACCTGTCTTCAACCTGATTGCCCTCCATGACCCAATTCCATCTGCTTGGTTCCTTTTACACTCAAGGTGACAACAAGCTCAGGCTGGTGATTTATCTTTGTGCCTTGTGGGTCCAAGGGAGCAGTTAGTGCTTTTTAGCAAAGGCAGTTTTTCAGGACTGTTCCTTGAAGATGCTTATGCAAGGGAATGAGAACAGGAGAAAGAGGGCTTCATCCTGTGGAATAGGAGAGAAGAGCCTATGGGCAAGCGCCCAAGAGTTTTAAACATAAGATTCCAGGAGCTTGGGCTGGAGAGGTGGCTCAGCAGTTAAGAGCACTGACTGCTCTTCCAGTGGTCCTGAGTTCAATTCCCAGCAACCACATGGTAACTCACAACCATCTGTAATTGGATCTCATGCACTCTTCTGGTGTGTCTGAAGACAGCTACAGTGTGCTCATATAAATTAAAAAAAAAAAAAGGAAAGAAAAAGATTCTAGGGACTCAGGAGGCAGGATGACCATGACCAACTGGGGACTGCCAGCTCTGTCCAGGCAGAAGGGAAATAGCACATCTGAGCTGTCCACCATCCTAGCTCGTGTCATGGACACAGCTCTGTGGAGAGAGCTAACCACAAGCCAGCCACCTTCATGCTTTCTTACAGGACATTTCGGAGATCCATGCGTCTTCTGCCTTCCTCGGGATTCTAGAGGTACTCTGAGCAAGCAGGGCAGGGAGAGAGTTTTGCTCAGTGCCCCACGGCCCCCTTGTTCTCCTGTTGCATTTCACCAACTCTTTGCTGTTTTCCCCTTGTTTAGAGGAAATGCAGATTATTGATTTTAAAAGTTAAAGCAGCCAAAATGACCATGCATCTAAAATAACACTGACAAAACAAAACAAAACAAAACAAAACAAAAAGCCCAAAAACAACAACAAAAAAGCTCACGTTAGAGCCAGACTGTTTAAAATTCCAGCTCTGCTGTTGGCTGTGGAGAAATTGCTGGTTGCCAGTCTTTCCAAGCTCAGTTTTCTCCTCCACCAAGTGGGTGTTCTGTAGAGCACAGAATGAGGCTAGGCTACACAGGGTTAACGGTGGTGGCCCTTGGGCTTCTCTTGGAAGGAGACACTCCAGCTTTGTGATAGTCCCTGGGGGTTGGAGGGAGGGGGGAGGGGTGAACAGGTCAGTTATTCCCACTGGGAATGAGCTCAGTGGTGCTGCTGCCTCATTGACTGGTGGGAAACAGTCCAGCCAAGTACCGAACACTTTAGGAACTGACAGGTCCTGCTCAGGTCCTGCCAGGTCTTCCTGTGTGACCTTGGGCAAGCCCGTTAACCTGTCTGTCTTGTGTCTCAGTTTTCTATTGTGAAGATAGAATTAGCACATAACTCACTGGGTTTTTCCCCACTTAACCAAAATAAGGTAGTTTGGATGCATAAGACCCACAGAGCCCTTGGAGCCACGGCTGGCACACACCCATTCTCTTTGTTAACCCTGCTACTGCTGCTCATATGAATAAGGTCAATATGAATTCAGGTTTAAATAAATGCCTGCTTAGAATAAAGCCTCATCTTGGATAAACAGTTGTCAGGACATTTATTCTTTCTGCGGGATTCCAGCTTTGAAAACGGTGAGCACATTCTAGCACTACATAGGGTTGTTCCGATGGTGGCCCTGCTCTCACACATGGGTCTTCTCGGACACCCAGTGACACCCAGCAGGCTCCTGCAGTCAACCTGTTCCCCTCATATATAACATCTGATCTTCCAACGTAATGCCATCATGTGTTAGCATTTCCAAGCGAAGCCACATATTCCTTGTCTGTTCTGCACACTGAAGTGTGTGCTAGCACGTGCTCTTTATCTTTGGCGCTACAGCAGCATGGCAGAGCAGTGCATTTTTTTTAGAAAAATATCTTTAGATATGAAGGGCCTCTCTTATCATTTGGGAGTAAACTCTGTATGTGTCAGAAGTGTGACCATACTGGCTTGTTGTGGAGGAATGAAGAGGACTGAGTTGGGTGTGGAACCTCTCCAGGAAGAACAAAATGCCAGGTCTGTGCTTTTGAACTTATAGACAGACTGGGGCTGGAGAGATGCCCAGCAGTTATGAGCAAGAGACTCTTTCAGAGGCTCTGGGTTCGATTCCCAGCTCCCATTCAGCAGCTCAACACCATCTGTAGCTCCAGTTTCAGGCAGTTCAGTGCCACCTTCTAGACTTTGTAGGTACCAGGCACACATGTAGTACACAGATATACATGCAGGCAAACACAATGCATGTAAAATCAGTAAGTAAAATAAAAGAATAAAGTTGTAGGTAGGTAAGCGAGTCTACATGTGGTTCCTCTGGCAAGTCTAAATTTGTTTAACATACTTGGTTATTTTGAGGTATGTGACAGGTACTTTGTTCATGCTTCAGGGTGTGCATCCCTGTGAGGAACAAGAACACCTTTTCACACACTAGTGCCAAAGCAGTACTGATACATTGTATCAGCCACTGTTTAGGATCAACTGCATCAAAGACTTCATCATTGCAGATACATGTCCCAACCTTGGTGAGTACAGGATTCTGTGCACGTAGAGACGAGTCCTCCAGCCTATGGGCTGTCTTTACTACTGGAGCACAGATGAGAATCTTGCAGCTGGTTTTTCACCTTGTTCTTGATTACCTGTGAGTGTGTGCAGATGTGCTGATGGAGTTCCTCATGCTGAGTATGTAGCGCCCTGGCCTCCGATGACACTATACATTATTAACAGCTCAAAGTTCTGCCACCAGTTTCAAGTTCTTCTGTTTATATTGCTTAACTGCTACTTTTTACAAGACTCTTGTTTTTAAAACTGTTGTAAATAGTTTTCATGTTGTTGGAGCATTTATCACTGATTATAAAATGAATAAAATGATAATTATCTATATGTTTGAGGGTTCTTTTGGTTTGTTGTTTGTTGTTGCCGTTGTTTGGTTTTTTGTTTTCCTCATGCTGGGGCTTCTTCTGTCTTTGTAAATCACCTATAGATTGTTACTCACCCTCCTCTTGTTTTCTTCTCTGCTTTTCTTTATCAAAACTTTAGTGTTTTATATATTTGAAATTTACATCATGGTATTTTGGGCTGTGTATACATAGTGAGGTGGTTACTATAGTAAAGCAAATTAACATATATTTGCTTCCATAGTTACTTTTTGTGACAAGGGCACGTGGTAAAAACTACCCTAGACTTGGCCTGTGCACCTGTGTCAATGCCCCTCTTCCCCCAACGTTGCCTTATTTCCTGTCCTCTCCGTAGTTTTGGTCTTTTGTAGAATTCTACATATATAAGCGAGATTTTATAATACTCCTTTGTCTGCTCTGATTCACTTGGGAAGATGTCCTCGGGGTCCTGTTGTGGCGAGGGTTAGGATCTGGGCACCCATTTCTACTCTGGATCTGGGCACCCATTTCTACTCTGGATCTGGGCACCCATTTCTACTCTGGATCTGGGCACCCATTTCTTCTCTGGATCTGGGCACCCATTTCTACTCTGGATCTGGGCACCCATTTTTTCTCTGGTTTCATGAACTGTGAATTGGAGAGCCCTGGGTGCAGTATCAGTGCAGCACATCAGACGATGACATTAGTCGATGGGATCTTGATGTAGTAGAATAGCACTTCTTCTGAGCCAGCCTGGGTGAGCTGGGTGGGGCACCTGCAGGTTGGGAGGCTGACTGTGTGCCTGCCTTGACTTCTGGAGTGCTTCACAGCCAAGGGCTTTAATATAGTTTGATGTTTTGAGATGTAGAATTCAGATGGACTAACTTAACTGCATTGATGTACAAAACTTAAACCCTGAAATGCTACTAACCCACTTTGTTTCCATATTCTGCCTGCCTGCCTGCCTGCCTTCCTTCCTTCCTTCCTTCCTGCCTGCCTGCCTGCCTGCCTGCCTTCCTGCCTTCCTTCCTTCCTCCCTTCCTTCTTTTTAATGGATTAAGGCAGAAAATGGAGCTTGTGTCCTGCAGTTACCAAGAAGCTACTCAGTCAGGAGGGAAGAAAACATTTTTAAACAGACCACTTTTCAGAACTCTGAAAGGCATCTGTGGATTTAAAGGCCCCTCTCACGTTTCTAGTAAGGAGCAGAGGGTGGACCCTCTTGAGGGTTGGGGTTTCCTTCAACAGATAGGAACGCTGTCTCTTGAGTTCATGTTGTCCAAGGCTGTACACAGCCGCTTTTGGAAATAATGAGTTTCCTGTTGCTGTAGCGATGTAAGCATGTGCTTCTTCAGCCTATTTCAAAGATACCTTCCACAGTGATAGGTGAGTTGGATAAATACCCAGTGGGGCAGACTCCACTGGCAGGGTGTGGTTGGGGCCCTGTCCTTGGCATACTGGTGATGTTCCACGATGTCCTCTTTACTTAAGAGTGGATATTGGAATTACAGGGTAAGGGCTGTAGTGAATCTACCTAAGTTCATGTAGAGAAAGTAAACGATCAGAAACCTGTGGTTACCTGGCTGTGTGGTGCATGCCTTTAATCCTAAGTCTCAAGAGGCTGAGGCAGGTGGATCTCTATGTTCCAGTCTTGTCTTCATAGTGAGTTAGTTCTAGGCCAGTCAGACCTACCCAGCAAGACTCTGACTCAAAGAAAAAAAAGGAAACTGATTTTTTTTTTTTTTTTTTTTTTGTATGAAGGTCCAGGATGAATATTATCTTCTGTAAACTCTTGGGACCAAGTGTTTTGGATTTGTTTTCTGGATTTAGAATGCTCATACACATGTGAAAGATCTTGGGGAGGGCTCCAAGCCTATGTGTGTTTTATGTGCATCTTGTGCACACACCCTGATGATTATTTTAGGCAGTACTTGGCTTTTGACTGAGATCCGTCACTCAACCTCAGGTTTGGGATTTTCTGTTTCTGGTATCTTGTCGGCACCCGGAAGTTCAGATTTTGGAGTGTTTTGAATTCTGGATTTTCATATTAGGGGTACCCAACTTCCTTAGTTAGGGTTTCATCGCTGTGCGAAGGAACCATAACTAATTCAACTCTTATAAAGGAAAACATTTAATTGGGGCTGGCTTACAGTTTCAGAGGTTCAGAACAGAGGACAGCTAGGAGGAGGGTCTCTTCCACTCTGGGTGGAGCCTGAGCACTAGGAGACCTCAGAGCCTGCCCGCACAATGATGCACTTCTTCTAACAAGGCCATATTTCCTAATAGTGCAACTTCCCATGGGCCAAGCATTCAAGCCAGCACACCAACTTTATACACCAATGACACAGTAGATAAATGACTTACATAGTCACCGAAGTTTACACAAGTAGGATTGATGCCAAGGACCAGTCTTGACTTGGAGAGGGATTCTGAGAGATGAGGTGTCTGAAAGCCTCAAAACAAATGACTTGAAGCCAAATTGTGGGCTGTACAACCTGATGGCCTATGTTCTGCTCAGTACAGCTTTCCAGATTGCTCTTTCATGCTTACACCCCCAACCCCCACCCCCACGCCACCCTATCCCCCCACCTCCGTCCAGGGTTATGGTTTCTCACCATTCTAAAAACTCTCTGGAAACTTCATCTCTTGCAGATCAACAAGTCTTTTATTATACACATCAGTTCAGTCTTTACCCCAGGTTCCCTTTTGATTATTCCATGAATCAGCATCCCATTATATCAGCCCCTTGATTCTTAGAAAGAGACAGCATGTACAAGCAAGCACAGCCAATAAGATAGCTGGGTGGGACCACACCCTGAAATTATTACCATTCTGACCATGCCTGGACCTAAATTAGGTTTGTCCCAGGCTGACCTTGAACTCAGGATCCACCTGCCTTTGTAAGCATAAACAAAAAAAAATTACCTGGATGGGATCATGCCTTATGATCACCAGTCCCTAAATCTCTTATCTCCTTCCTTAGTATCTTTCTGACAATCTGGCTTATAGTGCAGCTACCTCTGTCCCTTCAGATCTGTGAAGCTCCTTGTATAATTCATATTGCCCCCTTATATTTTGCATAGTTGAGCAATGATAAGGTTTTGAACTCATGTTTTCAGAGTTCCTTCCCACAGCCTTGAGGGCTGTCCTGAAGGTTATAGTATTCTGCCATTTTGCTGAGACATCAGACTCACCCTCGCCTCCTGGACACATGCTGTCTCTGATTATCATGGAGCCTTTAACCTTGGTAGAGAGTACATTCCTTGAAGGAAGAACATGAAAATATGTACACTGTTACACAAACAAGCCTTAGACCTACAGCAACCATCAACACTCATGGAGGCCCATGCCCTGCTGGCTCTGTTCCAGGGGCAAGGACCATGTCATGCTGTCCCTTACACATGGCCAAGCAGGACTTGGCAGATTGACATTATATAATGTCTTAAAGACTGTTACTGTTCAGGTTCTCCACACTAGGTGGTTAGAAAAAGTAAGTGCTATTTATTTATTTATTCATAGATAAGGTTTTGTCATGTAGTCTGGCCTGATCTCCTAACTAAGTGCTGGGGATTACTGGTGTTGGCTAGCATATCTGGTTCCCCTCTCTCCCAGGACTTTGATTCTGTTGTGACCAAATTTCACCAAGAAACACTTCATTTTAGTGATACACCTTTCTTTTGAAATTCGGTACTGTCAATATGATAGTTCAAAAAATAAAGGCTTTAATTCTTAGGCCTGAGCATACTTTGCCAGTTTCACAGTGAACACTGCATCTTGTATTAGTTATGAAAAACATGAAGATCATATGAAACACAGAGTTCATGTAATCTCATGCTGGGTAATTACAAGTTTTAATTGCTGCCTCAGAACTTTACATTTTCCTAGTCTTTTTGAAAGTCTAAACATCGAAATTCTTAAAGAAAAAATGTGTATATGGCAGCTGTGCAGTGGTCAAAATGAAATGATTGCCATGATTCTAAAGCCCTTCCATTGTGTCTGTTCCATATGTGTGACAGTAATCCGACAGACCTGCAGTTGCACTCAGGCAGACCCTTGCAGAGGCTGCCAGGGTAGGGGGCTGTGTGTGTGGATAGCTGCAGGCAAGATGGCCTGAGAGGAGCTGCGCATGGCCGAGCACCACTTAAGAAGGTTTGACTGTCTTCTCTGACATCACCCTGTGCAGTCTGCCTTTCATGGTAGTGTCCAGGCTTATTTGGAGCTCCTGAGTTCAAACAAGACGGCCGATTCTCCCAAGTAGCTGGGAGTGTATATGCATGCCACTACGCCTGGCTGGATGTCGTTTTTATCACTTATTTTCAATGGTTTAAAAGGAGTTAAGGGCCGGGTGTGGTGGCGCACGCCTTTAATCCCAGCACTCTGGAGGCAGAGGCAGGCGGATTTCTGAGTTCAAGGACAGCCAGGGCTACACAGGGAAACGCTGTCTCGAAAAACCAAAAATAAAGGAGTTAAGGGGTCAGAGAAATGGGCGCTTGCTGCTTCTACCTGATGACCTGAGTTCAGATCCCAAAACCCACAGTGAAAAACTGTGCATCACTGTGTCTACAATTTCAGCATAGTTGAAGGGCAGAGCAAGAGGGCCACTCAGGCTTTCTGGCCACCAGATTAGCCCTGGGCCTAGTGAGAGAGTCTGTTCCAAGGGAAGACAGCAGACAGTAGTGGAACAGGATATCTGAGGTTTTCCCCGGCCTCTGATACACCGGCATATACATATGTAATGTCCTCCAAACCTCCACTGAATCTTAAAAATACGTAAGCCAAAAGACTTAAACCTTGCAGGTACTTTAACTAATGTCCTAGCCCTATAAAATCTATGACAGTATAATAACCATGGTCAGCTGTTCCTTTAGATGGAGCAGAATAGCCATGAGTGTTTCATATTTTTAGATCCCTTTAAGAGCCCTCGGTGGCCTCTCATGCTGACTTCATTATGCTCACTTAGCATCCTTTTAATAAACCTGGAAACTGCTGCCATTATTCAGACATTAGTGAGAGGACCACTTTAGTGCCACAGCACTGGATTGAGATGCTGATTTTTATTTTTGCGTTATTTTAGGAACATTTCCTAGTGCTCTGGGAGGCTCGTATTGCTTCCCATTAGCTAAACTCAGGCAAGGAATGTGCAGGAATACGATAATGAAGTGGGGTTAAGGGTATTTTCAAAGATCTTTTTATTAATGAAAATTCTTAAAACATTTCAACAACAGAGAAAATGGTGGACTCTCTCCCCTCCCCCGAGCCCCGTCCTGAGTTTCTCAGAGCCCTCTCTGTCAGTCATTTTGCAGAGTTCTGTATGGTAGGCGCTAGCTGTTGTGTGGCCACTGCAGCTTGTATAGCAGCTGGTCTAGACTGAGATGGGCTGTCAATCCCACCCCTGAGGCTACCCCTACTTGAAACTATCTTTGGCCTGTCTGTCTAAATACCTACATACCTCCAAGGCTATGGCTGTGGGGTCCCTTGTTTCTTCTTTTAACAATTTGTTATTTTTTTAAGTTTCAGTCTGACCCCTTGCAGCCACTGTGAGTAGGGACTCCCCCTCCCCCACCAGGAGGACCCAGCAGGGATGAACTCCCACTAGTTAATACTATATGTGTTTGCTACTACGATAATACTAATACATTTGCTGTCTTTCTTTTTGTGATGTTGAGGGTTGAACCCATGACTTTGTGCATAGCAGGTGAGTGCTTAACTCTTGAGTTACATACACCTCAGCCCTCATTTACTATCTTAATGTAATGCTCGTTCTTTAAAAATGAATATTACATCCTACCAATAACATAAAAGAAATAGGAGGAAAATACCTTGTGATAAAATATTGCCTCCCGCTCTGTTTCTAGTCCTGGCGATTAGATTTTTATCAGACTATCCTGCAAGCAGATGCAAAAGAATCAGCTTTAAACACCTGCAGGGATGTACATGTGAGAGTGTGAGGAGTGTTGTCCCTGGTTACATCACAGATCCTAGAAGTAAGGAGGCCGGCCCTTCCTGACTGAGCCCATAGACAGCTAATGTCCATCCCCTCCCACCACTCGCCCTGGAGCATCCAGCGGTCCCTGCCCTGTGCCCCCTCCGTGGGTCCCACTAAGTTTGTGAGCCCCCAAAAACGTTTCTGTCTTTTGTTCCTGATGCTGCCCTCAGCACCTAGAACAGAGCCCAGAGCTATGGAAGGTTCTGTTGGATAAACAAATCCTTTTCTCTGTTGCTTTCTGTTGCTCTCTGACTCGGGAGCAGCACAGGTTTGTGAATGGCTGCCTCGCTGTCAGTTGTCTCTCAAACATTCTGTCTGCTGGGTCCCTGACCCCCACTCCTTGTGTTGTGGAGTGAGGCTATGTGCATGAAGCACCCTGTGGCTTCAGAGCCCCTCACTAGACAGCACGTACACTCAATACTGTTTCAGTCAAGTCATGGGACAGATGCAGAGGCGGTTACCATGAAGACTGGAGGAGAGGCTCTTGTGGGGAACAAGTCATATGGCTATCTGGGAATATCTATTGTTACTGTAAATTCTCATCAGTACTAATTCTTAAAAGATAGAAATACATTTTTGGTTGATGCCATCATAAGCCTATCTGCTGAAATGGCTTCTTGGTGTAAAGTCTCAAAAAGCAATAGAAATCCCTGAGGAGCCGCTTAGTTTCTGTTTGAGTTTCCTAAGTCACCTAGGCAGTTTGCTCGTGCTATTCTCCTGCCTCAGCCTCTCCAATGGCTGGAACTGCTGGTGCCCACCACAGTGCCAGGCTGGACCACAGGCTGCAGTGCAGCACCCCACTCTAAGATGCCGGACACAGAAAGAGACGAGTACAGAAATGCTCTGAGGAAGGAGGGGAGCCACTCACAAAAAACGGGGCAACGGACTGGAGGCCACGTTTGTGGTGACAGTTTGCCCACTTCCCTGGGAGTGGTGGTCGGAAAATGCTAGTCAGCAGCTCCGTGCCACAGTATTTCAGCAACCGAGAACATACAGTGTGTCATCTTATCAAAAGATAATCCAGTCTGCTCTTTCCAAGTTAGGAAATGAACAGGGAAATGGTGTCCTGGATTGACAGCCTGAAGCCACTGAGGCTCCGCCATCACTGTTTCTGTCTCCTGGACTCTTGAGTGGAAGGACACGACAGTCCACGTGTGTGATAGACTTCTCAGGTTCTAAGAAACACGCCATATTGATCACCAAAGGCCCTCTTGTTCACAGAACTATTTCAGTAGATGGTTTGTCGACTTACTCTATGCCTTTCTGTGCTGGAGAACAAACCCAAGGCCTTGTGTGTGCCGGGCAGGTGCCCTGCCACTGACCTGCACGTCCAGCCCTTGTTTTTAGAGGCAAGGTTTCATTGTGTAGCTTAGGTTACCTCAAACTCATGCTCCTCCCGTGCTGGGGTTTTGTGCACCACTGCACCCAGCAGATACTTGTTCTCTGCTGGATTCTTCTGAACGTTGTTCTCAGGAAGAGTTTAAAGGGAAGCTTGCAGGAGCCGAGTCCATTGCGCTGGTGCCCGCCTTAGCACTCGTCTGTTGCTCGCCGCCGCCATCTCATCTCTGCAAAGTTTCCAGCCCTCAGTGTTGCAGTAGTCAACACTGTGTGAAGAGTAACCAGTGCCGATCACAGGAGTTGCAGGATCAGAAAGGTACCTCATGCCAGTGCTGTCAGAGTTCTTAGTCTTAAGACAATTAAAAAAGAGCCCCCCCCCCCCATTTGTTTGTTTTGGTTTTGGTCTACTTGGGCTGCCTTCTATTTTGAAATTTTTTATTTTTACTTTTTTAGTAAAAACTGGTCAGTAGTCCAAATAAACTCATTCTTTAATGCTATAATTATAAAATTATATTTTTAGAAAGCACTTCCACATGTTGCCAGCTGAGGGGAAGAATGAACTGTACCCACCGTGGGGACTTGTGTAGAGGAGGAGTGCTGTATATACTTGTAGAGTGTGCAGCTGGCGTGCTGATGGAATGAACGGAAAGGAAAACAGCTACGCTCTCGGTCCCTCAGAACGTAGTCTCGCTTGGTCCTCTGTATCGTTTATGGGTCTTAGGAAGAGAGGTACATGCTAAGCTAGAGAAGAGGTGTGTGTGTGTGTGTGTGTGTGTGTGTGTGTGTGTGTGTGTGTGTGTGGTACAGGGGTAGGGGCAGGTTAATGTGGGGAGTATGAGACACTATGGCTCTGTATCGTTTTTTGACACAGCGTCTCTGCTAAACTTAGGGCTCACTGATGGTAGGTCTGGCTTGTTAGCCAGGTGTGGCATCTTCCTGTCTTCATCTTCCCAGGGTAGGTTACAGATACTTGTGACCATACTTGGCTTTTGTGTGGATGCCTGGGATTCAAACTCAGACCCTCATGCTTGTGTGACACAGTCTGCTTGCTAAGTCTGGAAAAATGGGCTTTTAAAAAGAAAGAGATGGAAGCTGAAAAGGATTATTAGAGCAGGATAGGTCAGCTCCTATGACCGCGCTGGTCAGTGCATCACAAGTGCCCATCAGGCACACACAGTGTTTCCTGGCTGTTAGGGAGGCTGGAAGCCTGTGTCTCCGTGGGTGAATGCTTGGTTGTTAGCGTGCTGCAGTAGATATGCCACCAAATTGGAAACAGGAAAAGCAGCAGTAAAAAGACAAAGGCTCCGTATAGCCCCGAAGGCGGGGTAAAGGCATGTTCCTGCAGGGCACATTTCTGAGGAAAATAAGTCAGTTTTTCAGTGGGGAAACAACTTTTCATTTGGCTGTAATATTCCCCTGGGATGGCTTCATGAATTCAATAAAACAAAACTAAAGAAAAACCTCTTCTGTTTGTGGGAATATATAATTAACCCATAGAAATTAGTGCCATCTAGTAATTACTGAAGAAAGAGGATTAAATGTTGGGATGAATAAAAATAACCTCTGATATTGTTCTCCCTGGAAGAAGATTGTAAGGGCTGTCAGTCATTCTGTGTGAGGGTCTGGGTTGTTACTGGTTAGGTTGGGAACAGCACTTTCTGGTTCCCTATTACGTAAGCTCAGCAGAGCATGAGGGGTGCTGCCTTCCCGGTTCTCAGAGCCTGTGGGGTGAGGTGGGGCAGGACCCAGGGGAGCTTGGAGGTTGTCCTTAGCATGTAAATTGTGCTGCAACAATCTTTACACCTGTTCTTTCCTGCTGAAGAGAAAGCTCAGCAGTTAAAGCACACACTGTTGCAGAGGACCCAAGTTTGGTTCCCAGCACTCAGATCACGAGACTCACAACCACCCATCACACCAGCTCTGTGGGGTCCAAAGCCTCTGTGGACGTCTTTGTTCACATACATGGTCCCCTCCCCATGTCAGACCCCCCCACACACACACACTTACTTTTTAAAATGTGGCAAATCTTTTAAAAGTATTTCTAGTTATAACCTGCTTAGTTGAGTTCTGCTCAGAGCTTGAAACAAGACCTCTAGTTTGGATGGAGGACATCTGACCCAACCCCTCCCTCTGCCTTTGATGGCTGTGGTTATTTCCCCACTGTAAGTTCTGAACATGCAAAAATGAGTCCACTCCCATTCCTGGCATCAAGGAGCCTGCTTTGGAGAACCGTGGAGATAAGTGTGCTATGAGGGAACACACTCACACACGCACACACTCATGCATGCACACGCACACACATGCACACGTGCACGCGCACACATGCACGGTGGGAGAGGACATTATGACATTAGAGACAGAACATCCCTGGTGTAAGGAACAACAGAGGAGAGACATAAACTTAGGGAAGTGGTCACTTTAGGGATCGCAGCAGCAAGTCACGAGGTCCTCACATGGAGAGGGAGAGCTTGAGGCCACTCCCAGGAAATGTCGGGCAAGCTTCTGTGCCTGAACATGAAGTTGTGTTGGCTCTGGCAAGCTTTGGAAGACCTCAGAGTTCCTCAGAGTTCTCCACTGCTCTGGTGACCGTGAACAGCCTCTTTAGCTCTTGCCCGTCTGTTTATAGAGTGTGAGGGATTGACACTATCTCTCTCCATTTTGGCAGCATTTTAGAGAAAAGCATCCTAAAGTCTGCATGACTCAGGTTTGAGTTTATTAAACTTGAAAAAGCACCCCACAGCTCCAGTCTGTTGGCCCTGGTCTCCCTGTCTGCCTGTCTAGGTCTCTGTGTCTTTCTGATCCTTAGTAACATTTTCATTTTCTTGATTCTCTTCCCCATTCCCATCCATGCCCTACAGATGTGGCCGGCTTGGTCCCCATCTTGATACTTCTCCTCAGGTAGACCTTTGGCAGACACATTGTGTGTTTTCAAAAGCTGGCATTCACAAAAAGATACGCATGTCTAAGAAAGTAGATTATCTTTGTAGAGTCAGAGCACCAGAGCCAAGGGAGGGGCCATTCACATCCTGTTACAGTCTGGAGAGAAGAGTGAAGGTATTGGGGCAGCTGCTGTGTGGTCCAGCTGCCCCTCAGTCCCGCCCTCCCCTGCAAGCTGCCGGGCAGCCTGGAAGCTGTTCCCAGAGGGCTGGTCTGCTGTATTGCTCAGGGTTGTGTGGCGTTCCTGCTTTAAGTGATTAGGCCCAACAAACAAACTAGAAACTACATAGTGACAATCAGTCTTTATTACCAGAAAAACCGCTGGGAGTCTTTTTGAAGAGATCTTAGTCTAGGCTCAGATGTGCCTTACATAGATTTCATTAGCAGGGACAGAGTGCAGGTAAAATATAGCTGCACAATTTTATAATGCCTTTGTATTTGTCAAAATATTGGTTGTCAGAAGAAATTCTTACACATTAGCAATTTGCTAAAGTATGGCTGTGTACTGCACTCCGCCCGGATGAGCCCTCTCCACTCTTTCTGTAGCTTACTTTTCACTGGACATTAGTCTCCCTTCCATCCGTACGTGCACACAAGTTCTATCTCCAACCTCGCCTCTTCATTTCCTTCTGGTTGTAACTGAAAACCATGACAGTTCCCTGTGAGGGAATTCACAACCATGAATTGCTTGAATGCACTCTTCTTAAGTCTCCCGTTGACATTTTCAGAGGGTTACCTTAATACATTTAGGCTAAAATTGGGCCACATAATGATAATACTTTATTATCAGGTAACAACAAGATGTAGGGTGCTAAAATCACGTGTGTAGTATTGAAATGAAATATACTAAAAACGGGTAAAAGAACAAGTCATGTAGATTACGGCCCCAATGCTTATTGTTAAATTTTCCTGTCTGTTTTTAGGCAAAACCCACCCATGTGTTTCTGTAAGCTTCAGCACTAAAGAAAAATAAAAGTTGTTTTTACAGTTTTAAGTATTTTGTTTAACGATCAGACAGTGCCGATATAAGATTAGTATGTAAAAGAAAATTATGTCTTAGCGTTTTCTGCACCAACACACATGCATTGTATTTCATTCACTTTACACGTCATAATTTGTGGACTCATTTAGTTCAATGGCTTTGGTTCATAACATTGAATATTCTGGAACATGCAGTCTGCATTTTGAATAATGAGCTTAGAAATTTCACTTTGAGCCTAGCCATGTGCCCAGCGGCTGCTTTATAACTGGGTAGTCTGCTCAGATGTGGCCCGGAAGCATCCGGTTCATTCGGCACAGCTTTTCCTAAGCAGCCTAGAAAAACTGGAGTTCTGCTCTGAAATCAACTTACTGTTTTGTAGCAATCGTCTGGGATGCAAAGGAGTGCTGAGAGACATCTCCACTGCTTCAGTGTTTCCAAGTGGCTTTTTAGAGAAAAATTAAACACATTACACAGAAATTCAAAGAACTTCACAAGGTCCCACACACAGGAGCCACTATCAATTCTGAAAAGTATGTCCTAGTTCTGGAGAGTTCTTTGGAAGGGTGTTAATGCTGTTCAAAACTTTTTCCTGTGTTCTTCGTACAATTACTAGTCTCTGGAGAAAGGTATGTGAAAGACATAGTTTCTAATTAAGAAATAAAGGCCAGTATTAACTAGTTTAAGGGAAGTCCAGTTTCATAACTTTGATTATTTTGGGTGTGAAGAATGTCCATCCTATGGGTGCTTGCCATCTGGAGTGGTCCATTTGTTAGATGTTGATGACATGATTTTATGACCACTGATTTTATAAGTAAACCTCAGTCTGTTGAAAAGAGCAGTCAGACTCTACAAACACACTATTTCATTCCTGTTTTTAGTTCTGGATGAACAAAACACATTGGGGCCAAAGAGTAGTGGAATCTTGAGGCATGTGCTGCCCTGCTTATGATCTGATAGCCACAGAGTTACTGTGCACTATTTCAGCAGTGCTGTATTGTGTTTATGCGCGTATCACAACCTTGCTGACTTTGCCCCATGTGCGGTTAATTTGCAGCTGGTTAACAGAAGGCCACAGAAATGACTTATTTTCATTTCCCTGCTTGCGGTCATGAGCAGGCTCCTTTCAGCATCTCAGGAAACGGGACCCACCTTTACCCAGTGAATTAACGTGTTCGACCTGATGGTTGAAGGTTTCATTCTGACTCCAATGAGGGATTTTTATGCCAGAGTTTCGTCTTTATTTTATTTTCTTAAGTTATAGTGTGTTGGAAACATGAACTTTACCTAAAATTAGTTTAGTCGAGACATTATTATCTTTGTGCAGTTATGGGCTATGGGTTTAAAATACGCTTTTGCTGTAAATGAACAGCGAGTGGGTTCACCTGATCTCATAGAGAGGAAGAGGGGGAGGTAGTGAGGAGAAAGAGAAAACAGGACTGACTGACGGACGTACGTGTGAATGAGTGCTTGCATGCATGAATGAACACCACTGGGGATAGAACCCAGGTTTTAGTCCATGTTAGGTCAGCACTGTACTCCTGGGCCACACTCCTAACCCCTCACCCCCGGCTGTCCTCCTCATGTGCGCCCCATAAAAAGACATCAGCGAAAGACTGAGTTACTTGTAGAGAAGCAGCCGCTGCCTGTTCTGTCATTCCCACCAGAGGAGCAGTATCATCTTCAAAACGCCACGGGGAGATGTGTGTGGAGGGAACTCATCGTCTGTGTCTGTGTGAAGCCTTGTTTCCAGTGCGGCCCGTTTTAAAAGAGTGGATGTCCCAGAAACTGTGCTAAGAACTTGAGAACATCACAGGGTGTGTGGCTGCACCTGGAGACAAGCCAGCTGCCAGCTATTGCACAATGGCTGTGTCCCTCTGTGTCTAGAATTTCCTTCTGAGATGCTTTTAGAAGCTTCTTTCTTTCTTCTCGTCTGTCTTTCAGTATTTGATGGTGGCTTTGGAGTTAGTTGATAAGTTTCCAACGCAGGCTTCATAAATCAATACCATCCTGCTGCAGAGAAGGCCCTTCCCCCCCCCTTTCCTGTGAGTTGGGGAAGGAAGCTTTGAGAGACTGCGGTTACACTTAGGACTTTTATCTCAGGTCCCTGTCCCCATGGTTAGATGACAAACATGCAAACTGTGGTTGGTAGTCAGGAAGTTTAATGTTAACATCATTATAGCTACACAGTCTTGGACGCTTATTTTGAAATTCATACTAACAGTGTGGATAAGCCCCACCTCTGCACTTCCACATGTAAACCAGCAGCCGTATTAACTTGAGACTGGGAACCAAGGCGATGAGAACAGAAACAGACCTGGGGTTGGAATTTGGAGAGAATAATTAAGGTGTGTTCGCTGGCAAATTGTTTTCCTTAAGGTACTTTATTAAGATTCTTTCTGGGAAGAAAAAACTGTCAAAAATTTTAAATATGAAAAATGTAATATTTCACAGTAATACTTTTTTTTTCTGTTACTTATGCAGCTCCTACACCCAAGATTTCAAACTCCAGGGACAGAAAAGGCTGCAAAGCATTTATTTATGCCTTTTTTGACACCACATTCACTAGTGACCAAAAGTGAATGGGCAACACAACGGCTAACAGTAATACTTGATAACCTGTTCCATAGATAGAAAAGAACTGGTTAGTAGGAAAATTTGTGTATGTAAGTGTGTGTGTGTGTGTCTGTATATGTATATGTGTGTCTGTGTGTCTCTCTCTGTGTGTATGTCTGTATGTCTGTGTGTATGTATGTATGTATGTATGTGTGTGTATGTGTATCTCTGTATGTATGTGTGTCTGTGTGTGTGTGTCTGTGTATTTGTGTGTATATGTCTGTGTGTCTGTGTGTATGTATGTTTCTCTGTGTGTATGTGTGTGTATGTCTCTGTGATTGTTTGTAGCGTTAGAACATTGAAAGCAAAGTAAATGATCTGTTAGTACTGATGTAGCCAGTTAGGCAGCAGTACATTCATACGATGGGAACATTTGTGTTAGGTAAGATCCGCAATATAGGAGGGAATCTATAAAATTCCATTAAGGAAAGGGAAGGTCCAGAGAAAAATATACTGTAAAGTATTTCAGTATATCTCCAAGTCATATTTTAAAAACACAAACCATTTCCCTATGTTATTTAAGGATTAATTCTAATTTTTTGTTGTTTATCTGCATCTTTGTGTGTGGATATATGCACATGAGTTCAGTGGCCACAGAGGCCAGATGAGGGCATCAGTTACCCTGGAGCTGGAGTTGCAGACAATTATGAGCTGCTGGAAATGGTTTATGGGAACAGAGCTCAGGAACTTTGGAAGAACAACATGTGTTCTTAGTTGCTGAGCCATCTCTCCTCCCCCACTCTTGTTGTTTCCTCATTGCTACATTGGTTGTGAAATAAAGTGATAAGGTCAGATAAAGAGACAGTTATTTGGTCATATAGTTTTATGTGTATTTGTGTTTGGGTGTAATAGATATATAAATGAATATATGCATATAAGAATTATCAGAATATTAATGGAGACTGTCTTCAATATTGGTAATATTGAAAGATGTTAATGTTTTTTCTCATTTCCTTCTCTTTGAATTTTTGAAGAACCCCACAGTTATATAATGTTAAAGAAAATAAAGCTTTGTGGATCATGGGATAAAAGAGTCATTATGGATGATTGTCGGTTCTTTGCTGCATATAAAACAAACAAAAACCAGTTCTGTGTCTACAGTGTTAGGAGCTCAGAAAATATCCATGGGCCTCCAATAGTAATGTGTATGAATGTGGTGAATCTCTCAAACATCACCAATTAGTGTCAAAAATCAAGGTAGCTTAGTGACACCGAACCTTTGTTTGTAAAGCACACAGATAACAACCTAACAATAGAGGGGAGACTGGAGATTGACCCACACAAAAATGCCAGTCAGAAAGAAAGGATGCAGACAAACACATGGCACAAAAGCATGTTACTATGTGTTATTAACATGAAGAAGTACCTGTGTAGAAAATGGGCGAGAAAAACCAGCGATGAAGACTATTTATGGCCAGTAAGCACAGTGATGCTAACATGAATGGAACAGTAGTTACCCATAATTGATAACTGAGCAGAAGCTGAGATGTATCCGATACACATGCACACATGCGCAGTCCCAGGAATGTATCCCAGGATGTGTCCTATACACATGCATACATGTGCAGTCCCAGGAATGTATCCTGTACACATGCACACATGCGTAGTGGAACATTAGTTACCCATAACTGATGATAACTGAACAGAAGCTGGGATGTATCCTACACACATGCACATATGCTCAGTTCCAGGAATTCCTCTCCTGGGGACATACATATCATGACATGGTGAATAAGAAACTTGTTTACAGTGCAACCTGTTTGTAATGTAATTAAGGGAAAGTAAAATGTGTAAATATAAGATGACACCATTTTTTTTCCCAGACTAGCCTCAATTGAACTCAGAGATCTGCCTGTCTCTGTCTCCCAAGGGTTGGGACTAAAGGTGTGTGCCATCACACCAAGCTAAGATGACATTATGTTAAGAGCTACCCAGTTGAGCCCTATGCCATAACAAATCACAAAATAACTTTGTATGCATATGGAAAATTTAGTGGCTTAATATAATGTTTAAAAATAATTAAAATCAGTAATTATGCATATATGATTTTCATTTTTAGAAATTATTTGTAGGATATTTTATAAAAAAAGTCTAGATGACTACATACCAAAATTTAGTAATTTGGTGACTCAGACAGAGTCATACACCCATAACCAAACAGTAGATGGAGCTTGGAGACTCTTATGGAAGAATAGGAAGAAGACTGTAGCCCCTAAGGTGATAGGAACTCCACAGGAAGACCAACAGAATCAACTAACCTGGACCCTTGGGGCTCTCAGAGTCTGAACCACCAACCAAAGAACATGCACAGGCTGGACCTAGGCCTTCGCACATATATGTATGATATGTAGCTCAGTCTTCATGTGGGTCCCACAACTGGAGTGGGGGTATCCCAAAAGCTGTTGCCTGTCTATGGAATATGTTCTTCTAGCTGGACTGCCTTCTCTGGCCTCAGTGGGAGAAGAAGCACCTAGCCCCACAGACTTATGTGCTAGGGTGGGGGGACACCCAGGGGAGTCCCTACCAGCTCAGAGGAGAATGGGAGGTGGGGGTAGGGGGAAGGATTGTGGGAGTGACCAGGAGGGGGACAGCGTGTGGAATGTAAAGTGAATAAGTATAATAATAATAATAATAATAATAATATAATTAGTAAGTTGGATTGCGAAGCTGGAAAGATAGCTTAGTTAAAAGCACTTATTGCTCTTGCAGAGGACCAGGTTTGATTCCCAGTACCATATCAGGCAGCTCACAGCTACCTGTAACTGAATTCCTAGGAGATGTAAGCCCTCCAGTCTCATCAGGCACCTGCTCAGATAAGATGCACATAAACTCTCTGAGGAACACACACATAGGCATTAGCAAGTTAAATCCACCTTTAACAAAAATACTGTGATGCAGGTTACTGAGGTGACTCAGGATCAGTGTTTGCTGCCCAGACCTAGGAAGTGAGTTCAGTTACTGAAACCATGTGGAAGGAAAGAAGCAGCCTGAATGCTGTCTTCTGATGTCCACACGCCTGCCGTGGGGTGTGGGCGTGTGGGCCAGGTGCACAGTAGTAATAATCGTAATTAAGAATTGTGAATAACAACAACAATAATATGCACAGTGAGTATTTCTGTCTGATTTTTTTCCCCTTTCTTGACATAGTTTGATCATTCTGAGAAAACTCCAAACCCTTAATAACTATGCTGCC
Organism: Mus pahari; assembly: GCF_900095145.1. Lineage (NCBI taxonomy): Eukaryota > Metazoa > Chordata > Mammalia > Rodentia > Muridae > Mus > Mus pahari. Next base: position 6,484,511 of record NC_034592.1, on the reverse strand, counting down.
AACATTTCAAATAAATACATTTCGGAATTTATAAATATCCCTCTCATAATTAGATTAAAAAACATCATTTGATACATTAAGAAAAAGCTAACCTTCAAACACATAGAAATTGTATATTGAAGAGGAAGGTTAGATACTTTAAAACATTTATTAGGCACTTACTGTGTGTCCTTTCTTCACTTACATTATTCTAGTTAAGTGTTTGTTTATTTGCTAATTTAGTGACTTTATATTGGACATCTGTTGCTATGTTATAGTCCCAATAAACAGCCTTTTTATAGGCAAGAAAATAGTCTCATAAATATAGCCTTTGGAAATCACACAGCTCGTTAAGTGGAAAGCCGAGGTTAAATACAGCCAGAATCGGCAGGATTCTCTCCCTGAGTTGCTGACTCGGGGCTACCATGGCTGGTCTGGCAGCAGTCATCCAGCTGTCAGTAGGAAGAGCAGAAGCCAAAAGAATGTGTACCCTAATTCCAAGCTGATTCCAGAATTTGGGAGATTCCCAGCTACCAGCGTAACCTGGCTACAGAGCTCTGCACTAGGCCACTAGGTCCAGACTTGGGGTTTGCTGACGATATTTTCTGCATTTCCTGGCACTGCCTGAGAGTTTTTAAGTCATGCAAGTGGACATCAGGCTACAGGCTCCTTTTTCATTTACTCAACTTAACTGTCAGATGAGATTTTACTCGAACTGAAAAGTATATATTTTTTCCAATTGAACAATAGTGTGCCCTGCATATTAAAGGGTAGAGCTGAACACAGGAGGCAGGAACCTGTAATTATGTGCAAAATGTTTTCAGTTAAGTCTGTTGGCATGCACACAAATGGCACATTGAGGCTGCCCTTTGGAATGCTTACAATCCGACACTTCAGAAACTATTTCCAGCATTCGGCAGACTCTCTTGGAAGTTCTGGATCAAAGCAGAGAGAAAACTCTTCTGTATTATGGAGGGCACTTGGTTCTTTGAGTTGTTTAGGAAAAGATTTCCATAGAGGGTTTAAAATATGGGACTGTAGGTGCAGCTGATAGCAGAATTCAGTCTAATAGAGAAATGTTGGCACCTCCATTAAGCTAGTGGGGGTTGCAGCCTGAATTGGGGCATGCGAAGCTGTTGGTGCCAGCCCAGGGGTGAGATGCCAACCTCTTCTCTCTGGGACATGAACGGTGGGTTTTCTTGGGGTCTTCCTCTTGCCATTTCTTTGCCCCACCTTTTCAATAAGTTTGTAATAAACCCCCAAGGCTACCGTGTTTTTTTAGGTAGGGAATTTTAATTCTTACAAATTTGGTGTCTGGCCGAGTTCCTCAGAATTCCGTCTGTCACTTTCTCTGTCCTCATTTCTCAGAGTCACACTGTTCTCTCTGCCCCCTTTCTCTGCTTCTCGCTGGAATCCACCTGCACCAGCACCTGCAGCTTCCTGCCCCCAAACAGCAATAGGCACCGGTTTACCCATTTGAGCATCGTTAGTTGCATCAGAGGAATGCAAAGCAGTAACAAGTGAGTCCTTTGTCCTCAGAGAGCTTATGGTTTTAAAGTGCACAGCTCAGGTGTGCACCAGCTTAGACACACTGCTAGCATGGCGTATGAAGACAGTGCAGCAGAGTTTGAGAGGTGGTATCATCTTTGTTATAAGGAGCATTTGGGAGAGGCTCACATGTGAGCTCTTCAGCCATCGGTGGTCCTGCCATTATCCTGGAGGGAGTAGGGAGGGTCATCTCCTAGAATGCTTCCCTTTGCTGGCCTTCACACGCCACATGTTTCTTTCCTGTCTTTAGCCACACCATGGCCCATGGCTTTGATTCTTCCTACCTCTGTAGAAAATGCGTCGGGACAGGTAGATGGCACTTAGTACCCACGGCCGGAGAGCAAGGTGACGAAAGAAGAGTGCGCCAGTCACAGCGCAACCCCGTGATTAGTTCGTAGTGTTTGCAGATAATCTTGTCTTTGCTGAATGTGGTTTGCAGGATGACTAAGGTCTAAGGTTCAACGCTCAACTCTCAGTAAGGTAGATTAACCAAGATGGTTCCTGTCCCTTGGTTTTCTAAACTTTATTTCTGAGAGTCACCTTAGGGTCACAATGAAATTGATAAGGAGAATAAAGAATTTCTTTGTCTCCTATCCAACCTCCCACACAGGTTTCCTCACTTCTATTTCCCACAGCACAGAGATATGTTTATTAAAAATCAATGATTCTACATTGACACCTACCACCCCATTGAGACCTACCACCCCATTGACACCTACCACCCCATTGAGACCTACCACCCCATTGACACCTACCACCCAGGTTCAGAGTTTACATTGGTGTCCACTTTTTTTTTTTTTTTTTTTTTTTTTTGACAGGGTTTCTCTGTGTAGCCCTGGCTGTCCTGGAACTTACTTTGTAGACCAGGCTGGCCTCGAACTTAGAAATCCGCCTGTCTCTGCCTCCTGAGTGCTGGGATTAAAGGCGTGCACCACCATGCCCGGCTTGGCATCCACTCTTAAATGCTCTAACATCTGGGGATTTGAACAAATACACACAAATGTGAATGATGTGATCTCTCTACACATTGAATATGTAAGTCAAGATAGTCACCAGCATACTATCATAGATTTTTTGGCTTGTATTTCCTTTGACAATGTGTATATATATATATATATATATATATATATATATATATACACACACACACACACATATATATATATATATATATATATATAGTGTATTGGTATGACAAGGGAGTGGCTACACAGACGATGAAAGAAAAACCTGATGAAGTGCTACACTGAAATAAAGGTGAAATTGATGGGAGTTACCACAAGGTTGGCTTGGCTCACAAAATTCATTCATTACCGTTTAGGAACCTATCTCTCGTGCAGAATGAGGTAGGCCTGGTGTTTGTTCAATAGGATCTTGTGAGTCACAGAAGGCAAAGATCTTTTCTCTAATCTAATTTCCTGCGTGCTTTTCAAAACAGAAAGTTTTGATGCACTAAACATTATTTTGGAACCCTGATTACATACCTGGCATTGTGGCAAGGAGTAGGTGCTAGAGTCATAGGAGTGCAGGAGACACATTCATGTCTCCCTAGGAGCTAATGTCTGGGAGACTGACCTTAAAGGAGGTTCAGGACAGTGTCTGAGACCTGTCAGCCACAGGGCTGAGGACTCTGCAGTGGGTGGCAGGGGTGTAAGTCAGGGAAAGCTTTCTAAGGCGACTCATGGCGAGTCCTAAAAACAGCCTCTAGAACCAGCTCCATCCTTTATGGGTACTGAATAAATAGTTTCATAGCTGGAATGAGCAGGACTTGTCCACCGCCCCTCTGTGTGTGGGAGGGAGGGATCTGAGGCATGACCCCACCTCTCTTGGACTCTCATGTCAGGCATGAGCTGTCCCTGGGAGCTTAGAAGGCCTGGAAACTTACTTAAAGACATTATGGAGCCCTTATGGAGAGGATATTAAAAGCTCAGTACTAAATTGTCCAATATTCAGAGGATTAACTACGACCTCAGTGAGTTATTGAACTTCTCTGAGCTCAATTTTGTCTTCTGTAAAATGTAGATAAAAAATCCACCTATAATGAGATTCTCCTGCAGACTTCCAGGGAAAATGTATGTAAAACACCTGTGGCATTTCTGGGCTTATGATAAAGAGACTGCTGGATCCACAGCTGGGTAGCAACTGTGTAGTACCACAGGCTTGATGTGTCTAGAGAGGATAATCATTGGTCATTTGTTTAAAATAAAAAATGTGAACATTTATTCTAACTGCTGATCTTAAACTCACTATCCAAATAGTTTGATCTTTCGGTAGGTTAAATCTTATATTCTAACTATTGACATTGTTTTAATTTGCATTTTTTAAGTTTTCAGATTTCTGTTTATGCACATAAAACATTACTAATCCATGGTTGGCTTCTTCATCAGACTTGTAGTTCAGATGTCAAAAGTATTATTTTGCAAAATGTTTAGATCCAGGTGTGAAAATACTGGCCAAGTGTCTTTTGTGGGTTTTTTTGTTTTTGTTTTGTTTTGTTTTGTTTTGGATTGGTTTGGTTTTGCTAGCTTATGTCACTTCCAGCGTCTTTGACTTTCTGTAACTTATGTTGTCTAGTTGGCAATGTTTTCCAGAGCGACTTGTCATGGGCATGGCCTTGTGCCTCCACAGCTCAAAGAGCAAAGCTTCCAATGTTTAATTCTTTAGTCAACACAGCAAGTTTGAGGAAACAGTTCTCTTGTCGTGTGAGCAAAGCACTTTCGTGGTTTATTCAGAGGTTGCTCAGGAACACATTGCCTGTTTCTTGTTCTGTCAGTACCTCTGCCGCCACATTATTTGTGTAATAGTAACCTCAGGAGACGTTGTAGTCCTCCCTATTTCTAAAGCCAGCTGAAAAAATTATTTTTTAAATAACACTCATTTATATATCCATATCTACCCCAAAATACTGAAGGTAAAATTTAGCCTGGGTACATCCTTTTTAATGGTATTATTAATAGTAGTAATACCCTGCATCAGGAAAAGGAAGGGGAAAAAATAAAGAAAAAACTTTTTTCTTTTAAGAAAAAAGACACCAGTGTTAATGAGCATTTCATCAAATTGGTTTTAGTCTTTATTTCTCTTGGTTTATCTTTGTCTTTGCTCTGGACTAGGGAGAATAGAAAGGCACCCTTCGGAACTCTTGTGGACACAGGAGAAAAACTAAAGCTGCTTTTGGAGGAATTGTCAGAAGTTTACAAAAGCAAAACTGCAGACTTGATGATGTTCCTGTAAGGTCTGGTACGAGCCCCTTCAAATACGAAGGGCAGAGGGAACATGGGCGGCTCCATTCCTAAGATTCATCATTGTCCTAACTGTTTTGGGATGGTCCACAGACCTTCTCTGGGGACATCTGGAGGTGATGCTTCCTGTCACAGAGGCGGGAAGTGCTGTACTGCCTACAGGATTGTCTCCCAGAGGGCACGGTCAGTTGCTGCTTAAGAGAGTGCTGTGTTCCAATGGGAGGCTTGAGCTCTGCAAAGAGACAATCACTGTGTGCCATGCCACACATCATCTTGTGTGTTAGGACAGACTCAGAACAAAATAAAACCTGACCCTGGACCTGAGGTGCACATTAAACGCTGAATGCTCTTCTTGGTGCCCTTGGGAGCCAGTGTACACTTAATCAGGCAAGTCATTTGGGACTCTGTTTTCAAAATCAGGTTTGCAAGTGACAGAAAATGAACTGTTTTAATCAGAAAGGGAGTTCAGAGGCTCGCATGGGCAGCTGTTGCCGGCTTCAAGCTGCCGTTTGCCCTGTGCTCTGTACTCCATTTGTCTTTACCCTTGAAGTATCAAGATAGCCCAGTCACCCGGCCTTTCCTGTCCCATCACTGAGTCCAGCAGGGCAGAGCTGCTTCCCTTAACTGGGAATCCAGACCTTAGGCATGACAGTAGCTGACCCAGTTGGATTTTATGTCAGTCCCAGAAGCAAGCACTGTGTTCTCAGTGGACAGGGGTGCTTGTTTTCTGGGCACAGGCCAAGTTCCAGCTCTGGGGGTAGATCGGTCAGGAATCAGAAAGGGGCTGGTGCACCAGGTGAGACTGTGGGAAGCTGTTTTCCTAGCTGAGGAGGTGCCAAGCAGAATAGCTGGGGTCTAGCAGTTGGGATCCAAGAGAAGAACACAGTGTCAGAACCCTGGAGCCATTACATAGCCCACACTAGGTGCAGAGAGGGCTGTGGTCATTGAGGATCCGCAGTTCATAGAAAAGATAGATGTACTTTTGGTTTGGCTCTCCCAGGGTGGTAACACCCATCACTTGGTGTCAGAATTGATGATGTCTCTTGCAGCCCCTTGTAACCCCTCCCATGGAACTTTCCAGGGGAACACTGCAATACTACATCAAAAAAGACGGTGCCCTTAAGACCAGCAGAGGAGCCAAGAAACAGAATTCTTGACTTAAAATAATGTACCGTTGGAATGGCTGGGGAGTGGTCTAACAGTAGTCCACCTGTGAGTGAGTACATGGTACAGATGCATGCTGGGACATTTCCTACCCACCCAGCCTTGTTTACGTTTCATAAATGATTGCTGAGCACCCACTCATTTCCACGTTTTGGAGAAAGTTTTCAAGGAGATAAACCAAGCTACAGAATTGCTTCATCATGAGTTCAGCCATCTGTAGACTTCTTAAGAGTGCCAACGCTGAGAAGCCAATACACCCAGAAGAGAAGCAGTCACTTCTGCTCGTTATATTTCACAAAACAAAACAAAGACCACACAGCTGTGAACCTGTGAAAAGATAAGCCTGCACTAGAAGCATGGAACATCAGGCTTCTACAGGGCCAGGCCTAGAAGGCATGGCAACTGGCACAAATGAGGTTTTAGCCTAGACAGCCTACATGTGGACACACAGAAGCAGTGACTAGTGTATTGAAATAAGAACTTAGGCGTCTCTGAGAATCTCTGGAACCCCTATCAGTATTGATCCAGTCTTTACTTTCCACTTGGTACCTCCCTCCTCCAGCTCCTCTCAGAAGCACCCCTTTCTGCCCCCCATCCCCAAACCTGTCATCCTTTCTTCTCTCTGTTGAGGCACTAGTTCCCTTCTGTTTCTGTATTTTCCTCTGGTAGACCCCATGATCCACTTTTGCCATAGATTTGTCTGAGATTTGACAGATGTCACCCCACAAGCTTTCTTTCAGATCTCCTATGATACCTCGTGATACCACATTATAATTCCCAATTAAAACCAGGAAGACTGACCAGAGCATGTGGGATTGCAAGTTCAAGGACAGCCTGGGCTACCTAGTGAGGCCTGTCTACAGCCTGTCTACATAGTGGGATCCTGTTAGGAAAGATGAAAAGATACTGCGTAGTGGTCTGAAAATCTCAAATGTAACCTGGAATCTGGTCCTTGCTGCCTCACTTCTCAGGGAAGGCTTCGGCAGAGCAAGCAGGAAGGTCGCATCCTGCTGGAAATTACATGCCTAACCACCCGTGGAAGCTTTAAAACTTGCAAGATTTTGCTTCTTAGAGACAACAAATTCTGTTCAGTCTCATAAGCTACTTCCATTCCTGCTGCGTTTTTTAATGGTGGCATATGAGGGATGCGTAGGCCAGTTACAGGCCAGCCTGGGCTGCATAGACCTTGTCTCCAACACAGATAAATAATGAAATAAAACCTTTTAGCTTAGGCCCAGGTTAAGAAACCATTCTTAGATGATGTTAAGGAGTCTCGTTTTGGGATTAGTGTCTGCCCCCAGACTCTGTGTTGGCACACCTTTCTCCTTCCCCATTGTATTTTTGAAAGTGAGAGCTGAGTTTTCCATTTTCTTAAGAATTAATCCTCTCCCAGGACAAAGCTCAGTAAGGGTGGAGTGACCAGCCTCGAGGAAAGAAAGTCGTTCATTCTCAAGGAACATTGTCCTAGCCTCTCTGGAAATAATTATGCGATCCAGTTTTCCTGAGAGTTTTACTATAACATCTGTTTTCACAATTAAGTTGGAATTATTAATGGCCTTGGGCATCTGTGCCCAGCAAAATCATTTACCATTCCAGAAACCCTCACTGTGGGGTTTCCCTTCCTGCTTATTATTATATCCTGGCTGGGCAGCAGGCGGGAACACCCTACTCACTCACCCATCAGCGGGTCGCTTCTTACAGAGATGCCTGGGCACCTCAGAAGCCACAGCTGTCCCCCCTTCGTGTGAACTCTGACCCACAGATTAAGAGCTGTACAGAGCCCAGACTCTGCCCAGAGCGTCTCTGATCTTGGGAATGCAGGTGAGTCTGGGGCTGCGGAGGCTTCCCTGCAATCACTGCGCTTGGGAGGCTGGTACAACAGAGTCCTGGAGACACAGACTCAAAACCAGTCATGGCACCATAGTGAGACCTCCTCTCAAAGCCAGACACTGGAAATACCTAACCAACAAAGAGCCTGTCTGGGTGGAAATCTCCCTAACACATGCTCTTGGGCCAGGAACACCACGTGGCGCTGTGACCCACTGGACTGTGGGCGTCAGGGCCCAGGCGTGGTCCTGTCCCTTCCTCACAGTGTGGACAGTTGTATCTGTGGCACGTAATGCAAGAGAAGAAGGTGACCTGACAGCCGTGCTGCCGAAGGGAGATCAGAAAGAAGTGTATAGGAGCTCGAGAGCAGATCGCTGTGGCCTGGGGGCTGAGGGGCCCTCAGCAGAGGGCTAGGGCCAAGGGAAGGAAATGGCTTCCCTTGGGATGGAGAATTTGGTCTTTTGACTTCCTTCATTCCTTATCACCCGCTCGAATGTCGGAGGCTTTCCCCTTTCCACGTGTTCCTTCTTATCTCTTCTGGCAAACAGAAATGTCGGTAGAATGGCTCTGAGCTTAATTTACAGCCCCAGGGATGGCCCTTGCTGGGGCATGTTTTTTTAGTTGGATTTTTATTTGAAATAATGTTCACTGGATAAATACTATTTCCCAGTTCTCTGGGCTGCACACAGTAGCTGTAACCTGATTGGTAGCAAGTTTACCGGTCAGGAAGAGGGACTTTTTCCATGCTTAGTGTTAATACACATTGGCTGTTACAAAAGTAATTATTATCATCAACTTATGAAACAATATGCTTAGTGATTTTTTTTTTAAATCATAGATAGTTAAACCTTCCGATGTCGCTAATTTCTTAGAGTTATGACAGCCATGTCACCATGAAGACATTGCTTCCCAGAAGTAGTCACCCCCTGGGACGTCACAGTTATTGCATGGGATGATAAGAGTTGTCACGTGTAGCTTATAAACTCATGGATGCTAATTACTGCTTGTTAAGCACACATTAAACCCTGTGTCTCTGTGGGCTCAGTTATACAAATCAGAATCTATGGAGGGAAACTGACTTGAGCCTCAGGCCTCCACATCTGTATGCACACACACACACACACACACATACACACACACACACACACACACACACACACTCTCACACACATGAACAGCACATACATACATGAACTACAGAGCATTCGAGACTTTTTTTTTAAAAAGTCAGTACTGTGTAGAAAAAAAAAATCAGTACTGTGTAGATATACAAATGAAATGGCACTTAAATGAGAGAGAGTATGACAGGCCAGAAACTCTCCTTAATACCTTCAGAACACTGAGGTGAGATCTGTCTTGTCTATAGACTCCTGCTGCCATAAGTTCCGATGTTCCATGGGGAGGTGCGTAGGGCTGATTCTGTCTCCATTTTGTAGTTAAGAAAACTGGGGCAGAAAAAGAACAGCATTCTAGTAAGGCGTTTACAGCCGCCTGTAAATTCCCTTGATAGGTTGTTAGGTCACCTGTGTCCAACAAGTTCCTAAGGGGTTGGAAATCGGGAAGTGCCATCGGTGCTGGAGGAATACCCTAGAGAGGTTTGGGGCATCTTTAAAGCCAGGCATGGTGGCCCACGTCTGCGGGCCCATAAGAGAATCAAAAGTTAGAGACTGCCTGAGCTACATGGTGAGACCTGGTCTCAACAAAACAAAAAGTGAGAAAGTAAACTTTAAACAAGAAAGAAACTTTTTTTTTTTTTGAGTGGGAAAAATACAGCCCAATGAGAAAAGTCTTGCAGGCATTTATAGACCCATCTGATAAAGGAATCCTGGAAAATGTTAAATTATTCATAAGTTGCCTGATAACTAGTAAATAAATGCATGACGGAACATTTAGAATTTGGCACAGCCTTTGAGAAAAGCTATTAAACAAATGTATTGTGCAACAAGAAAAGGCTTTAGGGAAATTTTTACTCAGATAAATTGGATGACAGACAGCTAAACTCCAACTAAAGCTACAAATGAACATATCACAGTGATCTAACTAGTGAATTATCTTATTAGGGTCAGTTGACTTTAAAAATGATATTTTGAGGGAGCAGAGAGGCCTGGTTCTCGGAGGTGAGACGCTGCTGAGTGGGGCTTGCTTGCTGCCCCTGGGCAGATGGCAGGTCCTCGGCCACATTCTGATCCCCACAGATAACCCTTCAGATTGCTTGCCTTCCGTTTGAAGACGTGTTGCAGTCTTTAGCCTTTATTGGGCAAATTGATCTCTTAAAGACATTGTGGTCTGGCAGGGCCACTTCTTGTTCATTAGGTCTGAAGTGTGTTTTAAATAGCTACATTCAATCAGACTCGCTGCCTGAGAGCATAAGAAGAAAATGTGCCTCTTGCAGACCACAGGGGCAGGGGGCACTTTGTGTTGGATTGTGGTTAATCTGCGTTCTGCACTTCCTGGACAGAAACTGCTTAAGTAAAGATCACATGTGTTGGGGTTTCTTCCATAAAAATCAAAGTTATGTGTGAAGTAACAGGGCAGTCACATATTCATGACTGATTTTTCATTCTGAGTGGAAATACTGGGAGAAGATAATGCTTATTATCTAGAGTATGTGGTTAAATATTTTCAAAGACACTCATAAAAATTGGGATAAGAAGAATGAGAAAAAGAAGCTGTCCCATGGGGTGGGGACACGTCTCTTGTGGGATCTTTGAGAAGGTAATAACCTAAGGTCCAGGTAATACCTGGGCTAAAAGCATCCTTAGAGCGAGTGCCTACACCATGCAGGGCTAAGGAATTCACCATCTCGCCTACATTTTTAACTGTTAAGGCTTTTTGTTCTCTAAGTATTTTCTATGCTTCATGTCAATTGGTACACATTTAAATTTTTTCTTACTTGTGTATCATAAGATGGAATCTTTATAGAGGAGAAGGGAAACAAAAGCTAGATAACCCCCTGGATCATGTGATGTGACTGTGGAGAGAGGCCAACAGGAAGATCAGGCCGGGCCACAGTTTTCCAGGAAGGCTTGGAGGGGGAAGGGAACCAGATCTCAGCGGTCTTGAGGGTGTGCAGACCCCCAGGGGCATTCTGGAGGACCGTGGGTTGGCGCAGGTCTTCAGGAGGAACACTGTCCCTTCCATGGCTTCCTTGGAGTTTTTATTTTCTGTGTATTTTTCCTGGGACATCGCTCTTCTTTGCACATGTGGTAATTGTTTACCTTTCCTCAGCCCTCTGCTCCAGGCCTGGTGCAGTATCTTCCTGTAGGTCCTGGCAATACTGTTCTCTCAACCAAAGGGTCCTCATGGTCCCACACCTCATGGTCCCACACCTCATGGTCCCACACCTCATGGTCCCACACGAGTTCATGCTTTCATGGGGTCATTTCCAGATTGCTTCATGCTCTCTCTATGAACCAGACGAGCAGAAAATCTCCACCCCCCCACCTCCCCCACCCCCCGTGTCTGTTAGGGGTGTGTCTCTTAATACCTGAGACAAAAATGAGGAATGTGGTCGTGGGAGGAGGAGTTCTGGGCCAGCTGTCACCTAGCCCTCTGATCTTCCTGTTGAATGTGGGCTACAGTAGCAGCGTTGGTTTTCCCCTGCATTGCTGCCCTGCCCAGGGTCTAGAGCAGATGCATCTCCCACAGGGTACACAGCAGGTGGCCGCCTGTCAGTACCTCCTACTGCCTTCCTTGCCTTTCATTTTCTTATCTGTGTCTGCTTCCACTCCATCCCTGCAGCTTCTCATGAAATAATGACGTGTTTACTTTAAGACAGAGCAGGAGACACACATTACCATTTAGATATGGAATTATCTGGAAAGATTTAGAATCTTATTGTCCTGCCCCCTGCTGTGCCACTGAAGTCCCCTGTGGCCTCCTTACTGTGTTCTCCTGTTCTCCCTTCTCTACTCCCTATCTTAGAGCCCATGAGATAATTAATAATAATAAAATAAAATATTTATATAACAAAACAATATATTATATGGACTGCTATTACAGAGGGCATTATATTTCCTATTCTGCCAACAGTTTCCCTTAGCTTCTTATTTGACAATCTTTGGAATGTTTATAATAAATGCTTGGTTTATTTTTCTGTGGAAAAATGTCCCTTGGTCATCCAGGTCTGGGCCAACCTGCTGATTCTTTTCTGTGAGAAGAGTCGAGCTTTCCCCAGATGAAAGGTGGCGATCTCATCCCATTCACCTCAGGAATGACCTAGCTAGGTATGTCTCTTCAGTAAGTGGTTAAAACTGGGTCAGACCTGGCTGCACTCCACTCCACAGAGTTCCCTCCCCGTCCTCGGAGGACCACCCCTGTTCCTGAGACACACTGCCTGAACCACATGGGGAAAGGACAGCCTCTGCCACTTCTAGTGTGGCACAGGTATTGCAGCTCTTACTGAGGAGCAGAGAACATTCCAGAGCTGAGGTTGGTCTCTGTTTTGTGCCATTCAAACCAGTCGGCTTCCTGTCTCTCAGGAAGGTTGTCTGTGGAATAAAGTATGTGGACTGGAATCTACCGCCTCTGAGAAGAGAATGACCTGTGGAGACACAGAATGCAAAAGGAGGCAGTGGGGTTGTCCGTGCCCTGTTTTCATGAGATGGGGGAGGAAGGAGACCTCTGTGAGGAGGTACCCAGAATCCTGATGAGGATGTAGACAGAAGTCGCAGCCTCTCTCTGTCCTTTTGGTTTGTTTCTGGCCACATTTGGGGACTAGGGCTGAGAGACAACTACCAGGCCAGAGGTGGGTCCCAGCCCTCCTCCTCTGCGCAGAGCAGACTGTTGCTTCTCAAGCCAACCAGACTGGCTCCAGGGTGCACCTCCTGGCTTTTGTGTACCTCCAGGTTCCCCAGTTTGCCTGGGTTGGTGAAGTTTTAATACTACAGCAGATGGGCTTATTGTTTCAAGACATTTTCTGCTTGTGACTCGAAGCAAAATTTATGTTGTTATCTTTGACATGTGTATCCCAGAAAAATGAATCCCAAGCCCTGGTAAGCAAGGCTCTGTGGAGTTTGCTGTGGAATTTGGAGTTCCAAAGCATATCTGGAAATTAACATAAGCAGTTGTTTTCATTCTGCAGTTAGGGGAAGTTGACACACACACACAATTGACTACCTGGTTGGTTGGTTTAGTGCCTTTTTTTCATTTATAAACCATTGATGGTTTGATAGCAGTAGTCTGGCCCACCCTTCCCTCCTCTCCCATTTCTTTTGATTCAGGGCCTCACTATGTAGCCCTGACTAAGAGAACTCTAGAGCTCACTAAGAAAGGCAAGCTTCATTCTTGCTGGTATCGCCTCCCAGTGCTGGGTTACGGTCCTAGCTTAGGACCTCTCCCAGGCTACCTAAGGGGTTAGGCATTGGGCTTCTTCTATGAACTTAACAAGGGTCTTTGCTTAACTCTTCCTGAGATAGAGTCATGAACAAACCTTCCCTGTCAAAAGGCAGTTAATGTTTTAGTCAGAACTCCTACATGGTCTTATCAGTCAAGTACCTCTGTGTGGATCCCTTGAATATAGCCAAAGATAACATGGAAACAGCTGTCGTTGATTTGTCTAAAGGTTGCCAGCCCCAGGACTAGGCTGTATATAGTTGGGAGAGGACAAAGCGATGGCCTGAGACTTGAGGTAGGGGACCTCAAACTCTGGGCTCTGAGCTCTTATTCTGAATCAGTCCTAATGAGGTGTCTGCTCTGGCAGAAGAAAGCATTTCCATTCCTTCACCCCCAGGTGGGAAAAGTCAGTATGACACTTAGTAAAAGAGGCAGATAACCACAGGACTAGCAGCGACCGCAAGAAGAGACAGACCTGAGATGGGATAAGAGACACTGAAGTCATGTGAAGGAAAACTTGGGCAGTGATAGTTATAAAAACATAAGACGACCTAGAAAAATATGAGGCTTATTAGAATTGTAATGAGTAAAACCAGTTTCCTTCTGTGAGCCAGACCATAGACTATCCATTGGTCTATTCACACTCTAGGTACTTCTGCTGAATTGCTCTCTTCTAATTATTATTTTTGAGACATGGATTCCATGTAGCTCAGGCTGGCCTCAAACTCAACCACTGCTCCTGCCCTATCTTTCTGAGATGACAGACATATGCCATCTTGCTCACTGCTCGTGTTGTCTTTCCAGTCCGCAGAGAAGCAGATCTCTTGAAGGCTGTTACAGAAGGCATTATATTTCCTATACATGCATGTCACTACACACTTAGTTTCTCAAGTTACACATTGTCTTAGTCAGGGTTTTTATTCCTACACAAACATCATGACCAAGAAGCAAGTTGGGGAGGAAAGGGTTTATTCGGCTTATACTTCCACATTGCTGTTCATCACCAAGGAAGTCAGGACTGGAACTCAAGCAGGTCAGGGAGCAGGAGCTGATGCAGAGGCCATGGAGGGATGTTCTTTACTGGCTTGCTTCCCCTGGCTTGCTCAGCCTGCTCTCTTATAGAATCAAGACTGCCAGCCCAGAGATGGCACCACCCACAAGGGGACCTCCCTCCTTGATCACTAATTGAGAAAATGCCTTGCAGCTGGATCTTGTGGAGGCATTTCCCCAACTGAAGCTCCTTTCTCTGTGATAACTCCAGCCTGTGTCAAGTTGACACAAAACTAGCCAGTACACACATGGTCATATTATTTCATACTATTTTGGTAACAGTGTCTACTTACGTTTCCCGTGATGAGGTTTGGTTTTGTTTTTGCCAGTTTCTATGCCTTTTACTAGTATAGTTTTATTTACTTAGATTTTATGCACCAGATGTTAAATGTCCTCAAAACAAAGATGCAGTGGCCCTAGACTGAGTGACAGAAACCTAAGAGCACTACAGCAGAAGGTGAGTGTCTCTGCAGGCCCCAGGGGCTGGGGTGGTGGCCCTGCAGCTCAGGCTCAGGCTCAGGCCAGTGCAGCTAGGTTGGGAGGTGACACTAGTCAGGACCTCTGGAGTGTCTCTGTCCCTGCAAACAGGGCCAGGCACTATATACTTCTGCCTTTGTGTCTCCCCGTTGTATGACGGTGATGGGCTGGAAGGATGGTCTCCACTACAGAAGCTGAGAAAGAGGACTCACTACACCTGCCTCCTCTTGCTCAGCCGTGCGCTGGGCAGTTTGTGGCTAGGGAACGAGGAGCTGTGCTGACTGGGGAGCAGCACAGTGGTGGCCAAGAGTTATTGCTCCAGTGAGAACCAGGTGGATTTGGGGGTTGAGAAGGGTGGGATACAAGGGGCAGGCTGAGCATTCCCAAGAGAAGGAAGGCCAAGTGAATATGTTAAGTAACCATGAAGTCTTCTAAAGACACTTCTGTCGTCAGCGCTGGGGCGGTCACTTTCGATCTGTTTTCAGCCTCTGTCACAGGAGTGGCTTTGGTCAGCTCAGGGTCCCTTCCCAGCTCATTTGTAAAGCATGGAGTTACGGTAGATCATCTCCGGAGGCCCCTCCATGCCCAGTGGCTCTATCTGTGTGTGATACCGTGTGCCGTAAGACAGAATGGCGTATATGATGAAATATATGGTGTTGTAAGCTTACCGCAGCCACACCGCACACATTGCTTTGTCTTATTGATAAGGCTGGAACATGACAAAATTTTGCATTTTCTCTGAATCTTTTATCATGCCTCTTAATGATGCTAATTACCTTTTGTTTTGTTTTGTTTTCCCCAAAGAAAACTAGCCTCCATGTTTCTGTTGTGAGGAGAAAGAACTTTCCTTCCATCCAGCAGCAACAGCCCCTCTCTATTGCGACTGACCTTCATTTCTCTTTGCATTAGGGAATACAATACTAGGGCATGTTTAAGCAACTTAGTGTCAATCATGGAGTCTAGAATCCATACTCCCAAGCCAAGGAGGAGGTAAATAAATTTGATTTAGGGAGAAGGCTTAATATTAGGATGTGCCCATCATTGTCTCTCTCAGCGGAACTCCACGAGGAGGGCAGCAGTTCCTGGGGCTCTGCATGGGTCACTGGGCGAGCTGCCTTATTATACAGCATCAGCATAATCCACTCTTAGGTCCTTTGTGCAGCCGTGGGTCTCAGCCAGCCCACGTTCCTGCCCCAGCTGCTGCCCTGCAGCTAATTCTGATCTTTTTACTCTTTAATAGTCTTGCTCTCAAGAACAAGACCTGATATCATTGAACAAGCCCAGCCCTCTAGAGGATTCCTAGTTAGCCCCAATCCACCCTTTCACTGGGGATTATTACCCTGTATCCATAGAAAGAGCACTTGGTGGTCACCAAGGTTTATAGGTAATAAATTACCTGGTGCTACCAAGGGAGAAACAGGAAGAGAATTTCCCAGGATGCAATACTGTCATCATCCTTCCATGATATATGAGTTCCTGTTATGTCAGAGGAACGTTTTCTTTCATTTTTCTCTAATTAATTTTAGAAATCTAGCAAACTTCTTATACAGGAGTGCGTGCTAATAATTGTGATGATTTACAACACCTGCTTAACTTGTGTCTTTACATTCTAATCAAAGCTCACTTAGTCCTTTGCTTGGGATAGCTTCACAATTCTTTTTGCTTTCTTTCAACAAAGAAAAAGAGAAGAAAAAAAAAAAAAAGACAGCACAATGAGTTGGTTGAAATTTAATTCTTCTTAGTAAAACTGCCAGTTTTAATTAAGTTTGGAAACTGAAGTATGCTCGTTATTGGGTGAAATTTGGCATAATGATTTCCATGACATGTTCTGAAGCACGGAGTGTGAATTTGTGTTGATGAAGGCATTGTACAGCTTAATTGTTCCTGCTTTTATGAATTAAATAAGTCTTTCTTTTGTAGTGCTTATAAAAATGCATGTATGTTTATTGAAGGAAAGACAGCAAAAAAAATAAAAAAATAAAAAGAGGCACCCAGGCCCAGCCTCTTGGTGAACACCTTTAATCCTAGCACTTGGGAGGCAGAAGCAGGTGGATCTCAGAATTCAAGGCCAGCCTGGTCTACATAGCAAGTTCCAGGCCAGTAAAGGTTATATAGTAAACACGCGCACACGCGCGCGCGCACACACACACACACACACACACACACAATTGTAATCTGTGTTCTTTTTTTGCTGTAATAAATACCCATAGGGTTTCTATGATTTTTTTTAATTGGAAAGTTATATATTTATGTGATATGGTATTTTGATATATGAATACTTTGTGGAAGGATCACCTCAGAGTAATTAATGTGTCCAGCTCCTTGAATACTTGTTATTTCTATGCAGTAAGAACACTTAAAATCCTCTTTCAGCTTGCTTGGGAGATAATTTACCTGGTTTTGTTTCTACTGATGGCGGTCCTTCTTGGGCTTGTCCTTAGGAAAATTAGACAATGTCCTGTGATGTTCTGATGTTGTGCTCTGATTTTGAGTTGTCTCTCCTGTGACTTGTGCCTGCTGTGTTCTTAGCGGTTGGTATTTGTGAATTATCCATCTTTTTTCTTTTTCATCCCCCACTCACTTTTGGCTTAAAGAGGGGGAAATGTGGGAATATGCAAACCTTTAAAGAGAGAGAAAGAGAAGGGGGATCCCACAAAACTCTCCAGTAGAGAAGTTAGGAAAATACATTTTTTGTGTTACTGAATTAATTCAAACGCCTTTAAACTCCCTTGGACGGCTTTTAAGTGTAAAATGAGTGCCTGTTTTTGGGAAGCTGAGCACAGTTGTGTGTGTGGGCATCACATTTGTAACACTTGTGCTGGAGGACAGCTCTACCTTCTCCATGAGCTTTCTTGGTTTTCTTAGCTGGCTCAGAACTCCCCCCCCCCCCACTCCTTTGCTTCCTCACACCTTTGTTTGCTGGATACTTTGTGTTGAGGACATTTTTCCCCTCCCACTGGACCACAGCTCTGACAATTAATTGTTTCTCCTTTAAATTTACCCAAACTAATCGGGAGGTGTGTAAGGTAATTGTGGCTGTAGCCTTCAGAATATACCTTCAGGCTAAAGAAGTGAACTGCCCCCTGGAGTATTGGAGGTCTTTGGAAACTGAAAAATGTAGCCAATGAGTAGAAATAGTCTAACATAGGAATGATCCATTCAGCACTGAGGAACTGTACCACAAATATTCTAGAACCCCTTGAGTTTACGATCTTCAGTAAACTTCATAGTTGAACATACTTCTTGGAAAACAAGTTTGCCAAAAATTTCTTTCATCTATATGTAGACTACAATGGAAAAGTGTTTTCTCTCCCTCTTAAAACTTCATGTCTGCTTACTGAATATTCTATTCAGATGGTTCCTTTGAAAAGTGTTAGATGGAATCAAGAGAAAATGGGCATATGAATTAGTTCTACTAGAGTCTCTGTGTACTTTAGAATAATTTAAAAATGCTTTAATAATTTAAAAAAATAGAAGCCTGAGAATTCTGAGAGAGGCTATAAGATTATTAGGTCCAAGTAACTAAAGCATATGCCCATGTGTATAGCGAGGTTTAGTAAAAAGGTTTATATAAACAAGAGGTTGTTCAAGGCAAAGGGACAGTGTGGTAGTGATGGACGGAGGTCACTTGGTAGAATGATCGTTTAAAGTCCTTAACTCCAATTTTATGTGCCATAGAATGTTTTAAAAGCAAATGCTTTCTGTTTTAATTATAGCCATTCGAAGCAAGTACAGCTAACCAGGAAGCTGAGACCTGGCTCAGAAAACAGAGTCTTCTCCAAGACACAGCCTCCCAGAGCCCCACGGGGGTCATTACTGCGGGTTGCGCCACAGTTCAGCTTCCAGGGAACTACTCAGGAAATGGCGTGTTGGGAGTGAGCTGATAGAATTATAAAACAGAATCTCCAAAGGGGTGGCCTGTGCAGAGAGGATTTTCATTTACAGATCTATCACAGAACAATTTTAAAATTATCTATTAAGGTTGATTGTGTGGATCAGGAAACACAGTTTTGAAAGTCCAGCCTTTGGGAGCCTGACTGAGTTCAGTGAGAGCTGTGTACCCATCCTGTAGCCATGGGCCTCTAGCAGGGCATCCTCTGAGCCAGGCCATCTTGGCAGCAGTGGGGCCAAGCATGAATGGCTCTTTGTCATTTCAGTCAGTTCACTGTGTTCTGTGCTGCTTCACTGCCTGGGTGAGTGCACCTGACCATTGAGCCTCGCTTGGAGAGGCCACATAGTCTCCCGTGTGCTAGGCCGTGAGAAAGGCTGGCTTCCATAAAGACAGTGAGGGACTTGGTTGTTAAGAGTCCATGAAACCCATAATGTAGAGTGTGTGGCTGTGGATAGACATTATCATAGACCCAGAGCACACTGGACTGTGTGCAGTCGGGTCTGGATTCTTGTTTGGACACCAAAAGTACATTGTCTGTTACTTTAAGAATGGGCCACATCGTCAGTTTTAATTTTATCTTTTGGCCATCCCTGGGTTCTTCCTGCTTTTTAATTACATTACATATTTATTTACTTGCTCATTTATTCACTCACTCTTTGACATTTTCATGCTTGTTTATAAGATATTCTGGTTGTTAAAAAACAGAAAAGAAAAAACACCAACCATGTGTCTTTTTCCCTTTCCTACTTTTGTGTGTGTGTGTGTGTGTGTGTGTGTGTGTAATTATGACTATTTACATGAACATGGGTAAGGACTTACTGGTATATAAACAACTTACCAATGTCTACACCACTGAAGAAAAAGACTCCCTTGCCCAGCAATCATTAGTTGAAGTATCTCCATTTATTGTGGACTATTGATGGGCCCCATCTTGCGTAGGCTTGTGCAGATAGCTGCTGTGAGTTCCTATGTGCAACAGGGGAGTCACGTCCAGAAGATAGCGCTTGTCGATGCTCCTCCTGACCCCTGATATCAGGTTCTTTCCATCCACTCTTTCTTGCTGTTCCCTGGCTGTAAGTCATGTGTATGGAGTCAACAATAAGGTTATATAGCAATGCTTAAAGCCCTACTAGGAGAATTGCTTAAGGCTGAGAGGATCAATCCACAGGAGCATTTTAAGTCTTCTATGGTGTTTTATAATTTCTTAAATTTAGTTTTATTTTACCTATATGAGTGTTAGGCCTGCATGCATGTGTGCCTTGTGCCTAGTAAGACAGAAGAGGGCATTGGATTCCCCTAGAACTGAAATGACTGCCGTAGAATACCTTTGGGTGCTGGGAATCAAAGCTAGATTCTCTGAAAGAGTAGCCAGTGCTCTTAACCAATGAACCACCTCTCCAGCCACCACTGTGGTGTTCTATATAATTGTCTAACCCCAGCCTAAAGATTCTTTACTATTCTATGCCTTCTTACAAATACACACTTTGCTGCCATCTTTAAAATCCTCTGTACATGGTAAATTATCCTAACCCTCTTGTACCTTCAAAATGCAGAACTACTGACTAACAGTTCTTCTGGCCTCATCCAGGTTGTAGCCCCCTGTGGCCTCTAAGGTCCATGAATTAGAATGTCCTTCTCCCAACACTTCACATATCCAGTGGCCTGTTAGCTGGGGCTGCCGTAAAAGCAGCACGGTAGACAACGTCTGGGCAGAGCTTCTCACACTTGGGCTTGGGGCCTCATCTCCCGTGTCTCACTGGCTGGAGCAAACTTCACAGCAGAGAGCAGAGTCCGGGTTGGAGGTCTGCTGTTCCTCAGCAACTACAAATATGCAGTGGACCCAGTTTAAACCGAGTTCTTGGGTTCTAGAAGTCCGTCCTTCAGACCTGAAGTCAAGCATGTGTGTGTGCCCTGTTCTAGCTTAAAAACTTATAGGAAGTAACAGTGTGTCCCTGTGTAGCAGTATCTATGTCCCCACAGTGAAGTAAGGGACACAAAGTGAATGGTTGGTGAAGGCAGGGAGATTGCTCTAGTCCCACAGCATGGCTGGAATGGAGCTGTCTCCACTCCCTCCTGGTTCTGTCTGGGAGAAGCCCTTTCTGAATCCCTTTGTGATTTTATCAGTTTCACTAGCATGGTTCTCCTGAGCCTTAACTGACATCAGGTTCCAGATTGCTTCCAAGTATTTCTAGTTGCAGAATAACATTTGTAACTGATTAGACATTTCAGGACCTGTCTATGCACACTCCAAAGTAATGGGTCACATACATACTCCACATCAGCTCTTCTCCTGTTTAGCAAAGCTTCCCATTTAGTGTCTGAGGTTTAAACATTCCCAGCCACACTCCCTCTCCCCATTCCCTGCCATGTGCCAGCTGGCACTCGGGCCAGCCTAGTAATGCCAGGCACCCAGCATCCTTCATCCTTCCATGTCACTCTGCTGCACACACTGAGCTGTCTGAAGGGAGGCCCTCATCATGTGGCCTGTGAATTCATTCACTGGTACTTCCTGTGCTCAGTAATGTGTTCTCTCATCCCAACCCAAGTCCTCTCCCTTCTTTAGTAGCTCTTCAACAGCTTCTGTTCAGACAAGCACAGTAGTAAGCAACTCCATTTTCTGGAACCCTCGGTCCTAGCACTCCATGTTAACAATGCCAGACCCTTCCTGTGTTCATCTGTTCCTGTACTCGGCTGAGACCCCCTCCTCTGTCTTAGCTTTTTTTTTTTTTTTAAACTACATGTCTCTGTCAGCACAGGGACACACTGATGACATCTTTAAAGTCACAATCACAGAGCACAGAGCTGAGGGTGGGGAGGCACATGTATAATCCCAGGGCACAGGAGGCACAAGTAGAAGTATGAAGAGTTCTAGGCCAGCCTGGGCTACGTGATAAAACGAAATAAAGCCGGAATTCTCTCTTAAAGAAAGGCTGGAGTTATTCAAATTTAGAATTCTGGAGGGGGATTCTAACATGTCAAGTTTTGAAGTTGCTAAAACTTGACAGTTATGGAAGTTCTTTTTTTTTTTTTTTCAGAATTTCCCACCAGACTAGTAAGTATTTGGTGAAATTAAAGATGAATTTTTCTTTCTGTAATTATTATATGCTCTGAATGGTTTCTCTATAGATTTAAAAGTTAAAAATTTATAAGACATTTGATTTCTGCTTGATAGAGGAAAACACCTTGGGAAAGGGCCCTTCAGTTAACCCTTTTAAAACAGTCTCTTGTAATTGAAATGATTGGCCATTAGTTAACTTTACAAATCTGGACTTTTAAAAGGTGCTATTTCAGAAGCCAGAGAGATGGCACCAGTTACAACATGCTCTGCTCTTGCAGGAAATCTTACTTCGGTTCCCAGGACCCACATCCAGGGCTCACTGTTCCCTATAATTCCAACTGCATGTGAGCTGGCAGCCTGTTTGGACCCCATGGGTACTTGCACTTACCTGTACATGTTTGTACATGCACACATACACATGAATAAGTGAAACCTTTGAAGGATGCTGTTTCATGATAATAACCAAGAAAACACAGTAGCATTAACATATGTGGGATACAGCGGAGTATTACAGCAAAGAACTAAACCAGAAACAGAGAGCCCTAAGTCACTTGAGCAGTACTATCAGCAAGTACCCCAGTGTTTCCAAATCTGCAGCCACGGAGGAAACAGAACATGTAAGTGAGTAAGAAACACTGTGGGGAAGGCAAGCAGCGTCCCAGGGACATACTTCACACGCGTTCATGACTGCAAGACAAAAGATTATGATTTGGATTAGATTTAATGACTTTTTTTTCATTCAGTAAAAGTCAGTAAAGCTATCCTGGTGCTTGGAGTTTGGACAGAGGTCCTGTGGTAAGGCGTGCTTCTGTGTGCACACGGCAGCCTAAAGCCCCAAGGACACTGAGGTAGACACCCATGGTCCTGAGTCCTCCTGTGATTCCTTGCAAAGACTGAGGCTGGCTGTGCCACGTGCAGACCCTCCGGTCCCTCGCTTGCACAGCCTCCTTGCTGTCATACTAGGATGGAGACTGGAGGAAGCAGTGTGGCACCGAAGTAGTCATGGTTTGTCTCGTCTGTTGGGTGCTCAGTCAGGACAATGTTTTAGGGCAGACTGTGAACAGCCTTTGGGTTGAGCATTAAAGAATGGCAATTCAAAGTAAGCACGGTGGCTCTTGCCTGAAACCCTTATACTTGGGAGGCCAGGCCAGGAGGATAATGACAAATTCAAAACCAGGCTGGGCTGGCCTGAGGTAGTCTCTCACAAAGAGAAAAGAGAGTGGCAGTCCAGAGTGGAGCATAGCAGTGCACATCTATCCTCTTAGTGCTCGGCAGACAAAGCGAGAGGGATCCTGAGTTCAAGGCTCACCTGGTTACATAGGGCCCAACTCAGCAGAACCAGACTTGGGGGTTGGAGTTCTATGATAATGTATTAGCCTAGCATGTGCAGGGCCCTGGCTTCCATTGCTAGCACTGGGGGACAGTGACTTTGCCCGTATCATGTATTTGACCTGCTCACTGTGGGATTTGCGCCCTTTCCTCCCTGTCAGAGCTTTCTGCCTGGTACCTTCTCCCTGCTAGAGGACAGACACTGTCCCCTTTGCCCCCCTCTCAGGACCCTCCAGCAAGTCCCACCCTATCCTCAAGCATGACCACTGTGTCCCCTCTCTTTCTTTGCAGCTGGGGAAAAGCATTGGTTTTTTTGTTATTGTTTTATTTTTATTTTTTAAATAGGAACAGCTAAGTATATAGAGCACAGACCTACAAAAAGATTTTAAAAGAATAAACTACAAAAAACGAGTCTTTTCCTGAGGCTGTGTGTGTGTGTGTGTGTGTGTGTGTGTGTGTTATCTAGTTGACATCTACTCCTAAGCATCTTTCTTCTTGTACTATAAGTAGCCCAGCAGGTTTTCTCCTTTTTCATTTATTTATGTGCATATGAATGAGAACCCTCTCAGCACTGTGGCTGGAAGCCCAGGGTCTGGAGGTACAGTGGTAGGCTGTAGCACAAAGTCTGTGATGGCCCTGAATCCTGGCTTTCCCACTTCTTCCCCAGTTTTCTCCATGTGCAGAGGTTGAGCCTAAGCTCGTTAAAATGACACATAGGAGAGACTATAGCGCAATGAACAGATGCCTGATGTTTGTAGTGTGCCCTAGATAGATGCTGGCCCTGCCGATGCTGCACTCTGGTTCCAGAAAGATGGATGCTGAGGATCAGAAGTGCTATGGAGACAGAAAGGGTGCAAGACAATGTAGAAAGTAGAACTGATTCCCGGAGGGAAAGTCATCCCTTAGTTTCTGTTTGCTTTATTTTGAGACATTGCCTTACTTCCCTTCTGCTACTTCCTAAGTAGCCCAGCATGGCTACTTATGGTCCTCTTGCCTGTAGTACCCGAGATGGGATTATAGGCATGTACTACTGTTCTTGGCTGTTTTCCCCTCATATTTTCTATTTAAAAAGAAGCTGTAAGGGTTTATTTGTTCATTCAGCATTAAGCCTGATGTTCAGGAATGTGTGTTTCCTATGTGAGTCCCAAGGCTTTCCTTTGGACCAGAATAAGGACTGCTTACCCAGTGAGACCTGAAACATACCATTAAAATGCATTCTGTGGCCCAGAAATCGCTCAGACCACCTAACTCATGAACTCATAAGCATGGTGTAGATCAGTAGGGCAAGAACAATGATATGTACAGTAAAGATGACATTAAAGTGGGATCTTCGTTTTCACTTTGCATTTTCAAAGAATCTTAAGTAAACCTGTAACAAAAAGAAGGCAAAGATTGCACTAGCCTCTTACACAGGCATCCGAGTCTTACATCACTAACTGTTAGGGTGGAGTCTTACATCACTGTTAGGATGGAGTCTTACATCACTAACTGTTAGGGTGGAGTCTTACATCACT
>NC_034592.1:6454853-6459880 GCF_900095145.1 Mus pahari | reverse complement strand
TCACTAACTGTTAGGGTGGAGTCTTACATCACTGTTAGGATGGCGCCTCACATCACTGTTAGGATGGAATCTTATATCACTGACTATTAGGATGGCGTCTTACATCACTAACTGTTAGGGTGGCGTCTTACATCACTGTTAGGATGGAGTCTTACATCACTAACAGGATGGCGTCAGCGGTCTCCATTGGGAAGTTATTTTTCCCTTTGCTCTTGGGTGTCTTGAGAGATTCCTAGAGATGCCTGTTCTCATTGGACATTTGCTTACTAATTTTAACATCCATTGCTAACTCTTAGCCTGACATAGTTGATAACTGCACTATTTTGTCATTCTGCATTTAAGGTTAGAATTCCACTGTAAGGAAGATGCTCCATCTTCCACTCTATCTACTTACCCACATCCATGAGAATAAACATACATTCATGAATTCTCATTTTGCAGGTTGCCATGCTAGCCATCGTGGGCTGCCATAACAAAAGAGCCTGGATGCCTTAGACAATAGATATTTACTCTTTGCACACAGGGCCTGAGAAGCCCAGCATTCCTGGGAGGTTGATTCTGGTGAAATGGCCTGTACAGGCCACCTTCTGGCTCTGCTCATTCGGCCTTTCACTAGACTCTGTGCTTAACACGAGGTATAGGAAGGAGGGGGAACATTAAGCCTTGTGATACTTTTTCTTGTGATACAGCAGCCCCATCAGATTCCGCTCTCTCCCCCCACCCCTGCCCACCTCTGTGACCTCATTTAACCTTAATTGCTTCCTAAATGGTGGTATTTCATCTCTAAATGTTAAGGGTTAGGAATTCAATATACAGCGTGGGACTGGAGACAGACAAATATTAAGCCTGAAATAGCTATGCCCCATTACCGTTATTATTCATAAAGAGATCTTTTTAAAAGTTAGGAGTAAGGATTACCACTAAAGGAAAGGAACTCATTTGCCTGTCAGTATGAAGCAAACAGAGCAGCTAGCATCATTTTCCTCTGGCGGTGTTATGGGGGGGGGAGCTGTTTTAGTTCCTGCCCACCTCCCATAGCCCCCATTTCTACATCTTTAGCTGCTAACGTTTGTTTGTGTGTGCATATGATGCTGTGGCTCAAACCCAGGGCTTGCTCATGCTACTGGAGCACTCTCCCACCGAGCTCCAGCCTAGAGTTTACTTTTATAAGAAGAGGAGAGCCGCTGTGTCCTTCTGTGGCTGTCTACTGGCTGCAGTAGGATGGACACGGGGTCACCCCTCCAATCTGCAGCTCCTTGCTGAGCCTCAAGGGTATTGTGGGTCTGGAAATCAGGACTTAGAACATTGGATTTTGTTGTTGTTTGGGGGCTTTTTCTTCATTTTCTGTGGCATGTTCTAGTGTTTTATTAGTAATCTTTTTCCCACTAATGTCTGAAAACTGAGCAGTAATGTCACTGGTCTGCAGGGAACAAACACAACAGTTCTAGAAGCTGCTGATACAGTGGACTCTCACCCACAGGGGAAAGCAGTTTCATTGCCAGATCTCCGTCACACAGAAGAATCATCCTGTCCAGTCGTATTTAAACAGTTGTTTGGTGACTCTTACTAAGTAGCTATTCCAGTATGTTCTGGATAACTACAGAATAGTGTATTTGACATGATGTTCATAACCTTGAAGTGTATAATAAGCATGGACAGGGTTCACAGTGTTCTGTGCCCTTGGGGTTGGAGGAAACAGGCTCAACCACATAATAAATACTGTGATCACTGGGGCAGAATAAGTCATTGGTGGAATTAGAAGTTGGGAAGAAGAAATGGTACAGTGTCATTGACAGTTTTACATCATTCAGGGGGCTGCTGGAGACTCACTCCTGTGGTCATGCATCGGCAGTCACATGGAGCATGCTCACCACACTTAGAGAGCATCCTATAGGTGTGCCAGTCAGGTGCCATCCGTATGTCTTTCTGTTCTACATCATCTATGTAATTGTTAAGTAGCTTCAGGCTCTTTGGCTTCTTTAATGTGTATTCCTCCTACTGATTCAATCGGAAGGAAGTTGGAGTGACTGCATGAGCCAGGCCACATATCAGGATGCTTACACTTCCCAAAGCTTTGAATCTTAAATCTATCTTTAGGTATTATTTATGTATTGCTTAAAAGTCACTCGTGGCTGGGGAGGTGGCTCAGTGAATAAAGGTTTGCTGTGCAAGCTTTAAACTCCCAAGCCCGTGTAAATCCAGGTACAGTCATGCTCATTGGCAATCCCAGTGCTCTTGTGGCAAGATGGAAAACACAGAGAATCACCAGCCAGCCTGCTGTACATGAACTGCAAACAGCAGAGACCCAGTCTCAAACCTGGGAGAAAGTGAGGATTGACACACGAGGTTGTCCTCTGACCTCCATGTGTGCACTGTGACACATGTATGTGTATGCCCACACAAATACAGATTAAAATAAAATAAAAACTTAGTTTTTTTATTCATGTTTTAAAACATAGAGAGTTACAGAGCGTTTGAAAAAGAATAGCCTGTTTATAATGAGCTCCGCTGGTAAATTGTTTCTCTCTAAGTCATTGCCATACTTGAGCTATCTGCAGATGGCAGCGAACACTCGAAGGTCTAGACAGCTCTTAATTAATAATAATAAAACACATAAAAACTAGTTATGGGGAAGTGACATACTGACTTATTGTATGTCAGTGGGCTGTTGGCAGTTGCTGCTGCTTTCGTTTTCAAATGTCAAAAGTCTCCGTTTAGACGTGTTGAATGTGTTTCTTCTCATTGTCAAAGGGGATGCTCGCAGTGTCTGGAATGGAAGCTAGACTTTTACTCTTACCCACACACTGAGCTTCATCCCCAGGCCCTGAGACTGACAGTTACAGGTGACATCCTTGGTCATGGTTTGATTAGCTGTCAATAGACTGTATGAGAGTCAAAAGGAAAGGTTTTGGTTAATGTAAAAAGCTACTATTTCCTTATATATGCTTTATACGTATTTAAGGCAACACTTTTCTGTGATTTCCTTGGACTGTGGAAGGCTTATACACTTAAATAAAATTATAAAGGTGACTTTAATATGGATGTGGAAATTCTTTAGTTTAAAGTGTGATGCAGACACACTGAAAGAACATCTTTCTTAAGAATTCCTCTGCCAATGGAATGTGTGATTTCATTCATAAATTTAGTTTAGTTGGGGTAAATATTCTTGTACTTAATCAGATCAAACTTTTTGCTTGGTAAACAGGAATTGACCCTGCAACTTTCTGAAAGATTAATAAGAATAGTAAAATCACTTTTCTAAATGCAGTGGTCAAGTCACATTTTTTGGTTTATAAGTACAGGACTTAGTTAAAACGGTGTCCCCAGGGATGGGAAGGAATGTAGAAAAAAAAACAAATCTATGTAGTTTCTACCCTTCCAGCACTTGTGATCTTAGGGAGAAGAAAGCCATTCCCAGGCCAGCCTTGCTCTCATCGTGGAATGTTGTGTTCCTTCTGCAGCTCTAGTCAGTGTTGAGTCTGTTCTTCAATTCATCTTGTACTGTCTTTGCATAAGGGGTCATTATCCCCTGATAATTGCTGTCACTGAACACAGTAGGACTTCTTCAGCTCACATAGTCAGGGCTCTTGCTTGGTTCGATGGCAGCAGTGAAAATCTTAACCTCTCAGGCATCATGACAAGGCTGCACAAAGCCATAGCAAGTGGCTTCCTTTTTACTAGATTTTTGGCTTAACACGTGCAAGACACTTTAAGTAAATATTTCTTAGATTTCCATCCTCGGTAGCAGGGGACAGTCCTGTCCCTTGAGGTTGCCTGGAGTTGATGCAAAAGAGACAGGTGTTTCTAACAAAACAGTGGAAACCAGGACTGTTCAAACTCAGCAGCATCTTCTGCATAAACCTGGAAAGACCTCTCGGGACATGTGCAGCTGGTTCTAGGAGTGTGTTTGTGATGCCAGAGGCAGGGAAGGTTACGTTAAATGCCTGCTGTTTGTTTTTATCTTGACAAAACAGCTTAGTTCTAAATGCCTCAAAAAAAGTCCCCATAGGTGGTTGATCTGTCATGACATGAGAAAGTTTTGGATATTTTGTAATAGCTAAAGTACAAATTCTAGTTCAAACTTTTAGAGATTTCCAAGTTTAAAATCCAGGGAATTGCCCGAATTAAGTCTGGGTAGATTACACCGTTAGTTGGAGTTAGGAATTGGGATTCTCTGTCATCTAATTCTCAGCCCATCTATTTTTATTGTGATAGACTCTGTAGAGTGATGTGTTGGGAAGAGGAGAGAAAAATATTTATGGCACACTCATATGCGGGCAAGTACTCTTTTTTTCCTAAAATAATTAATACAAACAGTAGCATTTTTGTTCTTTTGACAGTTTGAAAAAAGGCATATTTGTGACTCAGAGGTATGCAGACTGCTCTGGCTTGCTTTAAAAATTAATGAACCTTTAAACTACAACAGTGGTTGCAGTGACTTTTGGTTAATTAAATTAAAAAAAAACACAGAAATATATTTTTAAAAGATTTATTTATTTATTTATTTAATGCATAGGATTACACCACCACTGTTCTCTTCAGACATTCCAGAAGAGGGCATCAGACCCCATTACAGATGGTTATGAGCCACCATGTGGTTGCTGGGAATTGAACTCAGGAAGAGCAGCCAGTGCTCTAAACCACCA
Source organism: Mus pahari (assembly GCF_900095145.1). Taxonomy (NCBI): domain Eukaryota; kingdom Metazoa; phylum Chordata; class Mammalia; order Rodentia; family Muridae; genus Mus; species Mus pahari. Next base: position 6,455,234 of record NC_034592.1, on the reverse strand, counting down.
AGCCATCTCTCCAGCCCCCCAGAGATATTTTTTTGTTTTAGTCCCAGGTGCAGGACGTGGGGCTGCTTCGGACTGTCCCTGGCAGCTGAGTATGTCAGCTGTGACTCTGCCTGATGTTCTCGCAGGTGTGTTCCTACATTGTGTGACATTTGGAATTCTGGGGACTCTCTTAGGGTATATAAATGCTAGGACCTGAGGCTGTTGGATGGTTGTAGTTTGTTAAGTAGCCATGTGCAAGAAGAAGAAATTAGCAAAATTAGATATCCTGACTGTGAAGATCAAACTTGCCCCAAGGAAACTTGACACCCCTAATCAGCAGGAAGTAGTCTGATGGTAAGGCAGCTCCCTTCCCCTCCCCCCCCTCCTCACAAGGTCAGGACC
>NC_034592.1:6446363-6454799 GCF_900095145.1 Mus pahari | reverse complement strand
CCCCCCCCCCCCCCCGATTCTTTTTTTCTCTCCTGTCTAGTGTTAGGGTTGAAAGGATGGAAAAAAGAACCCACAAAGTAGCTAAAGCTAGCTGCAAGTTGATTTTTTTCCATGTTACATGATTGTTGTGTGTTATTTGCGAAGCACTTTAGTGCATTATTAGTATGTATGCAGGCATCTCAGAAAAAGTTTTAAAGTATCCAATTTGAGGCTAGGGCATACATAGCTCTGTGGTGGAGCACTGGCTGAGCGTGGGTAGAGTCTTGGGTCTGATCTCTGCACACAATCTTATTCTCGACCACACACCTATACTTCACATCAAAATATAAAGTAGGGGCTTGGGATGTCATACATGCCTGCCTAGCATGTATGACACTCAGACCCAGCCCCCAGCACCACATAAAACCATGCATGTAATGTGTCCTGGTTTGGTTTTTATTGCTATGATAGAACACCATGACCAATAGCAACTTTCGGGGAGGAAAGGACTAATTAGCTTACACTTCCACATCTTAGCCTGTCATAAGGCAAGTCTGCGCGATGCGGAACTCAAGCAGGAACCTGGAGGCAGGAGCTAAAGCAGAGGCCGTGGCGGAGCTCTTTCCTGGCATGCTCAGCTACCCTTTTTATACAACTGCTTGCTCAGAGGCAACACCACGCACAGTGAGCTGGCCCCTTTTACATCATTCATTAATCGAAAAATGTTCCACAGACTTGTGTATATGTCAAGCTGATGGAGGCACTTCCTCAAGCGAGGAGGACGTTTCCCAGATGATTCTAGCTTATGTCAAGCTGACAAAAACAAACAAATCTAACTAGCACAGTGCAGTGGTACAAGCCTCTAACCCCAGCTCTTAGGAGATGGGAGCAGAAGGGGCTCACATTCAAGGTCATCTTTGGCTGCCTTAAGTTCAAGAGTGGCCTGTCTCACATAAGTTAATTATTATTATTTTTTTTTATCTATAAGGGGTTTTCTGTAGTCTACTGTAACTGACTGTGTGTAGGCGTGGTAAAACCTAAGCTGAAAGATTTTTAGAATACCTCCTAAGAAAAGAATACCCTCAATGTTCAGAAACACTTTCCTTCACAAAGGGAAGTTATGTAAAGCATGTCCTCTGCGCGCCGCCTTGGACGCAGCGGTGTCGCACACGAATTCTGAAGCTTGCGGAGACGGTTTGCTCAACAGTTATTTCTTTTTTTAGATAAAATTTGAGTTGCTTCTCAGTTTGCTTGTTTGCTTTTTCCTTACAGTGCATTTATTTACACATAGCTGAAACAATTTTAGGCCAAAGAATGTGTCAACCCCCCACCCCCAGCACCCCAAAACCCCACAAAACTCCATGGACTCTGGTGTGGTTCAGCACACCAAATAGGAAAGTTCAAAGCTTAATTCAAGTTTTTCAGTAGAAAATGAGGGATAAAAAACTATTATAGGCATATAACATGACTTATGTACTAAAAGTTCACTCATACAATCTTTAGATCAGGATAGACCCTAGCACACCACGCATGCTGAGTGGGCACGGCCACTGAGCTTCACCCCCTTGGAATAATACATTTGTAGCCCACACACTTGAGGTTTTGAAACTTTAAATGACTGCTCACACAAGCCAACGGGAGGAGAGTGCACTGGATTCTTGCTTCATTTTAAAATGCCACGAGGAAGGCTAGGCCACGGTGGTTAACACCTGTCTCTGGAGTCAACCTCAGGACTCCAGGGTCTTGGTGGAAAGATGCCGGTGGCCTTACCAGACTTCAGACTTCAGAGCTGGGTGTAGAGCTTGTTGGAAGGAGTTCCCCCTTTATTTCTCACGGCCTGGGAAGTGCAGTTTTCCCTTGGTGCTGTTTCCAACAATTACTGCTTGGTGAGAACCGGCACACTTCATGTTAACAGGGGAAAAGCAGCCTATGGGGAGGTTTGGACCGGGATTTAAAAGGTGATGTTGCCCTGCCCACATGGCTGTGTGAAAGGATGGGGTCTCTGACTGGGAAGGGGGGAAGGGGAGGGGGTACCAACTCTGTGCCCAGGAAAAAAAACTGTGTTAAAAAGATCCCGGAACTCTTTATTCCCTGAAGCCCAGCACCAGCTTTCCTGTTTTCCACAGAAAAACAGTTTGATGGGTAAAGACATTGAAAATTCTCGAAACAAAGGCCTGTAAGGTTTGTGTGGCCATACTAGCATGTCTGCATTTATGTATACATGCTAATATATGTTTTACAGCATATTTGCAAACTCTAGAAGTTCAATTAAGTATATAAATAATTAGAACACTACAAAGAACCTGTAACTTTCATTAAAGATTTTTTCTTTCTTTTATTTTTTTAAAAATGCAAGTACTATAATTGTTTAATTACTTTTCAAAGTTGTATACTAACTGTGACTTTTTGGCAGCTTACTTCTGAGTTCTGTGCCATTTGCTTCTTGGCTTTAATAGCTTTGTTGTTGAAAATTATACCTCGCAAAAATACATAAATCCAGATAATGACAGAACATCACCGCTGCCTGTATTTGGCAAATTACCACATCCTCCCTTATCAACCCCTGCCAGCTGTACTGAAGTTTCATTTTGCTGACTTTCAAATGATAAAACTATATTTTACTGAAAACTTCAAAATTGGCCAGGAGATTTGCCTTTCTCTGGAAGTCCAACAGATATGTTCTAAAGCAGTTAGGACATGGACCAGAACTCTCGGGCACACTTCCCATAGGCTCCGTAGAGCATTCTATAAGGAGTTATGGATGGAAGAGTTTTCATGGGAGGCCCAGGTGACGTTGTTTTTGGCAATGGCAAACATGGAAACTTACAACTACCTGTTTTTTATACAACTCTGGTTTCAAAGCTTCAGTTTCTCTTGAGGTGTCACTTTCTGACTTACTGTAGAGTCTCACCTTTCTTCCAAAAAGAAAGTGGAAGGAATATGTATGGGGGGTTGCTTCTAGGTAGAATTCTGCTGAGTTGCCCCTCTGGGGACTGGCAATGTTCACCAGTGTCTAAAGTGTCATGTGTGACTCATCCTGCTTGGCTTTCCTCTGAACCACCACACACAGCCATTCTTCAAATGTAACAGTCACTTAGCAATGCCAGTGCAACTATGAAGCAAGCTTCCCCAGGGTGTGTAATTTATTCTATTTTTAAGTCTTGAAATGTTAACACTGCCCCCAAGAGCATCTGCCAACAGTAGGTTCTACCTGGCAGAGGGATTTGTGCCAATTTGATCTCATGGTAGATTTTGTGCTTCTTTAGCCATTTCTACCCTGGTAGGAGTACAGAGCTTTTCTCTATACTGTACAGGAATTGTAGTGTTTGTGTGTTTGGGCTCTGCTGTTAATGGCACCTTGAATGACGCATATGCACATTAACCATGAAATTTAGTAAAGTCTGGTGAAGCGCTAAATTTGGTAGCTCAGTGTCACATGTGGCATATTACTGTCTCCAGACCCTCGCTGGCCATTCTTTCCGCTGATCCTCAAGATGGATTAGGGGTGGGTTGTCATTACCAAATATAGTTGAAAAGCAACCCGTGTTTTACCTAAAGTCTTTCTAGTCATTTCCTTTGTTCTGAACAACAGTTCTTTATTCCACAAAGCATTTGTATTGACTGATCTGGAGGGAACAGAGCAAGGTCAGCTCCACCCCTCAGGTCTGCGCTTACCCAGGATTAGTAGTAGCTTGATCTGGGGTTTCTTTGCAGACTTCCCTTTAAGCACCTGCTTGCTTTGTGGGCATTTGTGTCACTCAGCTGAAGGCAAGCACAGTGTGAATCTGAGGACCAGGCATGAATGCTTCTGATGAAATCAGTGTACAGATCATGGCAAAGGTTTGGTGTGCTACACTTGACACATACACATGGAAAAAAAAAAAAAAAAAGCCAGCCATCTGGCAGCATGTTGATATTAGTTCATATTCCAGACTGAGGTTCTGGTGGCCAGTTGGTGAATTCTGGGTGCATGGAGGGTAATGCCTATTGGCTGGTGGGTGGGTTACAAGCAAGATAGCTCGTGATATTGCCTATGGTGGAATTTTTTTCTCTAGGCCTTTTTCTCCCCTCGGGGTGGGGGTGGGGGACATTCCCGTGTCCCTAACAGAGTGGCCTGGCCTGCAGGGAATGGGGTGGAGGTGCAGGCCCAGGAGTTGGAATACAGGTTCTGTTAACTCCTGGACCCATCTGGTATCCTGCTCTCAAACCCAGAGCCTCTTGGGACCTGGTCTCAAGTCATCAGCCCTTGTCTCTGTGTGTGGGAGTCCAGCTGTGGAGACAACCCAGGTGCCCACGTGCCTGGCCCTTGTCTCTCTTCTGTCAGTAACAGTCTGCTTACTTTCTGCCTGTTAAAGCTTCTCTCTGGTTTCTCCTCTTCTGTCTGTGGTACGTTTGTCTCTGCCGTGGGGTTGGAGTTTTTGTTTTTGTTTTTGCATTGTTGTTGTTTTCTGTTGGTTTGTTTTGGTTTTCATCCCCCACTTCCTCTTTTGTCATTGCAGTAGGGTTTCTGGAAGGGAAAAGAAATAAAAATGTAGTCAATTCATCAACTCCAAGCAGGAGTCTGGGAAAACACCATTACCAGCATAATAGTAGCTTTCCTCACATTGTCCTGTGGGGCAGATCCTGGGTAATGAAGCTGGCTGCACTTCTGCTCTGTGCTTGGAAAGGAAAACAGGAGTCTAGCCTGAGACACCAGGAACCCAGCTTTTCCTCTCTGGAATCTTAATGCAAGTCTAGCAGTGAAATCTCCTAAACAAAAATCTCTCTGAGGGGTGTGGGGGGAGCAAACTGCAAACCAAATCCTTCCCCATCATCTGCGGGTTTTACTAATGGTGTCAATGGTGTCAGTGTGGTTGGCACGCTAAGATGCATGGCTATCTTGCATTGCTTACTTTCTAAGCACATGTGTTTGACTCTCTAGGACACCAGTGGGAACACGTGTGATGAGCCAACTTATCTTCTGCATGGCCACTTGCATCCATTCCCAAAGCACTGTGAGAGTTAGGACCCCTGCCAGAATGACTGTCAGCACCCCATTGTCCTGATAGAATCCTAACCTCACAAGGTACATGGATTGAGAGCATCCTCCTTAAAAGATGAATTTACAGGAAGTCGTAAATTATTTGAGTATATTAGATAGAGACTGAGAAGGAAGATATGTTCCTTTGAAACTTTCCAGATTCATTTCTTAGAGTCTAGCTAATTGCTGGTATTCATGTCACTGAGAGGAGTGGCGCTCCTATACATTGACATCCAACAATGTCACTGCTGCATTTTGATGTCTTCGGTTGCAAGTTGCAGAAACCCCACTTCCACTAGCTTAAAGGGTTAGTCTGTATTCATCACTTTCCAGGTCACCATGGCTATGATTTTGGTTCAGGTTTTCAGAAGGTCTGGTTGTCATTGCAGGAATAGGACTGGAAACAGAGATGGCCATCGCCTTCAAAGGCCTAGCCTAGTGGCTTAGATCAGATCCTCCAGCTTAGGTCCCAGATCCCAGAGGTGTTCCACAGTCTTCCAACACAGTGTCACCTGCTAGGAACCATAACAGACGCCTGAGCCTGCAGGAGACTTTGCAGATTCAACTTCTTTATCTAGAGCACTGGTTCTCAACCTTCCTAATGATGCAACCTTTTAATACAGTTCCTATGTCACGGTGACCCCCCCAGCCATAAAATTATTTTGTTGCTACTTCATAACTGTAATTGTGTTACTGTAATGAGTCCCAATGTAAATATCTGATATGGTGGACATATTTATGCAACCCCCAAAGGGATCTTGACCCACAATTTGAGAATTTGCTGATCTAGTTAGGATGGTGAAGGTATGCTGGCTCGGAGCCTAGGCATTTAAGTGATGATTTTGAGTCATCGGCATACGGGTTTGGTTCTTTGCTGGGTTCCACCCAGTGCTCTTCTAAGAGGTGACTTGTTGAACAAGACTGAAGATGTGAGTTCAGGCAACTGCAGATGTGTGATCTTGGCTTCCCTTATAAGACCCTGCTTGACACCTGGATGCTCTCACAGAGGTCGTGCAGGAATTGGGAGGGGGGAGCCTATGAAAAATGGTGTTTAGACTCATTAGAATTTGGGGACTGCCTCAGCAAGGTGAAGCGCTAGGGTTCTGTGGTGCCTGAACAGACCGAACAGTTATCTAGTCAGGGGACCAGGGACCGCTGGGAACAAAGGATGCACCCCTGCAGCCACTCACACCTGAGACAAGACACCTGGGCTAATGATGCTACCTATTCTAAAAGAGGCCAGAAATCCAGATTTGTGTGTAAATTTTCTGAAGTCTGATAGACAAGTAATTAATTCAAGCACTTTCTAAATCACTGAGCTGTAAAAGCACATCATTTGACATCTCTTCTCAAGCTCATTTTAAAGGCATAGGGTGAGATCCGGGGCCTCAGTCTCAGTCATGGGTCTCCAGACTCCAAGGCTGGGGTCCTTCTCGGCCGACCACTTGGTAACACTTGTTTTCATTGGCAACGTCTTTCTTAGATTTTTTTTTTTTTAAGCTCCATATGCTTCTGGAATAATTTATAGATTTCTGGCCTTAATTCACAGTTTAATGTTGGATTCTGTGTTTTATGGGTGGTAAATTTTAACATGAATCTATTCTTTGAGTTGGTAGTAGGCCAGCCACTGAGGTGTATCCATCAGAAATCGCTGGACTGGGGAGATGATGGCTCAGTTGGAAAGTGTTTGCCTCACAGACAGGAAGACCTGACTCCAATTCCCAGGACCTACATTAAAAAAAATGTCTATATTTATGATTGCTGTGTTGGAGGAGGCGGGCACAGGAAGAGCCCTGGGGTTTACACCCAGCTAATCTAGGTCAGTGAGGGACTCTTCAAAACAACAAACTGGACACCCCCCCCCCCAAGGCCTGACACGTGAGGTTGACCTCTGTATGTGCAAGTGGATAGATACACATGTGCACACACTACCCACCCACAGACACACACACACATGTGGGGAGGGAGCAGGTAGGGAAATGACTCTTGATGATAGACCTTTGGGGCAATGTGTTGCTGGATGGTAGAGTTTATGTTTGTATTATAAATCCAAGTAAGATTTTAAGCCAGAGTTTAAATACTGCTCCTGATTTTATTATTATTTTAACCAAGTAGCCACTGTTCAAAAGATTGACTTGATTGCTAGTAGTCAAAAGAAAATAACACCTTAAGTGACTAATTTAGGGTTTTGTGTTTGCAGGTGAAGGGGACAGACCGTTTTGTCTGTGCTTGTATCTGAGCTTTGCTATCAGAACAATTTCATTTGCCCTGTCAAAATGAAACATTATTTTCTAAAGAGTGGAAGGTAGCTCACTCTTGGATCCTGTCATCTGTGTGATCTGCAAATATAGAAGTGTTAGCTTTTCCAAAATGCCTCCAGAAATGAGTATTGATGGAACTGCTGTGGAAAATTGGCCTCGCCCAGTACCAAGTAAAAATACACTTTGCAAACACCTTCAGCCGCCTGTTATTCCTGCCCTGGTAATTGGCTCTAATTTGCTCTGCCTGCCCCACGGAAACCTCAGAACTTTTTAATTAGTGTTCAGTTTGCAGGGTTAACTGTAACCAGAGCCACTCCAGCCCAAGTGTGGGCCATATGCCTGTGTCTGGACTGGTTTTGAAAGTTCTTAATTGTTTCAACCTATATCTGTGACAAGATTGTAAAAAGTATTTACAAATGATGTGCAAATTATTGAAGATTTGTTTTTCCCTTGCATGGAACTTATTAGTTACAAGTGACTATCCAATCAATACTAAAATCTGATTTTAAAAAATTTAGGTTAAAAAAAAATTAGGTAATTCTCCCCAAACTTAAGTTAGTAGGAAAGATGTAATTTGAAAATGTGTTGCTGTTGTTGTTGTGATTTTGTTCATTCTCCACTACTCTTCTGCTTTGTTTTGTTTTTATTGTTGAAACAAGATATCTGTGTTTTTCATCATTAGTTTCAATTGCAAATTATTGTAACCGTCAAAGCTGTAAGTTTCTTTGGTCTGTATCCCCTGTGATGTCAAATAAGGCAGCTCAAGAAGACCTGGGGCAGGGAATGTATCACAGTGGCTTTTTAAGTCACACAGGGGAAAATCTTTTTTTTAGAAAATGCACCTGGAGGTCATATTTTTTTAAGGTATCAGTGATAATCAGTGAAAGTTCGAACTTGAGTGTGGACCCCTTGTGTGTGGGAGTGGGTAGAACTAGCCGTGGCCTCCAATTCCTGCCATACACTATAAATACTGTTTTCATTCATTTCCTAAGTGGAATGAACCTCAGGGCAGGAAAAAGTGCTTCAAGTAAATGATGTGGTAGAAAAATCTTTGTGTGCTTTATCAGAGAGCTGCAAAGGAATTTCTTAGGATGAGTCCAGTAAGTATAACGTATTTATTTTTGAATGGTGGTGATGGAAGGGATGTTCTTTTTTTCTTTCTTTCTTTCTTTCTTT
>NC_034592.1:6428061-6446308 GCF_900095145.1 Mus pahari | reverse complement strand
AGAGGGTATCTGATCCCTTTACGGATGGTTGTGAGCCACCATGTGGTTGCTGGGAATTGACCTCAGGACCTCTGGAAGAGCAATCAGTGCTCTTAACCACTGAGCCATCTCTCTAGCCCTAGTATAGATTTCTTTTTTTTTTTTTGGTTTTTCCAGACAGGGTTTCTCTGTGTAGCTCTGGCTGTCCTGGAACTCACTTTGTAGACCAGGCTGGCCTCGAACTCAGAAATCCGCCTCCCTCTGCCTCCCAAGTGCTGGGATTAAAGGCGTGCGCCACCACGCCCGGCTTGGAAGGGATGTTCTTTAAAACAGTAACAAGGAATAAGTCATACTGTCTACCTTCTGTGAAAGCCAAAAGCAATTAAAACCCAGTATGGGAAATCTGGCATGGCACACTTAATGATTAGCTTTCCCTTTAAAAAGTAGTAATGGTAGCCCGCATTCTAATTAACCATTCCCAGTTATGCACGCTAGTTCTTTTTCCTGCTGGGTCTTTGTTAATGGTGACTCTTTGCTGCTTATTCTGGCCCAGTGAGCACCTTATAGGTTTCTCTCTGTTGTTGAACTGTGTTTTAACGTAGGCATTTAGGCTGCTTCTCTTGAGATTGGTGAAGGAATGAGTGGGCATCTCTGGGTCCTTCCCACTCTTCCTGTTGCCCCCACATCTTGCCCCAATCTCAGGTAGACTTGGCTGCTCGCAGACATCTCTGCTCCCCGGAAGCTCTTGATAGTGCAGCCCACAGCTGCACACACCAGAGTCCACCTTTAACTCAGTGAGTCATGATTTGTAGAGAAGTGTCGTTACTAAAATCAGATCAAATGTCTGAGTCTCCTCTATATGTGAGAGATTTGGGGGGGTTGATCCCTCTCCCATTTTTCTTGGTTGAATTAAAACCATTTGCTAGACAAGTGAGCTGGTACACACTCCTTTAATCCCAGAGACAGGTGGGTCTCTGTGAGTTAGAGAACCTAACTTTAGTTAGTTAACTTTACTTAGTTTGTGTAGTGAGTTCCAACCCGTCAGGGGCTATAAAGTGAGACCATGTCTCAAAACAAACAGACAAACAGAAAAATAATTAAAAGCCCAAACATAATTATCTGTTAGTCTAAAAACATGATGTTTAGGGTGAATGCATCTTGCTTAATTGTCATAAATAATGCCTTAAAATTTATGAACTTATCCTTTAGTTGGCTTAAAAAGTATATATTAGCTATATATTTGTCTTAATGCCTCGGCATGAAACAGCTTTGTGGGGTCACCTTTATGTGCCATAAGTTTTGTTTATTTCTTGTCTAGAATCTGTTCATTGGTCCTGATTTTTGAAGCTTAGATGCATGCTTACAGTGTGAATTTACATACAGGAATGGTACTCACTTTGGTCATATAGCTCACAGGAAATAATAAACCTGTGATTTGCGGTGTTGTAGCTAACTTGCACATGATAGGAATCGGAACATTCTTCTGTGGAGAAAAGCCAAGACCCCTTTTCCACATAGAGCTGTTAGGGGAGTCCACAGAAGGCTACTGTGTAGTGTGTAAAGCATGGTTTTTCCATGAGTTAGAGGAAATTTAGATAATTGTCTGTAATAAATAATTGTTATGGAAATTGATTTGCACCCTTCAGTGATAACTGTTTATGGTTCTCTCAGATTTTGATGCAGACTGGTGACTGAGTCACAAGTGGCTGCACAGGAGTGGTAACAGTTGAGGGACAAATGGCACCTTTGGTTGTGTGGGAGAGACCGCAGCTGGTCTAACTGTGGACAGAAGCACACATTCAGTTAAGCACACATTTACTATCTTCTAAAAAAGAATTTCTTCAGTCTTTAACACAACAGAGGGGTAATTTTTAGATGAGCTTTCTATGGCTCCTTGCTGTGAATCCTCACCCTCTAGGCTGGTAGAAATGTAAAAAGATCCTGAGTTTGGGAAATGTAGCCACTTGCTGGGACTGCTGGAGTCTTCACTAAGTGGGTTGGATTCCAGCTGCAGCTTGACCAGCTAATAGCAGGCAGCTAATCTCACTAAGCCTGCATTGCCTCATCTGGGAAATGGGAATGATGTTACCTACACTGTTGGGTTATAAATATCAGATTAGATACCATGTCCAGAGGGGTCAGTGTGGTGTTTGGCAGATGCCCAGTAAGTATTAGCTGTGGCATTAATCCCAAGTATTAAAGTGCGTTCAGACAAAGCTGAGCAGAGGCAAGACATCTGCCTGCCCCCTTCCTCCATTTCCTATTTTGCCTGTTCCCCTCTGCCCAGCCCCCTTCCTTAGCTCTTGAATTATAATGTGGTCAGGTCATTTGGGCACTTGGTACTAACAGACGTTTGTACCAGCCCTCCCCGCCCCACCATAGCCTTGCTTTCATTGATGTTGACAACAGAGCTCCTTTATTTCATGTCTGTGAGGTCTGGGCACTGTGAGTCTCTGTACCCGATGTCGCAGCAGAGAGAAATACCTGTGTTTTAGGGGGTGACTGGTACGGCATAAACAGAACCACAAGGCCCTTCACAGGGTATGGGAGACCCAGCCAGTGGCCTCTCTGCATGGACATGTGTCTGATACACTTAGAAGAGTGCTGAGCTATGTCGGATGGTGACTATGTCTATCTAAGCAGAACAAAACTGACTTTCCCAGAGAGGCGTGATGACCATTAAGGGCTCCCTGTACGAAGGCTATGCTGTCCTTCTGTTGTAATAGTTTAGTACATATTTGCAACCCTATAGACTGTGTCCAGAATAATGTAACGAGTACTTTTAGTTTGCTTGGCTCTACTCTTAACTCCAGAAATTAAAGACTATTTGGATTTTATAACATACGCTTATTCCTAAAGGGTAGGGGCTGTTATTTCAATATAGGAAGTGTTAATTACAAATCTTTCTGTGTTATTCCATGAATATTATATAACCTACACAAATGTGTGTATTCTCAATTTACATATCTATAAAGACAGAACATCTTTAAATACTGATATGAGCTGAGTATGTAGTTCAGTGGGAGAGCACAAGGCCCTGAGCTCTATCCTAGCACCACAAAGTAATAACAATAATAATAATAATAATGTTGATGATGATGATAATAGGAGGAGAAGAAGAAGCAGCAGCAGCACTGCCACCACCCCCATTGTCAGTTTTTATTCCTAATTTTTGCATGGGATGACTGGACTGAAGTAAAATGCTAAATCAAGTAATTAAAATGTCTAACTTCAAAACCCATCGTCAAGATCTCTGCAAGCTCAGGGATGGGGCCCCACATGAGTTACAGAAGTCAGCAAAGAGGATTAACTTCCTTTGAGATGGTAGCTTACCATTGCCTGTGGTGCACTGTGAGTTTTGGACTAAAAGCAAGCATACCTTTCCGGGTGTGTAATGGCAGGCCTCATAGGCTAAAGGGAGTGAAGTCACCCAGGAAGTTGAATGAGCTTTCAGTGTTCAAGCACTGCTGAAGTTAATACATTTCAGTAAGGCTGGTGATGAGTTCTAACCTTCTTATGCACCGAAATGAAGCATTCCTACAGAAGAGATGCTGTTGGAAACCTGTTGATTTCTGATTGAAAGTTGTCTTTGAGTGGCAGTTGCTCTGGTTCACTGTGTGTTCATGGGTGGTTAACTCACTTGACCCTTTGCTTTTTGTTTTTTCCTTGAGATAGCCTCACTGGGTAGCCCAGACTGGCCTCAGACTTGCCATCCTCCTCCTCCAGACACCCAACTGACTCAACTTCTGCTCCTAAGCCGTATTTGAGCTTCTCATTCTCATGTAACCCCATGAAGCCGTCTTCTCCCTGAGTGAAGGTCTCAACTTCATGTTCAAGCTCCATGCCAATACTTATACTTAAACTCAATCCCGATAATTAAGAAAAGAATGAATATATGGACATCTGTACCATTCTTGAGGTGCTCCAAAATATAAATCACATCTGTTAATTTAACAAATACTTGCCTCACAGGTAAAATCCCCCTGTCTCTGATAACACTTGGTTCACAGAGGAAGTTGTCCTTGAAGTGGGGTCGGTAGAGCTCTGTGTCTGGAAGGAGACAAGGAGACAGAATGAGGATGGAGCATCCCTAAGGGACAAATGGCCTTATGGACTGGCCCCCTGTATTCCCTCTGCCCCACCCAGGCTGTGTGGGAGGGAGGGAGAACTACCAGAGGAAGAGTTGCTAGTGGGAAGCAGAGGGCAGACAGAGTTCCTGTTCTCCCAGGTGTTTTGCAGTTATGTGGCAAAGTCAGGCCACTCTCACCAGGATGGTAGTGACCCATGCTGTCTACGTTGTGTTTTCTAGATCAACGAGCTGAGCCATGTTCAAATCCCTGTCATGTTGATGCCTGATGACTTCAAAGCTTACTCAAAGATAAAGGTTGACAACCACCTTTTTAACAAGTGAGTATGGTGCGGCCTCTCTGGACTCCCTGGCTGGGCAGGCGGGGACTTTTGTGACTTTCTGTAATCACAAGGTTTTTTCAATGGGTGGGAGTAAAGTTTTGCTGATGAAGTTAGTCCTGTGATAAACACAGCCATCTGTCACATTCAGAGAGCAGCAGTAGGCCCCCTGGGATAATATCCCTTTGCCATATGGCATATTGTTATCTATGAGTGTCTTATACATTAAATGATATCCTCATTGCTACTTAAATTTTTGGAGCTATAAATAACTTGGATTGTTTGAGCAGTTATGGACTTTTGCTTTTGTACACAAAACTCTAAAACAGTGGCTTTATGAATAGAAATGACTACATTATAAAACAATAAATAATTAAGGTGTATTATTATGAAACATAACTGGATAATGATGTTCTTCATGTAAATAGGATACCTTTGATGTTTAGTCAGTTTATCCAAAATCTAGAGCTACAGCATGGCGCTTCCTCCATAGGGACTGCAGCCAGGACAGTAGCTGGAAACTGACACATACAGACATTACTGTCATTCCTGTCCAGAGAACAGTAATAGAGGGGTGTCCACAAATTGTATTTATCGTTTTGTGAGAGCACAGAGGAGGGGCAGGTCTCTGTGAGTCGGGTGAGCCTTAGAGGAACCTCTCCTGTGAAATTGCTTTCCTCCTCTTCTCTTTGCTGTAGTACTGGGGCTTGAACCTAGGGACTCACACATGCTAGGCGAGTGCTCTAGCACTGAGCTATCCGATGTCCCTCCATGCAGTGTCTTAACCATGGTTTTGTTCTGGTGTGAACTCATAAGTTCCCATAATCATGTTTACAGGTTGACTTTGTGTATAAACACACAAAAGTGTGGCTGAGGGGAAGGTCTTCCTGTAGAGACGAGGGAGCGAGCAGCCCGGGCATCTGGGGAAGTCCAGGGCAGAGAGACAAATAGAACCCTGAACATGGTCAGCAGACTGAGCTGGGCCATGAGGGGTGGGGGGCAGAGAAGGGTGAGAGGAAGACAAAAGAGAAAGCCAAGACAGACAGTTGGACAAAAGGACCAAGAGGTGGGGTGAGAAGAACTGAGAGGAGCAGTGGACAAGTGAGAGAGTGGGCCAAGAGAGCACAGGGGTGGTGGGGCAGGGCTCTTTAGGATTGGAAGCTGGGGGAAGGGAGCTGGAAAGGTTTAGGGTAGGGGTGGGGTGAGAAGAACTGAGAGGAGCCTGTACTGAGTGAGTGAGCCGCCTGAGGCCAGCCTGGGCTTTGGTGTGCTAATTGGCACCACAGTTAGCCATTTGGCCAGACTGTGAGGGAATGTTCTCAGTGTGAATTTAGAATGTGGTTCTTGGGGGTGAGGCAGCCTTGTTTGACAGCTGCCTCCACAGTGACCTTGCTGTTGTCACCTGTCCTTCCTCTCTGCTGTCCTCTCTGCTCTTCACTGGGTGCTTACAGCTTGTCCCTCCCCACCCCTCTTCTTGGGGAATGGCTGCTGTGTGCAGCCAGTGTTAGGGCGTACCACACCCCCAGTGTGAGAACAGAGAGCATTTTCAACCTGTCCCTCTGTCAGATCTGATTGGGTTGTATCTGGTGCTTGCTGTGGGCAGTGAGCTCTCACCACCCCACTGCTACCCACAGGCCCAGGTAGGGCAGAGCGAAGCCTGTTAGCCCCCTGTGTGTCTGAGCCTCACTCCACAATGTGACCCTTGCAGGGAAAACATGCCGAGCCATTTCAAGTTTAAGGAGTACTGCCCGATGGTCTTCCGGAATCTGCGGGAAAGGTTTGGAATCGACGACCAAGATTTCCAGGTGAGCTGCTTTTGTGAAATGGCTTTGCTCTGTCAGGTAGGACTTGTGTTTCTGTCCTTGTGAGATGCATCCTTTGCAGGCTCAGGTTTCAGTGTTTGTTCTAAACGTGGGCATTCTCTAAGTCAAGGGAACTGTATGGTGTGATTTTAGTGATGTGTCTGCAGGAGAAGAAGATAGCACTTAAGAGTGAACGCTCTCACTTCTAGATGCAAGTTTCTGCCAGCCATGCTGCTTGCTGCTTGCTGCTTTCTGGGGTCAGGTGTGTCTTACTCATGCACGCATGTATACGTGTGTGAAAATCACGTTTTTCTATTTTGGCAGAGGCCACTTAGGAATCTCAGGCAAGGATTGTATTCTTGCTAATTTTCTGGGTTGTCTCCTGCCCCAGCTTTCTCCTCAGGCGTTGCGTGTGTCTCACGGTGCTGGGTTGAAGAGTGGCCACAGCTCTCCCGTCACCAGCCGGAACCTACCAGCCTGCACAGTCTGGTGCCTGCCTTCTCACACACTGCACCCTGTGTGCTCCGCCTTCTCTCCCTGTACTTGGTGCAGTCTCCATCTTGACTAATGAGATAGATCTTTTTAAGTATCTGCTGCTCCCTGACCAGTCTCCTAAAAGAGAATATGCTTTCTTAGTACTTTTAAACTGCTATGATAAGATACCATGAGTGAGGTAAACTTAGGAAAGAAAATGTTTATCTGGGGCTCACAGTTTCAGAGGTTGAGCCCATGACCAGCACGGTGGGAGCATGGTGGCAGTCAGGCATGATGCTGGAGCAGTAGCTGAGAAATCACACGAAGCAGAAAGAGCTAACTGGCAATGGTGTGGGCTTTGAAATCTCAAAGCCTGCCTCTCAAGGTATACCCTTTCCTAATCTTTTCCAAATAGTTTCACCAACTGACAACAAATATTCAAATATCTGAGCCTGTGGGAGCCACTCTCATTTCAAACCACCTCCTCTGCCAGTGATTCCCCGAGCTTCATATAGACAGCAGATCAATAAGTACTAAAGGTTTGTTTTTGTTTGCTTGCTTGTTTTAAAGCAGAAATCTGAGTAATAACTTGTTTTGTATCTCCTCAGATGGATAAGCACTCTCTCTAACTTGCCCTAAATTTAAAACCTGCATCAATGCCACATTGCTACCACCCCAGGCAGCCTTACAAGAGCCACATGGGCACAGCTTGCTCTAAGGTTTCTCTTGAAGAATAGACTCAGTCAGGCCAGCTGCGGTTGCTCAGCCTACTTCCCTAAAGATTAGGCTCCCATTCCCACCCACCTTTGTTAACCTTTCCAAGAATTTTTGCTGTGCTTCATCAGGCACGAGACCACTGCCCGGGTGACCTGTAGGGTCATAGTGCTCCCCAGATGTCTAGGTTCTGAGCTGAAGGTCTGGGTATCAAAGGAAGGCTCAGGAGTAGAGGATGCAACATGCAGAATCTGTGTATTCTTCCCCTCAGATGGCTCTGACATCAGCACCAGGTTTCAACTTCATTGATGAAACAAGCCCTAGATTACAATTATGGGTGCAATGTTCATGGTTGAAAGAGTGAGTGTCTTCTACAGAAGGAGTGAAAAAAAAGGTGGGGTATGTGAAGAAGGGCCTGAGAACTGTTACTGCATTTACACAGGGCATGGATTTTTTGAAATCTCTGCCTGACCCTGGAATGTGTCCCTCCTGTATCCCACTTATCCCCATTTTAATTAGAAAATAGTCAGGGCCCTGTGGGATGGTTCAGTCATCAACGAGCCTGCTACACAGGCATGAGGACTTGAGTTTGGATCTCCATGGTAAGCCCAGTGGAGCCGACAGAGACAGGTAGGGTCTCCGGAGCTCACTGGTCAGCCGGTTAGTTACTGAGCTATGGCTTTGGTGAGGAACCCTGTCTCAAAATGTAGGGCAGGAAGCAGTGGAGGTGTGGCTCCTTATGTCACATCTAGCACATGCATCTCCATGTACAGGCACCCATATGCACATATAACACACATGTATCTCCATGTACAGGCACCCATATGCATCTATAACACACATGCATCTACATGTATAAGCGCCCATATGCACATACAACACACATGCATCTACATGTACAGGCACCCATATGCACATACAACACACATGCATCTACATGTACAGGCACACATATGCACATACAACACATATGCATCTACATGAGTTTCAATGTCCCCCACTACAGAACCTTCATATGCTTCTTGATTGATTACTGAATTGAAATCTTTACGTTTCTCCTCATCAGTTCTATTGAAGAGATTGAACATGATCCCATTTTGTGGTGGCAAAGAAAAGTGGCTTTTAAAGTTTCCTGAAATAACAGTTTTGTTGCTGAAATACTAAGGCAGCATTCTGTCCCCCTAAAAGTAACAGCATAGAAGTTAATATTTATGAATGTGCAAATGGAGGTGCGAAGACTTTGAGAGGAAAGAGGTGAGCAGAGGACGATTCACAAGGAACTAGTTGGCAAGTCTCTTGCACACTGCGCAGAAGTCCAGGATGGAGGAAGTTAGTCTGAGTGTAATTAATCATCTGAACACCTCAGCTCTGCCTGCTGCTTCCGGCATGTAAATTGTTGCTTTCTCTCTGTATTTCTTTTTAAAATGTTTTTCACTGAAAGTTCAGAAGGCCTTCAGTAAACCAGAGGTGGACTTTTCTCTCCACATCTATGTTCCTTTCCCAGAATCCTCATGCCCTAAAGCTGCCTCAGCAGACTGGGGTGTAGTTCAGTGATAGAGCACTTGCCCAGCATGCATAGATTTGTGGGTTCCATCCCCAACCCAGAAGCCTGAGATAAATACAAGATGCCAAACTGAGGCTTAGTCCAGTTGGCTGAATGGTTTGGCTGAAGGCAAGTCAGTGTGACACCCTGGCTCTTTACTTGAACCTGGTAGGCTCCCTTGTAAATCCTAAAGTGGCCCAGGATCCAGGGCAACCCATCAACTCAGCCAGCACCCAGCCCTGTCACCCTGCAGAGGCACTGGCTAGCTGAAGGGCCGCGGCTGTTGGCTGACTGTGTTTGTCTGACTGTGTTTGTTTTCTGAAACGCTCGTATTTTAGACGGGTGACTTAGACCACTGTGGCAATAGAGACCAGGATCATCTGATTAGTTGTGTATTTGTTTCTTTCCTTTTACTCAAAGGGATGCCTGTCTCACCTTGTTCCTTCAGGGTTGTTTAGTGAAGGCTTCTTTGATAATATAGAAGGAGGTAATTAGCCAGCCAGACCGAGCTCTATCTGTGAACTTACATGTCCTGACAGAGATTGAAAAACTTCCTCCCAGCCAGCAAACATGTGTCTTTACTCGTATTGATTTCATGGGTGCATGGATGTCTTTAACTTTTTTTTTTCTGCTAAAGACAAATTTAAACAACAGTTCCATTATGGGATATCTATCACTAATTACCAGTACCATCCATGATAAACACTTTTTGTTGCTATGACAGAATGCCTGAGAAAAATAATGTAAAGAGAAGAAGGATTTCGTTGGGCTCATGGTTTCAGAATTTATAAACCCATGATGCTTTGAGCCTGGACTAAGGCAGAGTATCATGGTTATAAAAGCATGTGACAGAGAATGTGACTGACCTTAAGACAACCATGGAGCAGAGAAAGAGGAGGAGAGACCAGAGGAGGAAAGCAAGGAGAAAGGAAGAAGGGAGAGAAGGAAAGAGCCCTTCAAAGGCACACCCTTCATGACCTTTCATCAACCTGGTCCAGTCTCCTAACTTCTGTCACCCCCAATAAAGCCATCGGATTATGAGTCCATCAGTGGATTAAGCCACCCCTTAGCTTGAACTCACATAATCCCATCAGTTCTCAGAAGCTCGTGCAGCTAGGGACCACGTTTTCCAAACCCTACACCTACCTAACATACATATGTTGACTTGTGTGTGTGTCTGTGTCTGTGTGGGCATGGGCCTAGACGCATGCCTGGTGATTTCAGATTCAGTCTGAGTTTAGTGGCTTAGTATTTTTTTAAATTATATAATAGGTTTGTGATATGCTCAGATTGAGTTCTATTTTTCTGGTTATTGTTAGTCCACATGGTCCCCTGTCCCCGCTTCTTTTAAGATGCTTTTAAGGATGACTACTGTCATTGAAGGTTCCACCACTACCTTTTCTATATTTGCAGTACCACAAGCCCTGGTCCCTGATTTCATTCAAGCTGACTGACTCTATGTGTATCTATTTGTCCTGCTGTGTTTCAGATTCTATGCTAAACATTCCAGGTATCTTCCCTCCCTCCTAAGCGCTGACATATAGTCATGTGCCACCGTGCCAAGTTCTATGGGATCAGCATGGAACCCAGAGCTTCATGCCTATTAGGCAAGCATTCCACCAATTGAGCTACAACCCCATATTTGATGCCCAAAGGCCTAGACATTCTTGGGAATACAGACAAAAGAGTGTAACAGTGACAGTTTTGAAACATTCTAGATTCTATAGTAAATGTTAAGATGTTTCCTTAGCTTTGAGAAAGTCTGCCGCCTCCGCTGGCTTTACAGGACATCAGCCCTCTTAAGACAGTCCTGGGAAGTGGGTAGAGGTTTCAGTTTGCTTGTGGGTGTCCAGAGAGGTCTACCCATCGAACCAAGAAGTTGCCCAGGATGGAGCCTGCACGTTCAACCCCAATACAAATATAGGGCACAGTTGCCACTGAGCCCTCTTGTTCATTGTGCTGGATAATACCAGGTTTTGTTCACCCTGAGTGTGCTTCCTGAATTAGAATCCCGCATTATTTGAGTTTGATGTCCTTCTTTGTATCTGCAACAGAGTTCTAATTTTAAAAATAATTCATTTTAGATACTAACATTTTAAACTTCTAATGTTCTTGTTTTAAGTTTCAAGCTCTAACTGGAAGACCTTCCCAGCTTACCACATTTTAGGGAGTAGGGGATTCTGCTAGGACATCTGTCAAATAAAGACGTTTGCAGGGCAGACTTCAAGGTGACTTAAAGCTGTGTGAAAGAAGGAACTATAGTCTTTCCTATACTGTCTACCTTCCCATTGAGAGCTCTGGAAGAAGGGAGAGGGTCAGGGGTGTTCATGCAGTACATAACAGCTGGGTAGAGAGGGAGTTGCAGATGGGGAAGTTTCCAGACACAAGGAATGCATGATATCAAGTCTGAAGACCTCACCTTATTCTGCAGCTAGCAAGCAATTTTGTGGATTTTGTGCAGGGGAGAAGAGATGTACTGTCTAGTTTTGTGTCAACTTGGCAAAGCTGGAGTTACCACAGAGGAAGGAGTTTCAGTTGGGGAAATGCCTCCACGAGATCCAGCTGTAAGGCATTTTCTCAGTTAGTGATCAAGGGAGGAGGTCCCCTTGTGGGTGGTGCCATCTCTGGGCTGGTAGTCTTGGTTCTATAAGAGAGCAAGCTGAGCAAGCCAGGGGAAGCAAGCCAGTAAAGACCATCCCTCCATGGCTTCTGCATCAGCTCCTGCTTTCTGACCTGCTTGAGTTCCAGTCCTGACTTCCTTGTTGATGAACAGCAGTGTGGAAGTGTAAGCTGAATAAACCCTTTCCTCCCCAACTTGCTTCTTGGTCATGATGTTTGTGCAGGAATAGAAACCCTGACTAAGACAAGAGATGTATGAAGTCTGCCTTTGTTTTTTGTGGGTATGTGTGTATATAGTTTAAATACATATGTGCATGTATGTATACATGTTTGCATGTGTGCATGCATGTAGAAGCCAGCAACTGATATTTGGTAACTTTCTGAGTTGCTATCCACTTTATACATGGCCTCTCACTGAATCTGGGGCTCACTGGTTTCTCTGAGAACCCCTGTCTCTTGACTTACGTGGATGTTGGTAGATCCTAACTCGGATGGCAAGTACTTTATCTACTGAGCCATGTCCCAGACCCTGAAATCTGGGAAAGGGGTGGTAAATAATTTTTACAAGTCTTATTTTTATTCATGTTTACATGTGTATGCCACATGAGTGCAGGTACCCACAGTGGCCAGAAGAGGGCATCAGGTGCCCTCTTGTGATCAACCCTACATGAGTAGGAAGAGCAGCAGGACTGAGTCACTGAAGGGAATTAGGAGTTTAATGCAAGAAGAGAGGGGAAGGTAAAGCTGAGTTTCTGACCTGTGGCTTGGAGATCATGAAGTACACACAAGACTGTTAGCCACTCAGTAGGAGTCTGGGGGAGAGGCCCAGCTCCAGGAAGCTTGGCCACAGGAGCCCTTGTGGGAGCCTTCCTGGATTCTGTCTCTTGACAGTCATACCCAGTGTTTCCACCTGTTCTTGCTCTGTGCAGTTTCAACTCTTGTCTCTTCCCCTCTGGGCAGCTGGTGTCTTAGTTAGGCTTTTATTGCTGTGAAGAGACACCAGGGCCAAGGCAACTCTCTTATAAAGGCAAATACTTAATTGAGGCTGGCTTGCAGGTTCAGAGGTTCAGTCCATTATCATGACAGGAAGCATGGCAGCATCCAGGCTGGCTAACATCTTGCTATTGAAGTTGAGAGTTCTATATCTTGATCATCAGCCACGAGGAGACTATCTCCCATAGGTAGCCTGCAGGAAGGTCTCTTTTGCCCTGTGTGGAGCTTAAGCATAGGACCTCAAAGTCCACCTGTACAGTCACACACTTCCCCCAACAAGGACACACCTACTCCAACAAGGACACACCTACTCCAACAAGGACACACCTACTCCAACAAGGCCACACCTACTCCAACAAGGACACACCTACTCCAACAAGGACACACCTCCTAATAATGCCACTTCCCATGGGCCAAGCTTGTTCAAACCACCACAGTTTTTGGGTTTGTCCAGCTCACTCTTGCAGTTTGTTCTCGCAGGGTAACCACGTTCTGCATTGCCGTGGGGCCCTGGGAGGTTACTCCATCCTGTGCATGGACACTTGGGCTAAAACACACAGGCATTCCATCTTGGGTGCCCAGCCTTGAGGAGCATCCAGTCTGCATCCCATTTCTTGGATCTTTTCCTCTCTTCTCTGAAAGTTGAGAAGATGATTGCCCCCCACCCCACCCCCGCTTCCCACCACAGTGTCCCTACCCCTCCTTCAAGCACTGTTTTCCTGCTGGGCCTGAGTGTCCTGCCTGGAACCTGCTGTACATCCCAGTGTGCAATCAAGGCTAATCATTATTCAGCAGTCCTTAGCCCTGGGTGCAAAGTAAACACAATGTTTCCATTTCATGAGCATCGGAGCATCTAGTATTAGAGCTCCAAAATCAAGTCCCACCCAGAGAGTTTAAAACGCTGTTCTCATAATGTTCTGTGAGGCCCCTGCACTGTGTTCTCTGGTTTGTTACCGTTCATTGTCCTCTTCTTCTCCTCTGATAGTTGCTTCATTATTGATAAGCATTAAATGTTTTGCTCTTCTGTAAAATGAAAGCTATTCTGTGCTTAGGGTCACAGCTCCCACTTCCTTTGATAAGAACTTAACACCAGGCTTTGAGCAGTCTGCCTTTAATGACTCCACGGTGATGGTCAAGTTAGCATGTTGGTCTTTAACATTCTCATGGTATCAGAAGCCCACCTGTGCTTGCTCCCATATGTCCAAGGGAAACCCAGAATACAACTCTCTGAGTGAGGACCGCTCTTTTCTTCTAGGCTCTGGGATCTGAGGCATGGAGTCATAATCCTGAGTTGTCAGCAGCAGGCTTGAGTCTGGTTTCTAGGCTTCTGGTCCATGAAACAGGTAGCCCACCCTGGGAAAAGAACACTCCATGAAAGTCTGGATGAACCCTGGGTCTTCAGCCACTATGTCCACGCTCACCCACCATGGTGGGTCTCAGTTTCATCTGTGATATGGGGTAGGGGTGGGGCAACAAACTTTCCAGGTTCTCTCAGCTAAAGCTCCATCTCCTCTCTGTGTTTCCCGCCTGTCATATCCTTCACCACACTCTCCTGCTGCCATGATGTCCTACCCAAGCCCTGTGACCAAGCAGTATAGACTAAGCACTCCTAAACCACTAACCCAAATAACACCTTCCCACTTAAGTTGTTTTGGTCACAGTGACTTAAAGAGTAAAAGAGTAACGAATACAGCTTCTTGTGCATAATATTGACAGCTCCTCCCAGGAAGCTAAGTGCATATTTGAGCTTGACAGAATGGACTGTTTTTCAAGTAGTCTTCCTTTTGACTAACATTTTTTTAAAGGTTCCGTTTATGATTTTTTAAAAAATAAAACCCACATTTATTTATTTATTTATTTATTTATATATACTG
This sequence comes from Mus pahari, assembly GCF_900095145.1. Taxonomy (NCBI): domain Eukaryota; kingdom Metazoa; phylum Chordata; class Mammalia; order Rodentia; family Muridae; genus Mus; species Mus pahari. Next base: position 6,431,903 of record NC_034592.1, on the reverse strand, counting down.
TGTGTGAATTATGATAAGGAGTGGGCTGAGGTGCCACAGTGCACAAATAACAAGTGTGCAAATGTCAGATGTCAGTGTCAACAAGTGTGTAAGTGTCAGAAGACAACCTCAGTTTTTTCGTCCATCATGTGGTTTTCGGGAATCCAACTTGGCCATCAGGCTTGGCTGCAAGCACCTTTCCACCCTGAGCCATCCTGCTGGCCCTTCACAAGTGACTTTTGCCAGAATGTGCAAGCTACAAGCTACAAGCTACAAGCAGCAAAACTATATGGATATAGGAGATTAGGTCAAGGGAGTTAAGTGTGACAGACGCTTGGATTTTCAACAGAGGTGCTGGAGGAAGTGACAGTTACTAAAGCAGGATGCTTTATGAGGACTATAAAGGACTGGTGATTGGAATGAGCTAATTAAATTGACCTTTATGAGTTCTCCCCTTTTGGAGGCTCCACTAAGCCTGGACCTCCCACTGTGGAAGTAAACACCCTGGTGGCCACCTTTAGAGGAGGAGGGTGGGAAGGAGGGCACTGTTAATCCTCTTCTGAAAGCCGAAGGATAGTAAATTTCCAATTATAAATGCGGGAAGACCATCACAGGGGAACTTCTCTCATTATCTTGCTTTATTTCCTGTCCAGGGCTGCCAGAACACCAGAGCTTCAAACACAGCTGTTGAGGCTTGAGACAGGATATCAGATGTTACATATCTATGGAAAAAGGAACTTAAATACCAACTTGTATGATTGGGTTTAAAAGNGACAAGATCCTTAAGTAGTTTTATCTGCCCATCACCATAGCTTTGTCTTAGAACTGCAGCTTTCGTTCAGATCAACATTTTACCCTCAGCTACCCAGAAAGCCAGAATCGGCCTTAGAAGCAACTTCTGCTGTCTGTGACTTGTCCCCTGCAGTTACAGCTCAGCACTGGAATGAGCAGAGGTCACTTGTGTCACCTTCCTCAGCCCCTGTCCGCCTGGGGTCTGTAGCTTTCACAGATGTGCAGCCAATGGCCTCATGCAGTGATACCTGTGTTTCTGGGCCATTGAATAAAATGTGTGGGCCAACTGCAGCACCTTTTCTCTGTGTGAAATGTCCAGAACAGGCAAATGTACCACAACAAGAAACCCTCAGAAGGGGACAGAGAAAGGGAATTGGAACAGAAATGTAGACAGGTTGCTAAAAATGCTGTAAAAAGGACAGTAGCTGCATGGCTTTGCAAACCCACAAAACCTTCTGAGGTGGGCGCGTTAGGTGAGTGGTATGGTCTGTGAGTGGTTTCTAGGTAAAGCCACTGAAAAGGGATGTTTAGAAACTGGCAGGACAGCTCTGTGGAGAAGGGCACGTGGTGCCAAGCCTGATGATCTAAGTTCAATTTCCAAAACCCACATGGTAAACAAGAGCAGTTACCATACAGATTCTGGCTTTCTGGGTAGCTGAGGGTAAAATGTTGATCTGAACGAAAGCTGCAGTTCTAAGACAAAGCTATGGTGATGGGCAGATAAAACTACTTAAGGATCTTGTCNCTTTTAAACCCAATCATACAAGTTGGTATTTAAGTTCCTTTTTCCATAGATATGTAACATCTGATATCCTGTCTCAAGCCTCAATTGCCATACATATATGCTCACAAATAAGTGTATGTTTACTTAAAAAATAAGACAATGTTTAGGGGCACGGGAGATGAGCCTCAGTAGGAGTAGTATTTACCGTGAAAGGATGAAGACCTGAGTTTTGATTCCAGGCGGCCACATAAAACAACTTCAGTAATCCAGGTGCTGGGGAGGAAGCTGCAGGAGGGTGCTGGGGGCTAGAGGGCTAGCCAGCCTAGCCCAACTGATGAGCCTCAGGTTCAGTGAAAGACCAAGACGCCGCATCAACTTCTGTCGTACATACATGTACACACACACATTCACATGTATCCATGCATATACATTGCACACAAATAAAATTCATTTATTTTTAGAAAAGAAATTCAGAGTTTGAAATTAGTTTATACTTAATGTGAGACTTTTTATCAATATTGATTTTGTCTGCCTTTTTCTTGGAACAAGTTAGAACATTATATCTACTTAGGACAACTTTTAAAGACTGATAGTTTATGATATGAAATTACCAAATGTATAGAAGGAAAGCTATAGTCAATGAATATAGTATATTTTGTAGTTTGTGTACATTTATCATTAGTTTTTCTGTTTCATAAACTAAGAGTAAAGTGTTGGCCATTTCCCAGATCTCTGGAAATTAACAACAATAATTTATCCTGATTAATAATTAGAAGAGGAACCAGGGCTGTGTTTCTTTGCAAATAAATGGGTCTGGTGGAAGTAGGGGCATTGCTGTTGGGCTGTGATTTGTAGTGAGTTGATTTTACTGTAGACTCTTTTGTCCTGCCCTGTGTTGCCCCTGACTCCATTGTTGGCCTTTAGTTTGAGAAGATGCTGAGCTATAAGCACAGAAGGAGAACCTTGGGTGGGCCTGTTGTGTCAGCTTCCTTGAGAGAGGTGGGAATAATTTTTTTCCAACAAGCAACCGAAGAACCAGCCTGACCCAAGTCTAGCCCAGTAAAGCACTGTATTTATTAGATCTACTTCAGGAGCATGGATTATCCTGAGACAGCTGCTTCACTGGGAAGACCCACCCTGTGGGTGACAGCTGCCCAAAGCTGCGTGGGTGGAGTCCCTTCTTTCTCCCCTTGTCCACAGCCTTCTCAAGGCTCTGTCCAGCTGGAGCAGGATTACTGACAGCCAGGAGAGGGAACATGTGGCAGAATCTCTGACACCACTGTTTAATGACTCTCCCATCCCCTTCCCTCGCAGGAGCATCAACAAGCCCTTCTTGTCAAAGTCTTATTGGGAAGTCACAGCTGCACCGATTTAGATGGTAAAGGTCATACTGTGCCCAGAAACATCTCCCAGCTGGGGGTTCTCAACATGAAGCTGTTCCTTTAAGTGGTTTGAATGCTTTGATAAGAACTCCTTGTAGGAAGGACTATAGAAGATCATCACCTGTCACTTTGAACTGATCCATACAGAACTCTAGATTAGAATGTAAATAATGTTAATCTTATTTCAGAGTGGATAACTTGTCCAAGCTTTAGCTAAAGCTAGGAATTTGCATTTTCAAGGGAGCAGATCTCTCCAAACCTGGGGTGGGTTTCTGTGGGTTGATTTTCCTGAGGAAACATGAGTGTATAAGAATCCTGGAAAAGAAGTGTTATAATTTGGAAATGGAGATTATGAGTAAACCAAAATGGTACTTTTCATCCTTGATTGGATCAGATCTGAAAGTTTTGCTTTTGTCTCCATTAATTAAAAAGATTTTTAAAAACAACACTTGTGTTGGCCTGCCTTCTCACCGACGCACCTACTCCATTTCTGAGATCACTATTGTGGAGGATAAGCTACAACTTGCATCCCCAAAGCCAAGAGATCTCATTTCTTTCTTGATCTTTTCTACCAGCAAAGCCTATGCTCTTCTAAGCAGAGAAAGTAGAACTGGTAGAGTTCAGAGGTAGGAGAATCAAATCCCACATTCCTCAGCTTATCTGAGTTAAGATAGACGTGATAAAGTGACCAGAAACACGTGCAGAAGTCCTAGGTAGGCATGACCTTCAGCCCACAGGACTCCTGGGAAGCACTAGGGCCTGTGCATCCTGCAGCCGCATCTTCACACTATAAACTCACTCCTAGGACCTGTGCATCCTCCAGCCACATCTTCACACTATAAACTAACTCCTAGGGCCTGTGCATCCTGCAGCCACATCTTCATACTATAAACTAACTCCTAGGGCCTGTGCATCCTCCAGCCGCATCTTCACACTAAAAAACTCACTCCTAGAGCCTGTGCATC
>NC_034592.1:6426774-6427851 GCF_900095145.1 Mus pahari | reverse complement strand
TAACTCCTAGGGCCTGTGCATCCTCCAGCCGCATCTTCACACTAAAAAACTCACTCCTAGAGCCTGTGCATCTTGCAGCCGCATCTTCACACTATAAACTCACTCCTAGGGCCTGTGCATCCTGCAGCCACATCTTCACACTATAACCTAACTCCCAGGAGCAGCACTAGGCACTCTGCTCCTCATACTGTGCCCCAGACACACAAGTACCTCAGCTCTTTCCTGGAGAGAAGATGGCTCCTGTTCCTGCCCCTGTGGGTGCTGCCTTTGAATGAACCAAGGCTTCCTCCTCAGGTTAATAAAAACCTACATAAAGTAGACTGGCTGCTTTAATACCATGGCTATTATTGATATTTTCCACACATTTAACTCAGCAAAATTGAAAACGTAGGAACAAGTTTGATTTTTTTTTTGCCAGCTGGCTCACACTCTAAATTGATATCAGAAGGTGTTTGTCACCATGGAAAAATCAATATGAGCTGTCCTATTGGATATGCCTGCCACACTCTAGAGCCTGAGGCCTCGTGGATGCTGGAGTAATTGGGTGTGCACCTAAGAACTTAGATGGGCTTTCGCTGGCATCCTCTAGGTCTGTTTTCTTATCTCCAAGTTGAGGGTGTTGTGATAATCTTTGAAGCCGCTTCCAACCCTGATGCCTTTTTATTGTGAGATGGACCCTTTGTAGCACCTATAGCCCCGGTCTCCCTCCAGTCCAAGAAGTTCTCTGCAGTGTTGGATTCCTGTTTCTTCTGCAATAGAACAAGGAGCCTCAGATCTTCCATATTCTATTTCCTGAGATCACGGGCTTTGAAGAGTTCTCCCCTTAATGCCGGTGCTTTCTCTTGCTGGGGCTGTCCTGAACATAGCTGCAGTCTGTGAAGTTTAAGTTTTACGTAGACATTTGAATCATTGTCATCTTTTTAACCTTGGCCTAGATGTCCTAAACTGTCACTACACACTTCCAGGACTACGGCGGCCTTCCAGTCTCCTGACTAGAATCTCCTTGGGAGGCATGCTCTGTGTGGGAGGCATGCTCTGTGTGGGAGGCATGCTCTGTGTGGGAGGCATGCTCTGTGT
>NC_034592.1:6415241-6426249 GCF_900095145.1 Mus pahari | reverse complement strand
CCTCTGCCTCTGCCTCTGCCTCTGCCTCTGCCTCCTCTGCCTCCTCCTCTGCCTCCTCCTCTGCCTCCTCCTCTGCCTCCTCCTCTGCCTCCTCCTCTGCCTCCGCCTCTGCCTCCGCCTCTGCCTCCGCCTCTGCCTCCGCCTCTGCCTCTGCCTCTGCCTCTGCCATCCACATCCACTGGGGTTATAGGCAGGCCAGTTCCCATAGTCAGGTTTGTGCAGTGAGTGTTTGATCTGTTGTCTGTCTTACTGCCCTTAATTTTACAGACCAGAAGCTGAATCTCAAAGAGGCCAAATGACATATGCAAAGGCCAAGGAATGGCAGGTGGTGTAGGAATGGCAGGTGGTGGTGTAAGGATGGCAGATGGTACAGTAATGGCAGGTGATGTAGGAATGGCAGGTGGTACAGTAATGGCAGGTGGTGGTGTAGGAATGGCAGGTGGTGCAGGGATGGCAGGTTGTGGTGTAGGAATGGCAGGTGGTGTAGGCATGCATGGCAGGTAGTGGTATAGGAATGGCAGGTGGTACAGTAATGGCAGGTGGTGTAGGCATGGCAGGTGGTGGTATAGGAATGGCAGGTGTGTAGGCATGGCAGGTGGTGGTGTAGGCATGGCAGGTGATATGAATGAGAGAACATTCTGGATACCTGACCCTCACCTTCAGTGTTAACACTGCATTGGACAGAAATTCAGATAAATTTGTGTTCTTTAAACCTTTATTTTTATTTGTATAGGTGTTTGTCTGAATGTATACCTGTGCACCAAATTTATCCAATGTCTCCAGAACCAGAGAGTGTATTGGATCCCCTGGGACTGGAGTTAGACATAGTTATGAGCTACCATGTAGGTTCTGGGAGTTGAAGCAGGTTCTCTGGAAGACCAGCCTTCGACCTTAATTGCTGAGCCATCTCTCCAGCCCATGTTTATCTCATTACAAAGGCTGAAAATGATCTGCAGTTATGTTTTGTAATGGCCAGTGATTATTCTTGACTGTCAGTAACCCTGTTCGGTTTCCCCAGGGGAAGTTGTAGGCAGGAACCTTGAGACATGCATTACCTGCCTCCACTGTCCTTCAGTTTTGTTTTGTTTTGTTTTTCTTTCAAGTGGTAAAAATGCACCTCATGGCAATGCCATGAGTAAATACAAAATAATGAGTCGGACTTCTGTGAGGCTTGCAGTCGCCCCAAAGTTCAGGCACTTTGTGTGCAGTTGCATTCGCTTTCTTCATTTTCCAGTTGTCTATTGGATGGGACTTTCACTAAATATGATTAGTACTTTTATGTTAATTCTATAGGCACAGTCCTAAGTTTTGGCCAGGTATCCCCAAATTCACCAAATGCTTGGAAATCGTTCTCATACATAGCCTGTGAGTTGGGAACACTCATAGCACTACTAGAGAAGTGAGCTGAGGCAGAACCAGGATTAGAACATACACCATCTGTGCATGCCAAGATCCAGACATGGCCAGTATCTAACACAAAGAATGCAGTAAGGAATTTTCATGTCTTTGAAGCTGAAGAGAAAAGAAGCGACTCCTGCATGAGGCAGAACCCAAGCTAAGTTCTCGGACTCCTTACTAGTGCAGGTTCCACACTTGTAAGCACAGACAGCCTCACCCGTGCTCGGGGTTGTTCATTAACTACTGTGGTGAGGGTTCGAGTTCAGCTTCCCATTTTAACTGAACTGAGAGTTGGAGGGAATTGAATGAACAGGGTCTCAGTGCAAGTGTTCACTCCTGGGCACTAAGTAGGTCTTCACATACTGCAGCTATTCACATTACGACCACCACTGGAGACCCTTGGTTATCACAGTGGTCCATATACCAGCTCCTAGATTGCCTCGGCAGCAGCCTATCGGGTCAGAACCTGCTGCTCCACATAGTCTCCATGTTGGCTGTCCAGTGAGCATGAGCAGCATTGACTATTCAGCTTCTGATCTCATTCTCCCACCCTGGCTCCTGGGAGGATGCCTTACTTTTCTTGAGCTGTGAAACTTGAGATGGCTTGTTTTGTCAGTTTATTGGGTTGAAAGCTGCCTAGGGGTGTCACTTCTAGGTGAATATGAGCGAGTATGTGGGGCTGAGCAGAAAAGACGCATCTTGAGAGTGGACAGCACCACCGAATGGCCTTGTAGCCCAGGAGCAACACAATTTGGACTAAGCCGGGGTGTACCCACATATCCGCACACACTCCCTGATCTGATGTTGTATGAACAGCCATGCTTCCCACATGTTCCTGCCACGGTGTTTTGTAAAGTCTTCAGGCCAAGTAGCCATGAGTTGAACCTACTGAAATCATGAGACAAAAAGTTGTGTGTGTATGACCTCTGAGCAAGTCCAAGTGCCCTTCCTATCCCTGCCCCCAGTTATCCTGTAGTGTCACTTTCTTTTGTCTGTCACAATTGATGGTTCTTGCTTTGATTTTATGTCTGAATATAATTTGTAGTATTAGTGGCATTTACAGTTCTTATTTATTTGCAGTAAATACCCTTTTGCATATTAATGTTTGGGAGGGGAAAAATAAGACCATTAGCAATATATAATAATAATTTTTTTGCTGGCATTTGTCCACAAAAGGGACATTCACATTAATTTTTCTTCCTTTTTGTTCTAAGCGGGAAATGGTAAAAGAGGCTTTTTTTTTTTAAGCTTTATTTATTTCGTATATGTGGGTACACTAATGCTGTCTTCAGACACACCAGAAGAGGGCATCAGATGCCCATTACAGATGGTTGTGAGCCACCATGTGGTTGCTGGGAATTGAACTCAGGACCTCTGGAAGAGCAATCAGTGCTCTTAACCACTGAGCCATCTCTCCAGCCCCCTGTCCCCCCCCCCTTTTTTTAAACAAAGAAATAATTAACTGAGAATTAAACTCTTGCTAATGTCACCATTTTCATCTTGAAAATCCTTTCATTTTGCTTTATCTACCTGATGAATTTCAGTTGTCTTAAGAATGATTTAACACTGCCAAATCTTGATACTTAAAGTCCTGCTGGAATCACATTGATTTTTTTTTTTATCTCAAGTTTTCTAATTACTGAATCTGCTTTTCTTAGCTTAATTGGCAGTCTTGCCTCTGTGCTTGGCAGGTGTGCCTGCTTACATTGGAGCTGAGGTGCACTCTCTCAGGATGTAATTTTCCAGTGCCATGATGCCAGATGCATCCTGGGAAATCACGATAAGCTGGTGGACCATTTCCATTTCCCTCCTCAAGCGTCTGCCCTGCTGAGGGCTGAGTCTACCTTGGCTGTCTGGAAATGAGGAAATTACAAAGTGAAGAGAATCTGCTAAGCAGAGTCCCTTCAACTGGAAATCCGTGGGACCCTGACATCACCTGACTCTCCTAAGTCACCTTTGTTCCCTGAAGCTGGTTTAGTCCACGAGTCCCTGTGGATGCTTTGTTTGGAGAGGAAATTGAAGGGGGAAGATGGCTTTGCCTTTGAGTCCCCATACACATGGGCCAGCAAACGAGGCCTGGAAGGGGATGATGTCATTACTCATGGGTACAGTTAGCTATGATGAAGCCCAGACTTCCTCGGACATGGGAGTTCACTAATGCCGTTAGTCTCTGAGTCTGGCAAGCAGGGGGGTTTTCTTGACAACCCTAAGAAAGAAGAGCAACACTGGTAGGAGTGAAAAGACTTTTAGGGCTCAACACTAGCTATAGTGTAGACATCCTGACTCAAACTCTGGGGTACATCATTCTGCAGAGTCACTGCAGAGACCCCACTCCTCATCTACCATCAGTAGTGTTTGACAGTTACTGCAGAGGAGTGGAAAATGAACTAAGTCAGAGGCTTCTAATGTGTTGTTGTAGAACACACTTTTCACACTCCTCTGCCTCCACAGGCCATGATCGAATCTTTAAATACTTTCCTAGCTTAGTCGTTGAGAACTAGGTTCTGGTCCAGCCACACAAGCTGAAATTCTGGTTCCTTCTTGACTGGCTATATGACCTTTCAACTCATCTTGTCATCTATGAAATGGCATGACAGCGAGGGCAGCATCACATATAATCTTACCAGAATGCACAGAATCCTGGTGACCTGCACTGTAAAAAGATGCTCAAGTGACTGTGAAGTGTCCTTTTGTGACTAAAACCTTATCCTGGTCAGAAGAAAATTTTGAGCTCTTGTCCAACTCTGAAAAGAACAAGGCAAATAAATAACTCTACAATTCTAGATGTGAGCCTGCTTGTTTATTTGTTTGCTTGGAGACAAGATCTTAGCATGTAACCATGGATAGCCTAAAACATGCTATATAGCCCAGGCTGGCCTGTGTAGGTCTGGTCTACATAGAATTCTAGGCTAACCTCGAGTAGGGTGAGGTTGTACATACCTTTTTCCCAGCTGAGGCAAGTGGGTCTCTGTGGACTCAGGGCCAGCCTGGTATACTTAGAGAGTTCCAGGACAGCTAGGACTACATAGGACCTTTATCAAAACCAAACAAAAAACCAAAGAGGATAGTGTAGAACTCACTGCCACCCTCCTGATTGCTCTGCACCAGTATGCCTGGCACATACTCCTCTAAGAACATTAAAATCGGTTTTTACCCAGCTCTTTTCATTTCGTTTAGGAGTCTTGCAAGCGGGTTATGGAGAATTGTGAAATATTGCCAGCCATTACCAGTTTATTCATTCCAAATGCAAATGCTCTTGCTATGATGACAAACGACACAAACCCCAAAGCCGCACTTTAACCAGTTCTCTTCCCTTCTCCCTCCTCATCCCACCGGGAAGAATTCCTTGACCAGAAGTGCACCCCTTCCCAATGACTCCCAGGCTCGCAGCGGGGCTCGGTTTCACACGTCCTATGATAAAAGATACGTCATCAAGACCATTACCAGCGAGGACGTGGCAGAGATGCACAACATCCTCAAGAAGTACCACCAGGTAACCTCCCATTACCTTACTGACTCTTGGAGCAGGTTTGTCTTCATGCAAAGTGTGATCAAGGCCAACGCTCTGAACTGTGCTTGGCCAATGTAACAGGATCACATCCGACATGAAGATCTCCTCCAGCCTCGGGTTCCAGAGAGATTGTGACCCGATTACTGGCCCTTAACATGAGAATGCTTATGGTCCCATTTACATAATAGTCATCTAAATTATTTAAAATAAATTTAATCTAATCATGCTTCCAGTAATCCCCATTCTGGTTGTAAAATTCGCTTCGATAAGGATCTGGCATCTTTAAGGATCTGGCATCTTTTCAGAAGATTCCTTCTGTGCCAGAAGTCAGATGTTAACCCCAAGTCTGTATCGGTTTACCAAACCCTGTGCTGTTCTGTCTGACTCTCCAGGACTCACCCGTTGCCCAGTCAGACCTCGTAGAAAATTCTTCGTTTTAGGGAATTTTGTGTTGGTCACTTTCTGCCCCAGTTCATGCCCAGCTATTACCGCTTTGTAATCTCCCGGAGAGGTCCCCTTGGGAGCTGCTTTCTCTGTCCTGAAATAAATGCCGGAGCACAGATCCACAGGTCCAACTGGATCAGTAAAAGACTTCTCCCTGTGAAATAGCAAGACTACCAGATGCAGAAGCAAGAGAGTCCTCGGCTTAGACCCCAGCCCAGTCGCCTGCTGACCATGGGCTTCTGAATTTTGAGACCTGTCTCCTCACTTATACAATGAACGTATCAACGCTTCCCAAGTCCTGAGAATTCAGTGAGACAACATAAAGCAAGTACATAGCAGAGCATCTGACATACACTCTGTGCTCAGCATGTGTGGTAGGTGGCACCGGTGCTTGTCATGGGACTGTTAAGTTGAACACCTATCATGTTACCATAGCTAATAAGTCAAATATAATATATAATATAAGTCAATAATATAATAATATCATGTGACTGTAATGTTGAACTCTGTCATGTCACCATAACTAATAAGTCTTATTATTATATATAAGTCAATAATATATGTCATGTGACTGTAAAGTTGAATGCCTGTCTTGTCACCATAACTAATAATATAAGTCATCCTGAGAAATTGAGGTCTTGTTGCACAAATGTCATTGCTTATGCAGACATTTTAGTAATTGTCCTCAAATGAGGTATTTAAAACATATGTATGCACGTGCACAAGTATGTATGCATACACTCATGTGCACACGTGCGCACATGCACACACACACACACACACTTGTGAATGCTAAGTAAGTCTGACTGCCTATGGAGCCCAGAAAGAACACCGGACAGCCTGAAGCTGGAGTTACAGGTTGTGAGCTGCCTGACTATAAGTGCTTGCTAGGGACCAATCTGGTCCTCTGGAAGAGCAACAAGTACTCTTAACAGTTAAGCCATTATTCTAGCCTGTGATTAAGATTTAAAACTATGCATGTTGACGGAACACAAATAGTCTAGATTTTTGCTTTGATTTTTACTTAAATAGCTTTAAATTCCCCTCAGCAGTACAGACTATCACAGAGAATGTTCAAAGTAAAGTTTTATGAGCGCTGACTGCATCAGGTTAGGATTCACAAAGGTTATGCCACATCTGCCACGTGTCAGCCTCTCCTGCCGTGTTCTCTGAAGGCAGCTCTCTGTATCTGTGCTCTGACACGACTTGTTCAATGCGTTACTTTTGGTCATGCTCTGCGCCCTAATGTGGCGGGTTGTTTCTTGGCAGTAGCTATTCTTCCAGTCTTTGCAATGTGATGGACCAAATTTCACTTGAAGTGAGGTCTATAAAAGCCTTCACATTGCATTCTGTCTCTGGAAACCTGTGACTGCCTATAATGTGCTTTCTGAAGGCATTTGTCTGCCTTTAAATTCATTTAACATCTAATACATCTTTGATGATGGCTATTGCTTTCAAAATTTGTTCTGCCGTGCTTATGCTATTGCCTATTACGAAACAGCTTTTGAGTGCCCAGCTAATCCTGTGAGAGCAGTTACACTGGCTCTGATGCACCCGAGTTCCAGCCCCGGCTTCAAGCCCCTCACTGTCTCATTTGCTCCCCTATCTGAAATTGGATATCACACCCATGCATCTCTTTATGCTTTGGCTTGTCCTGGAACTGCTCAAAGCAAATTGGCTTTTCCTGACAAGGGAGACTATATTCTCCAGATAAACAGCAAGGATGCCTTTCCACTGAAATGGGACTTATGGCTCAGGTGTCCAGTTCTTGCTGAGCCTAGGCTCAGAGTGAATCCTTCAACTTTACAGAATCACAGTTGGAGGTGTTTTCTGGTTATTTGGTATGATAAAAGATTCCAGCCAGCAGCAACTTAAGGAAAGGGCTTGTCTTTTAGTTCCAGGTTATAGTCTACTCCTGAGAAGAAGTCAAGGCAGGGACTCAAGGTAGTTAGTCACGTAATATCCAGTCAAAACTGGAGAGAAATAAATGCATCCCTGGGACTTGCTCGTTTAGTCAGCTCTTTTCATATTTCTGTAGTTTAGGGCCTCTTGCCTAGGGAATGGTCCTGCCCTCAGTGTGCTAGGTCAGTTAACAATCAAGGCAGTTCCCCCACAGAGATGTCCATAGACCAGTCTCATTCCTTACTAAAATTCTCTCTTTCCAGGTGATTTTAGGTTATGTTGAGTTGACCATAAGACTAACAAACACAAGGTATTTTTCTGAGGGTACTTGCTGCGATGACACACAAATCAGACATATCCCTAATATTATGTAATCACATTGGGCATCAGGACAGTTGCTGACACACTTTAATATCGCTCATAGTTCCTTTTGACTCCACTGCTAAAATACAAAACTTTTTTTTTTTTTTTTTGGTATGGTCTTCATTCAGAAAAGTCACATTTAGCCAACATCTGGGTTTCTCTCCCATCTTAGAAAGTGATACTTTAGAGATAATTTAAAGCATCTCATGACTGAGAACCACTAGTATTAATCCAGTTTACTTAAAGGACACTAAATTGGAGTCAGATGAGGTAGAGCCTAGCTGGTTATGAACTGGCTGTTTAATCTGATCTGTGAGCTCAAATTTCTCATCTATGTTCCATTTCTTCAACTCATTCAGCTAGGCAAATGCTGAATGACCATGTTCCAGAAAAGATTTGAAGTCATCTTCAGAGATGTAAACATAAGACAAATTTAAAAAGCAAAAAAGGCAGAGAGTGTGGATAAAAGGAAAGCATCTAATTGCAACTTAAAATAAGCCTGAAACTTGTTGATCAGTCTTCGAAGCATTTAGAACACTTGCCATCTGGAGTTCTGGCAGTTTGAGCTTAGCTACCTGGTAGTTAAGGGGCATCCTGAATAAGTCATCCGTGTAGCTGTCTGAACATGGTTAAGCCTGTTGCTTTCTTAGAGTAGAGCTGCCCTTGATGTGGGCGACGAGTGAGTTGTTTCGTAAGACACCTGACCCTATAAACAGCATCCTTACAGAGGCACGGTATACACAGGAATGTCAGAACTTTTCACAAAAGAGTGATTGTAGCTATTGGAAGCACACCACCATTTCCATTACAGTCAGTTAGCACTTTGCATGTGCTGGCCACCTTGCTCTCTCTCAAGCTGGCTTCCACCAAATGTCCCGCTGCCTTTCAAGCTTTAGTGAAGATAATGTGGTGGGAGCCAAATGTGATGTGTAATGTGGTGTCCTCGTGTGATGCCCTGTGGCCAGCCACCTGTCTCTGGTCCTAGGATGTCCTTGCAAGCTGTCTTAGTTAGGATTTCAATCACTATGGTGAAACACCCAGGACCACCAGCCAAGGGAATAGCACCACCCGCCATGGACTGGGCTCCTCCCCCACCAGTCACTAATTAAGAAAACACCTTACAGCTGGATCTCAATTTAGGTTCTTTCCTTTCAGATGACTCTAGCTAGTCTCAGGCTAACATAAAACTATCCGGGACAGTTGACCCCTTGTCAACTAGACACACAAGCACATCACTGATAAGTTCAAACCATTTCTTTCTTTTTCATCCCTGAGATCATACATTAACATTAACATCTCAACATAGAGTATTTTACAAACTTTAAAAGTTCCATGTTTTTCACAAATTCACTTTTTAGAATTGAATCTCATTAATGTTTCAAAGTCTCTTTTAAAACCTAAGAATATCTTTAAAAATTAAGTCTCTTAACTGTGGGCTTCTGTAAAATAATAAATAAAAGGTTTTTTTACTTCAAGAGGGAAGAACCAGGGCACAGTCACACTCAAATCAAAGCAAAGCCAGACTCCAGCAGTGGAAATAATTCAACATCCATGTCTGGGACTCACTCAATGATCTTCTGGGCTCCTCAAAGGGGCTTTTGTAACTTCTCCAGCTCTGCCCTCAGCAGCACACACAGGTTGTCTTCTAAGCTTAGGCAGACTTCACTCTACTGCTGCTATTGTTCTTGTTCATCCCATAGTACTGGCATCTCCAAAACTCTAGGGTCTTCTGCTGCAACTGGGCTGCACTGTCGCCAGTAGCCTCTCACAGGCTCTCTTCATGGTGACAAGCCTCAACCTCTCAGCATGACTGCTTCATACCTTCAAAGTCAGTACCACTTGGGTGGCTCTTTATTTTTATTTTTATTTTTATTTTTATTTTTTTGGATTTTCGAGACAGGGTTTCTCTGTGTAGCCCTGGCTGTCCTGGAACTCACGATGTAGACCAGGCTGGCCTCGAACTCAGAAATCCACCGGCCTCTGCCTCCCAAGTGCTGGGATTAAAGGCGTGCGCCACCATGCCCGGCTCACTTGGGTGACTCTTACATGTAAAAAATATATCAGTTTTTTTTCTCCCAGCCCTGCTCCTGGAATGATGACTCTTGAGTCTAATTATTAATAAATACCTAGGCCTGGGTTCAGCTACTTGGTCATTTCCTCTCTTTGTCTCTTACATCCATCTCCTCAACATTCCTGGGAGAGTCGGTCATGGGTCTGACTGTTTCCCAGAATTCTCTCTATCCCTACTGGATGTCCCACATCATAATTCCTGCCTCAACTCATTGACCATAAACTTTTTTATTGACAGATGTTGCTTATAAGAGATTCTCTCTACACTTACACTACCAAGTTCTTTTGCCAGCACAGGGTACGACCTTGGCTGCCTCTGGGACACAGATTCTGTGTGCTCTCAGGAAACACTCCCCAGAAGATTTCATCTCAGCGATGCGGATCTCTTCTTAATTGCTACTAATTTCTTAGCTCCTGCTAACCAGCATCCATTATCCTAATGCTAACCAGCATCCATTATCCTAATAATACAAAGGCTTCACTTCAATGGTGCTGGTCTCTTGTTAATCCGCAGCTTATTCTTCAGCCCCAACTGACCAGAAATACAGCATCTTAATTAAAAATAACCAGTGTCCCAGTAGAGTCTTTAAACTTCCCTCTAAAACTTCACAAGAGGCCTCCATCATCTGCACTGGCCTCAACAATCTCATCTTCCAAGCTCCTAGAGAGCAGCTCTCAACCCTCAATGGATTTTCTAGCCCAAAGTTCCCAATTTTCTCCCCAAATCATGGTCAGGTCTGTCACAGCAATACACTGCCACCTTGGTGCCATCTTGTCTTAGGGTTACTATTGCTCTGATGAAACACCATAACCAAAGAAACTTAAGGATGAACAGTGCATTCTGCTTGCACTTCCACCCCACTGTCCGTCATTGAAGGAAGGCAGGACAGGAACTCACACAGGGCAGGAACCTGGAGTCGGGAGCTGATGCAGAGCCATGGAGGGCGCTGCTTCCTGGCTTGTTCAGCCTGTTTTTTATAGAAGAACCTAGGACCACAAGCCCAGGGATAACACCACTCACAATTACTGATTAAGAAAAGGCCTTATAGGTGGATCTTATGGAAGCATTTTCTCATTTGAGGTTCATAAATCCAGCTGAGGCACGTGGGATGTTATTCTCATTCAGTTCTAGGATGCTCAGAACTCGAACACCTTCATTTCTACTTACAAACAATTTTAAAGCTAGCATACAAGGTAATGCGTCTTGCTTTACCATGTTCTCACTCATCTGTCCCTGCTTAAAGTGGGCACAGTATAGTCAGAGTTTGTGCAGAATTATTATTATTATTTTTTAAAGATTTATTTATTTATTATATGTAA
>NC_034592.1:6403435-6415230 GCF_900095145.1 Mus pahari | reverse complement strand
GATGTAGAGAAAGAGGAACACTCCTCCATTGCTGGTGGGATTGCAAGCTTGTACAACCACTCTGGAAATCAGTCTGGCAGTTCCTCAGAAAATTGGATATAGTACTACTGGAAGATCCAGCAATTCCTTTCCTGGGCATATACCCAGAAGATGTTCCAACTTGTAATAAGGACACATGCTCTACTTTGTTCATAGGAGCCTTATTTATTATAGCCAGAAGCTGGAAAGAACCCAGATGTCCCTCAACAGAGGAATGGATACAGAAAATGTGGTACATTTACACAATGGAGTACTACTCAGCAATTAAAACAATGAATTCATGAAATTCTTAGGTAAATGGATGTATCTGGAGGCTATCATCCTGAGTGAAGTAACCCAATCACAAAAGAACACACATGATATGCAGTCATAAGTGGATATTAGCCCAGAAACTTAGAATACCCAAGATACAATTTGCAAAACACATGAATCTCAAGAAGAAGGAAGACCAAAGTGTGGGTACTTCGCTCCTTCTTAGAATGGAGAAAAAAATACCCATGGAAGGAGTTACAGAGACAAAGATCAGAGCTGAGACGGAAGGAAGGACCAGTAAGACCTGTTCTTATCCTTAACTTCTTAGATCCCATTTTTGAAATTGTGTACTGTTTGGTCATTGACTCCTTTAGTCCACTAGGGGGTGTAGTTCCAGTAGTGGGTGATGCTGATGCAAACTGAGAGAGGTTTTAACCTTCAGACCTCAGGAGTTCTTCTCAGTTCCATTGTCGTCCTTATCCTGCTGAGAGTCCACTCTGCTCAACAAACTGAATCTTCTGTTTGATTTTTCTCTTTTGTATATTTGGGGAAATGATACTTTGTAAATACGCTTTTCTTCAACTCTCTGTTGACTCTAATACTCTCAGGTCTTACAAATGATGGTTAACAGCTGGTTTTGCTAAGCAGTGTCAGAGGAGTATGTAAAAATGAGGCTGGGGATGTAGCTCAGGGGTGGAACACTTAACAGCTTTTTATTATGTGCTTTTTGTTACATTCTTTGTCTTGGATTTTGGAGACATAGTTTCACTATGTAACTCAGGCTGGCTGTACTTGTATGGCAGTCTGGGTTTAGCCTCCCAAGTGCTGGGACTAGGGGGGTGAACCACAGCTCCAGACCCCTTTTGTTTCTTTAAAAGAGCTGATATTTAAGATGTTCACAGTGCACTCTCCATAGGCTAACACTTGCAATTCCTGGTCCTCCTGTCTGATGGTTCATGCAGTGACTTAACAAAACAGACACAGGGCCAGATTTGGGGGTCAGAGTGTTGACTGGTGATCAGTGTCATGAGGTGCAGAGGAAAGAGGCAAGATTGCACAGAGAGAAAAATTACACCATCAACAAGCTGGTTAGGACACCATGGAGATGGGCACTGAAGCTCCCGCTGGCTGCTCTGTTGGGTGGGCAGTAGACCCTGAGAGGCCTTGATGGAAGACCACCTGACTACAGCAGAGCAGATGACTCACCACAGGCCCATCCCTGAGGGCATCTGTACATTGCCTCTTCCTCCCTCCCCCATTGTCTTAGTCAGGGTTTCTATTCCTGCACAAACATCATGCCCAAGAAGCCAGTTGGGGAGGAAAGGGTTTATTCAGCTTACACTTCCACATTGCTGATCATCACCAAAAGAAGTCAGGACTGGAACTCAAGCAGGTCAGGAAGCAGGAGCTGATGCAGAGGCCATGGAGGGATGTTACTTAATGGCTTGCTTCTCCTGGCTTGCTCAGCTTGCTTTCTTTTAGTACCCAGGAATAGAACACAAGGGGCCCTTCCCCATTGATCACCAACCGAGAAAATGCCCCACAGCTGGATCTCATGGAGGTATTTCCCCAACTGAAGCTCCTTTCTCTGTGATACCTCCAGCCTGTGTCAAGATGACACACAAAAATCAGCCAATACACCCCTCCTTCTCTTCCTTCTTCTTACCTCTCTGGGATGAATCTGAGGGTGGGGGTAGCAGTAGTGGTGGTGGTTGCTCAGGGATTAAGATGGTTTTCTGCTTCTCCTAAGGACCTGAGTTTGGTTCCCAGAACCCACAACTGCCAGTAATCCAGCTCCAGGTTATCTGGCACCTTCTTCTGAAGGCATGCATACACATCATATAAATACAAGCACACACACACACACACAAGTGCACAACATATGCTAAGACAGTAACAAAATAAAAATAAACCCTTTAAAAGAAAACATAGCCACAGACACAGATTGCAGATAATTCAGTCTTCAGAAACATTAAGTAAAACAAGGCTTTACAGTCAATGTTAATTTGATGTTATGTTAAACTCTCAGTTCAAGCCACTTTAAAAAAAAAAAAAAAAGTGAAACATGATAATAACAGCAATTTTGAAAGCCAGAGCTAAGTTCACATATCACTCTCTGCTGGAACTTTCCAGAGGCCATGGATCTTTGAATGGTGTTCACTTTGCATGAGAAGAGCAGCAGATAAGGAATTCACAATCCTTCTTATTCAGTCTAAGAGCAAGCGGAGCTGTGCTCTTGAGGCCATTCTGCAACTCTGCTTCTCACATTACTTCTTCAGTGCACTGAGGTTCTAGTAAGCCCACAGCAAATTCCAAGAAACATGGGAAGAGAGGCAATGTCTGTATTGATGATGGTGTAACATCACATATCCATAGACTTTTGAGCAGAAGGCAGGACACAGCAAGCAGCAGTCACTTATGTTAGAAATGCCAGTTACAGCCAGACCTACTGGGTGCATATTAAAAAAAAAACTTTTGAGAACACTCTGGGAATAAAACAGAAGCCATGACATAATACATAAATGTCGTAAGCAGTGTTTAATAAAAATAATTTTAATGCAAGCATAGGTAATGTGATGAATTCCTACTGAGAATATACAATCAGACCCCAGGAATACAGTGATTAAGTTAGCCCCAAGAATAGATGATAGAAAATTTACTTGTTAAAATTAGGGAGCCAGTATTCAGCATCTACTGATGCAAGCTCAGGTCATGGGTGTGATACAAGCACTGAAAATCACAGGGGCTACAGGGGCTTCTTTGATGTTGCAGAAGAGTTTGATGACATTGCAGGCCAAGAGGAAGACTTAATGGTTAGCACTGGGCCCCAGAGAGAAATACCTCCCGGAGAATGCCAGCTTTGAGTGGCCACTGAGAGCAATGCTCTCAGCCTTTGTATAGACGGCACCTCGGATGTAATGTAGCCCACGCTAACTCAAGGTTTCACTTCCCAAGTGTGGGGATTACTGGTATGTACCACCAGTAACCCCCAGAGTACCTTTCTATATTTATAATCTGGAAATTAAGTATAAAGAAGAGAAAAAAAATCAAAGCTTCCTCAGGTTGTCCCTGTGCCTGTAAGCAGTGGTAAGAAATGATTGGATGCTAAAGATGTTTTGACTCATTTTTTTAAAAGGCACCAAACAATAAATTTTATATCTATAAGACATTGTCTTACCTGGTACATATACGAAGCATTATTCATTTACGAAAATGTTTTACAGATATTCCTTGAAACAGGGAACTCCCGTCATCTGTTTAAAATGTGATGTGACCATTGGCTGGACTAGCAAAATGGCTCAGTGGGCAAAGTGCTTGCTGTGTAAGCTTGTATCCCTGAGCACCTTGTATCCCTGAGCACTTGTATCCCTGAGCACCTTGTATCCCTGAGCACTTGTATCCCTGAGCACCTTGTATCCCTGAGCACCTTGTATCCCTGAGCACCTTGTATCCCTGAGCACTTGTATCCCTGAGCACTTGTATCCCTGAGCACCTTATATCCTTAGAACCCAAGAAAAGCCAGATAGGAAAGCACTTCTCTGTAATCCTGGCAAGGTGGAAGGTGCAGATGGGAGAATCATCAGAAGCGTGATGGCCGGCTAGACTCGTACACAGCTGTGCTCAAGCAATCCTGCCTCAGGGGTCTGAAGGAGAGATGCAGTACCTCTGCATACACACCAAGGCATGCATATATGCCTGTAACACGCATTCATGCAAGCATGCACACCATAAAAAAAAAAAAAACAACTATGTCTGTGTGTAACCATTTCCCTGAGAATGTTTTAGGGGAGGTCCCCTGATTCTTTTGGGGGTTCTCCCCGCTCTTGTTTCTTCTCATTTTGTGTAAAAAGAATATATATGTATTTACTTACTTTATGTGAGTACACTGTTGCTGTCTTCAGACACACCAGAAGAGGGCATCATATCCCATTTCAGATGGTTGTGAATCACCGTGTGCTTACTGGGAATTGAACTTAGCTCCTCTGGAAGAGCAGTCAGTGCAGTGCTTTTAACCGCCGAGCCATCTCTCTAGCCCATGTTTCCTCTTATTCTCTCCCTGCTAAGTCTTCTCCCTCTGCACATTTTGGTCTTTCTTATCCGAGGCTCTCTGTCCTTATAGTCAGTCTTCAGCTTAGAACATTGGTTTTTGTTTTGTTTGTTTTGTTTTTGTAAGGACGGGTCTCACTGTGTAGCCCAAGCTGACCTTGAACTTAGTCTGCACGATTCAGCCTTCCTAGAGATGTGTACCACCACACCCACCTAGCACAGGGCAGCTCAAGAGCACCAGGTTTCTCCCTAGTTCCTGTGGAGGACAGAAGTTTCCTTCCTAGTCACTGTGAAAAAAAGCAAGGATGGAGAGGGAAAGGAGGTACCCGTGGATTTTTCCACATCATCCTGTGGCTTGCAAGGTCATCATTTGCCATCTTAGTAAGTTCTTACGTACTTGGGGAAATTGGGAAATTTTCCAGCATTAATTCTGTATACAACATCCAATGGGCTGACTCAGCTGCTTGCACTTGTAACCTTCACATGATTCCTGCAATGCCCAGAATGAGAGCATGCTAAGCAGTTTTCCTCAGCAATATAGCTGTACAACATGTAAGCTGTGGCTCTTACCAGAGTTGCCCTCGAATTAACCAGTTTCCATATTCTTTGACCATGTTCTGTGATACTTCTGGAATGGTTAGTTTCAGTTGTCAGCTTGTCACAGTGTAGGATCACCTCAGAATGCAGTCTCAGTAAGACACTGTCTAGATTAGGTTGGCCTGTGGGCATGTCTGTGGGAGTGCCTAATAGTGCTTAGAGGGACGACTCACCCACTATGGGTGGCACCATTACCTAGGCATGGAATCCTGAATTGTGAAGTGGATAAAGTGTTATGAGGGCTAGCATGCATGCATGCATGTGTGTGCAGTCATTCAATCATTCATTCTTTCTTTGCTCTCTGCTTTAGACTGAGTCGGGTATGGCTAATCACTTCCTCTTCCTGCTGCCTTGACTTCCCTGCAGTGATGGACTATAACCTGGAATTTCGAGCCATGGAAACCCTTTTTCCCTTGAGTTACTTTTGTAACTGGAGGTAAAGCTGAGACGCTCTGTCCTCCTGTGGCTAACACATACCTTCGTTTTCCTTGTATGATGTGCTTTATTTATTATGTCATCAAGAGATTCCTGAGCATTCCCCCTCATTTATAAATCAAATTGGACTTTACCACTCCTGCTTTCAAAATCTAGAACATTCAGATTTCTAATGCCAAGAGTTGAGAATCCTAATACAATTGAGAACAAAGCAGTTTGTAGTGTATACAACAGAGTATTTGTAAGATGCACCTGGGGTCATTTCCCTATTTTTTTTTTATTTTTTATTTTTTTAGTGTATGAGTGTTTTGCCTGCTTGTGTGTCTTTGCACCCTGTGCATGCCTAGTACCCACAGAAGCCAAAAGAGGATGCCTGAACCCCTGGAACTGAAGTCACAGATAACTGTTAGATGCCATGTGGGTGCAGGAAATCTAACTTGGATCCTCTGGAAGAAAACCAATCACTCTTAACCAGTGAGCCATCTCTCCAGCCCTCTGTTTTCTGAATTTGTTCAGTGTATTTATTCAGTAAATGCTCTTGACATGCTAGACACAAGTGCTGGGATTTGATAATGAACAAAATAGAAACGGGGTCTATTCACGGAACTTATAATGTGCAAAGATGCTACATGACTGAGAATCCTCTGTGACTAAAACTGGAAAGATGACTGTTGGCTGGACTGATAGGCTTCTGGGCTGCAGAGAATGAAAGGGGGAGAGGAGGTGCCTACAAATCCTGTGGAGTGGGAAGGTGAGAAGAATGATTTTTGTCAAGGCTCTGAGTAAACCCCATATGTATTGGCACACGATGGAGGAAGAATCAGCCAACAGGTTAAGGAGAGAAGCCAGACAGGAACCTCGGAAGTTGAGAACAGGCAGCAATGCCCTTGCTTCAGCACCAGCACTGCGCAGCTATAGCACTTTCTCAGATTCCCCATCCAGAACTCCAGCCAGTGGGTAGAATTTTCTCTCCTTCAGAATTCCTGGTCCTAAGGTCTTTCTAGACTAATAGTACCAAATGCAGTTTGGCAATGCTGATATGGAAAAAGACAGGCTTTGATATAATTTGTGGGCTTGTTTGTTTACACACTCGGGAGTTGGAAGTTCATTTCATCTGTGTTCATCAAAGAGCCCCATGGGGGAAGTAAGGACACCTGACACTCGTGGACAAAATGCATCCAACTTGATTGTTTCTACCCCATTATCTACTCTTGGAGAAAAGGAAGTTGTAGTGTATAACCTGTGTGGGCATATTTCCAAAACCAAAGCTTGTCAGTTTCCCACATGCTGCTCCTTAGCATTGGTCACTATGGGTGGTAAAACTGTGAACCAGGCTGTCTGTGGCTGTGGACAGATCTCCATCTTGGCATTCCTTGTTGTTTGTGGTACTAGGGATGGAACCTTTGGCTGAATGCATATGAGGTTATGTGCTCTATCACTGAAGTACAGCTTTAAGGATACGAATGTGAGTGGAGGAGTTGATTAGCCAGTACAGGCCTCAAGGGAAAAAAAAAAAATTCAGGTATGCAAAATGATGCTTGCCATGGAGTGAGCCGCAGAGCAGACTTGACCGTTAGAGGTTCCAAGCAAGGGGGAGATCGGTGTGATGTTACAGTTTCCTACTAAGGTCTTGAGTGACAGCTAACATCACGTCATTGGTAACTGGTCAGTACAGACTGGTGTGGGGTCTTCTGACATTCTCTCACTTGCCATCCTCACAGCTGTTTGGGGACTCATTTTCTGGACGATGAAACTAAGACTGCTCATCCACCTTCCACTACTGGCAAACAGCACACTTTTTAATCACTTCAATTGCCGTGGGAAAATTCCCTTTCAGCCGAGAACTGTTAACCACCTGTTGTGCATTAGCAAACCTCCAGTCCATTCATTGGTTTGAAATTAAGCTCCACTCATCTGATTTCAAGTAACAAGCTGAGAAGAAACTCAGTGGAAAAAAATAGGCTGAGCTCAAATACACATCTCAGCTGTCACCTGAAGGCAGGGGAAGTCGGAAGCATCCTGGAAGTCTGCCAGGACTCTGCAGAGCTGAAGCCAGCTTCAGTGACAGATGCCGTGTGGCTCGAATGACCAAGATCGAGAACTTTTTCTTCTTTAGCTAGTTAAATATTCCTAGAGTTGATTACTAATAATGTCTATCACTAAAAATTCAATTAGAATGTTTTTGTTAAAATTTTGTTGCTTTATTTTTTTTTTAAATCAGTGTAACCTTTTTTAAAGACTCAAAATAGGGGTTGAAAAGATGACTCTGTGACTTGTTTTGTAAAGATCAAGTTTGAATCCCCGATGCCCATGTACAAAGCCAAGCATGGGTGCATGTAACTGTAACCCCAGCACTGAGGTACATGTATGCAACACACGTGCACATGCACGCAGGCACACTCCCCAGAATAATCTACAATACAATCCTTAACCATTGATAGTCATGCTTCCAGGCATCTGGTGTAGGCAAATGGGTAGGGTGTTCACAACATTGGATTTGTGGTGTTGGTAATATGCTGGAGGTTTAATCTGTGTGTGTCATGGACATCAAAAGGCTCATTTAGACCTCCCACCCCCCACCCCCCATTTTAAAGGTCCCTGTGGTGTTTATCAATGGCTACTTCCAAGAGGAAGTAGCTCCCTCTTGTGGCTCATTGGCATATGACCCAAGTCATGCTGTGTTTTTGCAGCCCTGGGACTTGATGGCACCTAGCACCTGGCCAAAGAAAGCTGACTTGTCGGTAACTCAGGGCCCCTTCATGCCCACTGAAATCAAGATGGAAAGCAGAACACCTAAGCTTCCAGCACCAGACTCCCAGCATCCTCTTCTTCACCCTCTGCCTCACTACCCTCAAGGTCTTGATCTAGTGGTGAATCAATCTCAGGACAGAGGTGGACAGTCCTTCCCTTCAGAGGGATCTCCTTTCTTGCCTTGAGCCACTGTGTTCAATTTTGACAGATTATTTGGGCTACTAGGGAAAGGATATCTTTAGTGGTAAGATGTATATAGCGAGAGAACACAGATCTGACAGGTGAGCAGCATAAAGCAGCTTCAATGTTTTCTGAAAATAAAACCTCAAGAATTGGACATTTCTACTTTTATAAATGATACACTGCGTTTTGACAGCTATTTTTCCTTTCTCTCTCTCCTGTACAGTATATAGTGGAATGTCATGGGGTCACCCTTCTTCCTCAGTTCTTGGGAATGTACCGGCTTAATGTCGATGGAGTGGAAATATATGTGATTGTTACAAGGAACGTGTTCAGCCACCGTCTATCTGTATATAGGAAATACGACTTAAAGGTGAGGTTGACTCTGATAATTTTCAATAAGTTTCATGTTCATTTGCCCAAGCCTACTCACCCATATTGTATTTGTTATCATGTGAACAATATGTTATCATGTGAACAAAATGGTCAGGGTGCTTTAAGAGCTTGAATCTAGCAGGCAGTTGCCAGCACATAGGATTAAGCAGTCCATGTTATTACAAGCATGTCAGCCACATGCCATGTAGTAGCTAAGTGCTGGGAATAGTTCATCAGTGAAACAGACCAGGGACAGCAAGGTGGCTCAGCAGGTAAAATGGGGGCACTTGCCCCCTAAGCCTCCTAACCCGAGGTCACTCTTCAGAATCCATGATAGAAGGAAAGAATTGTTTCCCGGGAGTTGGCCTCTTGTCCTCTACTTCACATGCATAAAACACACACATACAATGATAAAAGAAAGCCGAACAAATCTTTAAGTAGGGATGATGATTACTATCATTATTATTTATTATTATTGATAAATAATGAGTGCTGTGGATAGAAATGAACAGGGGGAACATCACACTATTTTTTATTAACAGTAAACAATCCTCTAATCCACTGCCTCAGCCAGTTTTCTTGCTATTTTGAGACAAGGTCTGTCCAAGTTAGCATTGACCTCATCCTGAAGCCAACACAGACCTTGAGTGATAACACCTGCCACAGCTTGCCTAGTGCCTGGGATCACAGCCCTGTACCACCAGGCCTACCAAGGCATACATTCCCAGCTAAGGTGCATCTGAAAGGGTGGCGTTGGTCCCATCTCAAGAGAAACGACAGGGGACAGGAAGGCCCGAGATCAGACATACCAACGATTTAAAATGAGACCACTGGAAAATTCTGAATTCAGTGACATGACCTGACTTTTAGACAGCCAACTCTGACATGGATGTATGCTAAGACCAAGAGGGGTTGTTTCATTATAAAGTTCTGTTGCTGTGTCATCGTGTGCATGGTTTCTGTGTTGTTTATGCTTTCTCACTGTGTGGGGCACCTTGAGCAATCACCAGAGACACTGTACAGACCATGAGGCTAAGATATTTACTCCCTGACCCTAAAAAACGTTCATCCTCCTCTGATCTGTGGGATTTAGTTCCCAGGATTTTGGTTTTTTTGGTTGTTTGATTGGTTGTTTTTTGTTTGTTTGTTTGTTTGTTTGTTTAATCTTAGGATTCATTCACATGCACAAAAGAGGACCCTAAAAGGCTTTGCCTTCTGTAGGTTATGTGTAGATATCTACAGTATTAGAAATGGAAGCAGGGCTGGAGAGATGGCTCTGCAGTTAAGAGTACTTGCTGCTCTTCCAGAGGACATGAATTTAGTTCCCAGGATCAGGCAGCTCATAACCACCTTTAACTCCCACTTCCAGGGGGTCTGACACCCTCTTCTGGTCGCCCCCATAAACCCTTACATATAAATATATAGGCTCCCTCGTATTCCCTTACATATAAATAAGAATAAATCTTTGCTTGAAAGAAATTTATGAGAAACACTAAACTATTGATATTAATATTTATAGTTATTATAAATAATATTAAACTACTACATATTAATGGATTTTATGACAACTATATTTTTCAAAGCAAAATATTAGTGAGTCAAGCCTCATGGTTTTACATTTCTTTCTATTAATTTATTTATTTATTCACCTCCCATCTGGAATTCTGCACCCCTTCCTCCCCTCACACAGCCCATCCCCATGCTTTTACATTTTGTTTTAGTTAAATGTGTCCCTTGGCTTCCGTGTATGTATAGGGCGCTCTCCTCCCCACGCCTCCTTCCTTCCTAGTCCTCTCCTGCCCCTGATTTCAAGTCTCTGTAATGTGTGGATTAATTAGGAACAGTTGGGATGTCCTGTCCAGTCCTGCTGTCAATGCTTAGTGGTATTCGCATGAGTAGCTGGGAAAAACAGCTGAGTCCACACAAATGTTTAGTTGGGAAGGAGAGATGTGGAGTTTGGGGAGTAATTGTAGATATTCTTTAAGAACACACCAAGACTGAATGTCAGTTCTATCTTAGTTAGCCTGGAGGATTTGTACCCTGTTCATTAATACCCATGGCAGTTGCAAACACTGGTCCCAGTGTGTGGTTTTATAGTCACACCTGTCTCATTGGACCGTCTCTCTTAATGTTGACATATTGAATTACAGAGTATCAGAAATCAAGTGACCATCCCTGCTGGTCACATAGAAAGCCTTCCGTGGATGGGACCTGAGGGCAGATACAGTTTTCCAAAAGTCTGGTTTTCATTTGGTAGCCCGTTATCGCTGACCTCCAAGTCCCATCGTCCATTCTGGGAAATGACAGAACCCAGCTCCTCCAGGGCACAGAGCCTCGCAGTTTCATTCACTGTCAGAAAGTGTCAGTTTCTCAGGTCTGGACAAATACAGTTTATTTGTCATTTCTTTTTTCGAATACAAATGTTGCTTTATGGACGAGAAGGTGTCTGTCTCAGCCGTAAGTGTACCTGTCAGGAAACTGACTCTGATCGGCCCTCATTGCTGAAACAGACTTGCTCTCTGCACGCCTCTGCTCAGAATGCTAAAGGTGTGTGCTTCAGGGTCAAGACCCTGCACTGCTTTATCAGGGCTTATCACTCAGGTGCTGGGGGTGGGGTGTCTCCATGACAGGCACTCCTCACTGCCTCATAGGACAGAGCCCGCTGTGTGTTTGCAGTGTCCTTGTGACTATCAAGAGTGAAGAGACAACTAGTGTCTCAGTATTACAGAAACAGTTTTGTCAGATGTGGTTGTTGTGCTGGTAACCTCAGCAATCAAAAGGCTGAGGCAGTGGGATCACAAGTTCAAGGCCAGCCTGAGCTACAAATTTCAAGCCAGATTTTAAATGCAGATGTGGTCCTGTCTCAAAAACACCAAAACAAACAAGCAACAGCTTTGACTTGCAGGCCTCTGAGAGCTCTTCAGAATCCTGAGCCACACTTGGAGAAATGCTAGAGTAAATCAAGGAAGCATGCAGCCTTTGCGTTTGCTCTCTAAATCCCGGACAGGCTGACCTTCCAGTGTAGGCCTGCGTGCCCCACACCTTGATCCCAATTCAAGCCATTTTATTGCCTTGGAACTGCCTTGGGGGCATCCCAGCCACCCTCACCCCCTACCCCC
>NC_034592.1:6402192-6403427 GCF_900095145.1 Mus pahari | reverse complement strand
TCAGTAGTTCAGAGAACCAGGCCATCGCAAATAGTTCAAAGTCCTGCAGGGACGACATGCAGATAGCTCCCCACCCCCACCCCCACCCCACCCCATTCTCTTGTGGCACCTGCTCTTTCCCAATGTCTGGAGCTACATCACTCATAGGCTCTACTGGGAATTTCAGGTTCTACATGGTGCTCTGACTGTCCCATGCCAGACAGTGTGGCCTCGGGAGCCTCGTGAAGTTAGCCACTGTGTGCAAGTTGCTGGACCTTTGAGCCTCCGTTTCCTGGTCTGTTGCAACAGGAATAGTTTTATCTTCTCTTGGAGGATGCATTAAATAAGATGCACACATGGCCTATCCAGCATAAGGCATGGCATAGAGGAGCTGGGGGCCTGAATGCCCTACCTAATAGTCATTCCCTTGAAATGCCTAAGATAGCACTGCCTTCAAGTAAGCCTGCCTAGATTTAAGTTGTAGATTGGCCACAGTGCTGTGATTGGCTTAGCATCCCTCTTTGCTTACTTATCGCTCTCTTTCCCTTACAGAACAGCACCCTGATCCTGCCAGAGCCTTCGGGTGCATGGAAACCATGATTCCCATTCAAGGCCTTAACTTCTTAATGTTTTATTTTGATTTCTTTTACTGTGCATTAATTCAGTGTTAAAGACTGCCCCCTCCCCCACGCACACACACCAGCTGATGACATTTTACGTAGAATTAAAATAGTTTCAAAAGTGAAAAAGAGTAAATTTCATTGTAGGAGAGAAAACACACATAGACCAACCAAAAAAGATACAAATGTAGGGATCAGGGAGATGGCTCAGTTAGGAACGTACTGGAGGCGCCTGGGTTTGATTTCCAGAACCCACATTTAAAAGCCATGCGTGGTAGCACTTGCTTGTAAAGCTAGTGCTAAGTGGGTAAGGACAGGAAGACCCCTGGGGCCCAAGTCCAGTCAGCCCAGCTTGGTCAGCAGCCCTAGGTGCCAATATAAAATAAAATAAAATGGAAATGGAAATGGCCCAAACAACCTCCAGGGTTAGTGCACACATACATACTCATATACAGTGCACACACACATACTCATATATACAGTGCACACACACATACTCATATATACAGTGCACACACACACAGAGGTTACAAAAGTAGAATTGTTTCCTCCTCTGCCCAATACCCTAGGGAGTGCTCAAGAATTACAGACACCTTCTCAGGGGGCGGAGAGGGAGGGAGGGAGGGAGGGAGGGAG
>NC_034592.1:6385451-6402082 GCF_900095145.1 Mus pahari | reverse complement strand
AGAGAGAGAGAGAGAGAGAGAGAGAGAGAGAGAGAGAGAGAGAATTGTTATAAGGCAGTGTACAGAGGAAAGAAAGATGTTAGTGACCCATATTCGGCAACCCTAACTAGACAGTGTCTTCCTTTGACGTTATTGGTTTACAGTTCCAGGTGACTTGCAGGCCATCGTTGTGAGCATGCCAAGGTGACAGGCACCTGAAGTTACTAAACACATTACACCCACAGTCTAGAACAGATTGTGTGCATACATGCACACTCGTGTTCAGCGTGCTTTCTCACACTTTTAGACAATCCAGGATCCTCTGCCTTAGGAACAGGGTCACCCACAGTGGGAAGGGCTTCCTATCTCGATTAACATAATCAAGATAATCTCCCACAGAGAGGCTCACAGACAGTCCCTCATTAAGACATTCCTCCCAGATTTTTCTAGATTACGATAAGTTGACAATAAAGACTAGCCATCACTGGTCGAAAGCGGACCTGGCCTGGTGGGGGCAGAGCATGCCTTTAACCCCTACTGTGCTGGGATAGACGCTCATGTGGCAACTCCACCTGGTGCTTCTCTGGCTTGCTCCCCAAGAAACTGTTTTCTCTGGGCTACTCACCAAGCGCTTGATACCCACCAGTCCTGCATGCCACGTGCCAGGCAGTCGTGAACTGACACTGGGGTGTCTCAAGCTTGCTCCTGTCCCTACTCCCCAATTTTGGGACCCCACCCACCCCCAGCCCCTGCTGCTGCCAGTTTCTGCATCTGTGTGCACATATCAGTGGAGAGGTGTTATGGGTTTCTGCATCTGTGTGCACATATCAGTGGAGAGGTGTTATGGGGAGGCCTTTTTTTCTCCTTATCTAACCAACTGTTCTGTTCAAATCACGTACGGGTCCCCTTTGTGACTGGCCACTTTTATGATCCAGGATGATAAGTTGTATGTTTGAGCAATGACCACGTTAGTAAAACACTCCACTGTAGCAGTTCAGGCATCTGGTGCCGAGCAGAACAAGTCAGAAACTCTCGGATCCTTCCCCAGCCACTTGTCAGTAAACACAGACTCTGCCATGGGTGAGCCACAGATTGCTGAATCACATATTTAGAAATCTAAAGTAAGACTTGACTTATCTATGCATTCCTTAGCTTTTCTTTATGAATTAAAATACCCGGCAAAAAGGGAAGTTTCTCTGCTTGAGCACTGCCTCCTGGGGATTTCAGAGGTGACTTCCCGCCTCCCATCAGGCATTTGGCCAGCAATCTCCGAGGCTGCTTTTGAAAATCTGTACCGTAGACTAGGTGCTGTGGAGATCAGGGACTGCGTTTTCTTCCGCTTTGTACCCCAGTGCTCCCCATAGGGCCTAGAACAGAAGAGGTGTAAGGAAGCCTGTGGCTTTGAAGCAATCTCCAAAGTAAGGGAGTCAGTCAGTGCTCACAGGGGATGTGCTCAGCTCAGTGGAGCTGTCCTTCAGTAACACACTGGGGAGAGTACAGCGAGCGTCAGAGGCAGGATGGTCCACATCTAGAGGTTGGATATGGGGACAGGGCATCCAATGCTTTTGTGGCCCCAGCCACCTGATAGCCCACCTCCCTTTTGAAGATAGTGAAACCTTTCATGTTTTGATCAATGCATAGCAAGTTTATTCCTCAAGTGACGGCAGGTTGTCTGACTTCCAAGAAGGTGGGTAAGAACCAGAGAGTGACAAGTCTGGCAACAGTGACAGGGACTTGGTTGGAGAAGAGTGGGCAGTAGACAGGAACACTTGCAGGGGGAACCACAGACCAGACGAGGGCTGTCGGAACAAGCGGAGCATGCTGAGGCTGGACCTAGGACAGAGCTAGCTTTTTCTTCTCCACTTTGCCCAGAACCACTTACATACTGTGTCCGTGGGAACCAAACACCCCATGAAGTCCGTTCTTAACCATGTCTTTGTGTTTCAGGGCTCGACAGTGGCTAGAGAAGCTAGTGATAAAGAAAAGGTAAGCATGGGGTGCCCCTCACTGACCCAGGGGCGGGGCTGCACAGGGTTTGTGTCCGTTCTTCTCATACCCCACCAACGCGCTGCTGCTGCCAGCACACGTGGCAGTCCCTGCAGCCTACGGATGCTTGCCTTCATCCCCTTTCTCCCTCAGTGGCTAGGGATACCACAGTTACTAGTTACTAGTTGTGTGTGTGGTTGACAGAATGGATCACATGCAACCTGCTCTGCACAGACTGTAAAGTTAGCTGAAGTGGAACTCAGGGTGTGAGTCCTGGGTGTTGAAGAACTGGGCTCCCAAGCCCTCTTTACCCCAGTTAGACACCTGACCCTGACTCTGTTCTTTGCCTCTTCTTTGTCCTTTTTATTGGCTATTACATACTGACTTAGGTGAGCATCCAATTTTTCAAGTATACAGTGGCAGGGTTGGTTTTGCTTTTTAAAATGAGGGATGAGAGACTGCATCTTTGTATCTCCTGACTTATTGGGAATCACGTAAAACTTAAATCTCATTTGGTTTCTTTTAACAGAATTATAGACTTGAAGGGTCAGGCTCTTGGGAGTATTGTCAAGAGGTCTTTCAGTCTTAAAAGTTTCAATATACAATGTTTCAGTATTGGTAAATAAGAGGTAAGATACCTGCTAATGTAGAGTCTGTGAAACAGAAAGAGAAAATGGGTTTGCTGTTAGTGAAATATTTCCAAGTAACAGCTCTAAACTGTGCATGTGTGTTTGTTCTCTGGAAAATATCCTGGATGCTGACAGGAAACAATTCGTCATTAACAGCTATGTTTAGAGTTGGGATTTTCTGAAGTTTTTTGGACAGATCTAGGTTTTAAGTCAGTTTGAAGATTGTAATTAACTCAGATTGGTAGATGAAGACAGAACTGAACGAGACAGAAAGTTAGGATTAGCACTCACACGCTAGAAAGGCTTTTAAACAAGCTAGCAGGGCAGGGCAGGGAAGCAAACACTGAATGCCTTTATTTAGTCAAAGACTAAAAGTTGGACTGTTAAAAAAAAAAAAAAAAAAAAAAAAAAACCTGCCATTCTAAGTGAGATAAGGAAAAGGTGGTTTTATATGTGATTCCTTTTCAAAAGTAAAATACTTGAATTAAAAACCAGAATTTGGAACACATTTTCTACATGTAGCTCTAAACTAGCCCTGGTGAAAAGCTGCCTGAGCTCTTGCATATTCCCTACATATCAGAAGGGTCTTTTCTCTACTGTCCCATTTAACGCTAGGCTAAAGAACTTTTTAAATTTTTTATTAAGTTCTTTTAAAATATCATTCTGTTTCAGTTTGAATTATGTGAGTTTGTACATGTACTCTGCTTTATTCATTCAGAAGTGTGTGTGTGTGTGTGTGTGTGTGTGTGTGTGTGTGTGTGTGTGTATGTGTGTATGTGTCTTTACTGTCCCAGTAGGTGCATGTATGTGTGTATGTGTGTGCATATGTGCCTGTGTGTGTGCATGTGTATGTGTTTTCATGGTTACTGTCCCAGCAGGTGCATGTGTGTGTCTGTGTGTCTGAGTTCATAGTTACTGTGTCAGCTTCAGGGACTGAAATAATGGATCACTCAACCACATCCAGCAGGTATAATGCTGTTAAGTAGGAAATGGCATTATAGTGTGAGGACCTCTGCAGTCTGAAGGGAACTGACATGCTTGAATATGTAGCTGAGGAACCTAAGCTACTCGGGCTAGAAGGGATCAGGAAAGAAAATGTTCCCTGGTTGAGGTGATTTGGACAAAGAGGGAAGGAGCCAGAGAAAGAGTGGCAAGTCCTGCAGAGCCACTGGGTCACTTAGGAGGCTAGCTAGAGGGACATGACACATAACAGGCTCCAGGTGGAATTCATAGGTCAGATGCAAGACCAGTGCAGTAGCCCCTAGCGGGGCCTGGGTTCATGTATGTATACAGCTAGCCACACTACAGAGAGATTTGGTGGCGGAAAAATATATAGAGCAAATTCATTTATTCAGATAAAATGTAGGAGGTGACCAGGACAGGGAGTGTCTCGAGGGAGGCTGTGAAAGACAACTCACCACCTTCAGATCTGACCAGAGGATCGTTGCACTCCCTGAAACATAGCAGCAGGCAAAGACGTGGAATGCAAATGCAGCAGAACAGAGGTGCCCAGGGGCATATGAGGCTGACAAGGGGTCCTGGCAAAGAAAGGGCGGAGGAGAGAGTGCTAGGTGGGAGAGAGCCCTGCTACCACCAGCCACAACCAAAACGAGCAAGAGCCTCAGTCATTCGGTCAAGTACCTGCTGGGCATCTGTGGTAAGCAGGTGTTTGCCAGGCTGTAGAGGGCATGCCACACAAGAAGGTGTGTAGGAGCAGAAGCCAGATTGCAGTGGTGAAGAAGTGTGGCAGACAGCAGGAAATGGTGGCTGCCCCTTGTGTTTTTACTAAGTGTGTATTTTTATGTTTCATCCAGACTCCCTTGAAGATGCTAAGAACCAGCAACAATGACTCTTAAATTCCGGGTTGCTGAATGAGCATTCTTTCAAGCACAAAAACTTGAGCAAAGTATTTAACTTTTAGCACATGAGGAGTTTCTAGAGGTTGCACATTATTGAGACTCTTAATATTTTCGAGAGAAAATATGTAATTATTTAAAGGGCCACACATACACTCCCAAATCTTAGCCACAGAGCGGCCCAAGAAAGAGCACATAGACAAGGTAGCATTTGTACTCCATGACAGTTGCTGGGTTTCTTCACCACCACCACCCCACTTATGTCACCAAGACCCTAGAGACCTTGCCAGGCATTGGTTTTGATATCTTCAGCCTCCATCTACAAGGGCTGTTCCAGCAATAGCCAAACCCAGGAAAAACACTTGTAACTCAGGATTGGTGGAAAGCAGGTGTGTCTAAGGGAAAGCAGTGGCCTCTGACATTTTACAACTGTGACACTTCCTGATGTCCAGGAAGGGCCACAGGCTTTCTAGAAGCCAGCAGCAGCCACAGTTCCCCTGCCCTCCTCCCTAAAGCTCCTTAGCCCCTAGAATAGAGAATTTGGCTGAGCAGAGGTTCATTGCCTCAGGCTTCCGCTAGGACATGCTCTTACCTCTGGCATGGGTAATGGCCAGCATCCCTCTCCACATTCCTCCTGGTGGTGGCTTTAGAGGATGGCAGGACTTGGGGGTGTGGGAAGTCAGAGCCCAACTGTGCAGAGCTGAGAGAAGCTGTTGTCGCTGAGCACTGTCACAGGCTGTCCTCAGGTTCTCTGTCACTGTCTTCCTCCTCCACCCGTCTTCAAGGGTCAGCCCCTCTCCCCAGCCCTACCTCCTGAAAAGACCTCGAGGGCCTCACCAGCAGGGTTCAGAGCTGTCTGGCTGCACCCCCTTAACCTCTGCCCTAAACCGAGGCTTCTGCTTGGTGGCACAGCAGCAAACATCCCTGCCCTGGGATGTACTTCTATCTGATGTCAGTGCCCTGGGATGCAGGGGACTGTCAAGCATTTGGTCAGATCCTCCTCATGTTAAAGACTGTGCAGTGATTATTTTCTTGAGTCAGTGGAGTTATTTCTGAAGTCGAAACTTAAGGGTTCTTTGGAAAGTCAGCTGTGTTAGATATTTTGCTGGGACAAACATGTAAAGGAGTGTTTTCCTAAAGTAGACACAGATAAGTGACTAAGATAGACTCAAGAAGGAACGTTTCGTTAAAGCAGACATAAGAGAAAGGATGTTCTGCTATAGCAAGCATGTGAAGGACACATGATGAAGGATTCTTAGCTAGTAACACACATATATTGGTCCGCCGTGCTTTGACTAATTGAGCTGCATTTGTTGGGACTCCACAGAGAGACACACACCAAAAAACTTATAGAGTGTGCTGCAGTTTCTGACTGATTGGCAGAGTGATGTCTGCTGTACAGACTCACACACTGACGTGTCACGTGGTGGACATGTGACGTTTGGAGGGAGCATAGATGGAGGCTGAGCTTACAGTCCTCACTGATCTCCACTTCACTGAGAGCGGCACAGCTGAGAACTGCTCCTGACGTTCCTCCTGGCCTGGCTGCCTCTGCCAAGCAGTGCCACTGCTGCTGATTCCTGTCTGCTACCCCAAGTCTACCGAGCTGGACAGCTGGTGTATCCATGAAGTGTTTGCGATTGGATCTAGTTGCCACTGCTGGCTCTAGTGAATTAAACTGCTGATTTCCTGACAACACAGATAGGTAAGACACTGCAGTGCACCACCAGAAGCTTTTGTGTGTGTTTCTCTCTCTGGAGTACAGACAAATGGAACTCAACTACACAGTGTAAGACGGACCAATGCATGTGTGGTGTCGTTAACAAAACATCCTTCATCACCTGCTCGCTTTAGCAGAACATTCTTTCACTGTGTCTGCCTCAGCTAAACATTCCTTCACAAGTCTGCCTTAGTCTTTCACCTGTGTCCACTTCAGGAAACCACTCCTTTTTTGTGTTTTCCAACAAAACACCATCCAACACAACTGACTTTCCAACGAACCCTTAAGTTTCCATTTCAATTTCACACATGGGTTTGATACCTTGTCCAAGGCCATACAGTTGGTAAGTGACTGTCCGAGAGTGAGCCTCAGAGACTCCT
This sequence comes from Mus pahari, assembly GCF_900095145.1. Lineage (NCBI taxonomy): Eukaryota > Metazoa > Chordata > Mammalia > Rodentia > Muridae > Mus > Mus pahari. The sequence continues at coordinate 6,395,532 of NC_034592.1, read as the reverse complement.
TGCACCAGAGCTCACATGTCAGATCTCTGAATGACACCTTCTCAGTGTCTGGGATCCTACTCTGGCTTCTGTGGCTCCTTTTTTTCTTATTTATTTATTTATTTATTTATTCACTTTACATTTATCATGTTGATCCCAGAAGCTATGAAAATGGATGAGAAAATTAACTGTATTAACCAGAAAAAAACAAGGTGTGAAGGCTAAAGATGGCGCTAAAGCAGTCCACCCAGGGTCTCTGCTTTTTTTTTTTTTTTTTTTTTAAGTAATCAAGGAAATGACCTGGTTTCAAACCATTTATATTTCCTCCGCTGCCTGAGGATCTGAGCATTTTCCATGCATGGTTTCTGAGCATTTTCCATGCATGGTTTCAGGTGTGTGATGTGGGTCACTTGGTCCATAATCTTTGGCCCTGTGATTCCTGCAGTACACGCATTGCCATGGCAACACTTGCCCCGAGGAAAGGCAAAGCACTCTCCACTCCGTTGGAGGTTTAGGGGTCTGGCAGCTCACCCCCAAAGGTCAGCTTTCTAGGGCCGCCTCACCCATCCACGTGTGTTTCAGAGTCTCAGTGGGAAATCAAAGAGAAATCCTACACAGGCAGTTAAAACGGACAACCACCCAGGAGAGTGGCAGCTGGAGAGGAGGGGTGGGGTGGCTCCACCATCTGGGAGTCTGCTGATAATCCGGAAATACTCAATTACAGCCAGTTAGCAGTGTGCTGCCAGAGTTGAACTCTGACCTTTGCCTCCCCCCCCTTTTTTTAGTTGTTGATTTTTCTTCCCATGATCAATTAATAGTCTGGACTCTTCTTAGAAGCATAGCATGGGAGGTTCATGAATAAAACCATAAACACCTTCAGAATAGTCACTGATGCCATTTATTGAAATACTCTTTCTTCTGTTTAGTCTGGGAGGAAATCGAGTAACTGTGGCTGGAATTGCTGTGCGTCACTGCCCTGCTCATTCAGTCGCCTTTAAGTAGACCCTCATTCCCAAGGCTTTCCACAGCTCGGTTAAGTTAGTGGCCTCAGCTCTCACCTTTGCTGGAGTCATTATTTAATTTCCTGTACTTTTAACTTGTTGATGGCAAGTTTTGAAAACTGTCATTTTCAATGTTTAGTGATAGAGGTGCAGACAAGTCCCATTCCCTTGGATTTCACCTTGATACATAATTAGTGTGGTTTCATTAGCATAATAATGGAGCTGGAATTGGAGGAGATAGGGCCTACATTCTAACAATAATGGAATTAACTTTTATGGCAACAAGTATCCGAACATGTATATACAGATGTCTAGATTTTTTTTTTTTATGGGAGTCCTTCCAAAAAAAATTGTCAAATTCTGACAGCTTCTATGGCTTATTTGATTCCTTAATTCTTTGCTTTTTAGTGGAAGGGCATCTTCCATTCATGACTCTAGCAGTTTTGCCCCCTCTAAATGAGACAGAAATTCGAATCTCCCTGGTGGTCGATCTTTTCACAGCTTCGGTCCAATTCCAGTGTGACATCAAATTACTAATTATAGCTGAGCAGACTGCCTTTTACAAATGACAGCCTTAGCAAGCTGCCAGCAGGCCAACTCCACAGCAGGGGCTCTGGGGGAGCAAAAGAAAATGTAACTGGACTCACTCGATCTCTGGGGGATTTGACCTGACTCTTTAAAAAGCCAGTGTTCCTGAGAGAGAGAGTTCCAGGCATTTATACAAAGATGCATTTTGTACATCTTGCTGCACAGTTCTCCAAATGCAGGTCCGATTCCCTCATGTAAAGTGAAGACGGTGTGAAGGAGGAGAAGGGTCAGAAGAGTGCTTTTAACAAGTCACCTCGTCCTTGGACCCACTGGAAAGAAAGCAGCAGCCCTGCAATTGGCATTTACAGAGCTATATTGGCAATAATCGTTGTTGACACTTTGATAACCCGCTACAAAAAGCCTCCTTGTTGATTCTTATGCATCATAAATTGCACTGGTGATTAAAAGGCTGCCACTGGACCTGACATTTTACCTATGACTGGCTGAAGGTTTGATAGAATTGATCATTTATATCCTCCCCCCCTAAAACTCCGTTTCCAACCCCCCTTTCAGCATTTCTGCTGAGGTCTCTAAACGGTCCCCCATTATACTTAACCCCTATCCCTGTCTAGTCTCTGGTTATAGGCGAGATAGGATGGGTGTCCAGCCCCTGAGGAAGGTACAGAAAGCACATAGTGTGCTCTTTGGGAAACCCTTCTCCAGTATGCCTTCCCACAAGGTGAGCTGTCACCTCAGGAGACATGGTGGGGGACTTCCAACTCTCTAGGCAGCTAATCCTTTAAACTTAACTCTGTATCTCCCCTCTTCTCCCCAGATGGAAGGAAAATGGTTTCCTTCTTCAGTGGCCACCCAAAGCACAGTGCATGGGTTCCCTTCAGAGCAGAAGTGGGCTTCATTATTTCACTGGTTGCTTTCCCTCTGAAATCCTCCTGGCAGTTAACTTAAGGTTTACACATGCAAAGCAAGCGCTCCGTCCTTGAGTTTCTTCCTCTGCCCCAGACCTTAGAAAGACAGCACTAGGAACTTCAGACCCGGGGATCAGAGATAGTTTTTAAAAGGGAGTTTGTGACCAGGCATCAAGTCTGGGATCTGAGTCCAGACAGGGGCATCTCAGTGAGTTAATTGGGTAGTCTAATGACAGGTCAGATTTAAAAAAGAAAAAAAGGAAGGGTGTGGGGAGACAGGATTTGATTGGATCATTGGGTCATTTATTTCAGGGTTTTATAGAAATCTGTGGGTTAAAACTCAAACCTTTCTGAATCCTCTCAGAAATTATGATTCACAGTAAACCACATTTAGGGTCCTGCACTTAAGAGTCACCAGAATTACAGTTGTTCTATGCAAAGCTTGCCATGCTGATGTTGTTGACAGACACGTGTTCTCAGACATTGTATCAGCATGTCTCAGTAAGCCTGGGAGACTGAGGAAACCCTGAGTTATCCTGGGAAGTAGAGATGTTTTGCTTGTGTTGCGTGTGATGCTGAAGATGGGATCCAGGAGTGAGCCCCTTCCGTGCTAGGCAGGTGCTCTGCAGATGAGCTGAAGCCTTTACTTACAAGCATGGTTTTCCAGGTTTTAATTCACTTGTAATTTTTCCAGACTGGTAAGCCTGCCATATGAAAGACAGAGGATTCTTAGGAACATTTCCTAGATTTATGTTAGCACTGAAATCGCCCAGCCTATTTGACATGTGTGCTGTGTGAAGGCAAAGTGCCTTAGGGTCACTTGCCTCCCGACAGAACTCAGCTGCATCAGAAGCACACTCAAGCACACAGGAACTATTGTAAGCCAGCAACTCCTAGGCAGTTGCTTCTAGCTAAAATTAGGGTAGAGAGAAGATGTTCAACATGTATGTGACTTAAATTTAAGCCAGCCTGTTGCGTATGTGCAATTCTTAGAATGGCAGGCAAAGACCTTTGCCGTGTTCATGGTAAACCAGAGTCGAGAGGACTTAAGAAACTTCCCTGGAGCCTTTAACATCCCGTACATTACCACCAACAATAGATATGCTTACCAGAATCTTTAGACCAAATTGGAACAAACCTTAAACAAATACTCTTCATTTTAATTTTTATTATTTTAATTATATGTATATATAGATACATGTCTCTGTGTGTGGCTCTGTGCACATGAATGTCTCTGTAGAGGTTAGAGCTGTTGATTCCCCCTAGAACTGGAGTTGCAAGCCGTAATGAGCCAGCTGAGTGGGTGCCAGGATTTGAACTCAGGTTCTCTCAAAAAGCAGTGCATGCTCTTTACCACTGAAACAACTCCCCAGCCTCTGAAACAAACTTACTTCTGTGGTCCTGTTTCTTAGCTCTTGGAGACTGCCATGTCATTGCTTATGGGGCAAGACCAAATCATTACCTTTTATATGGCCACTTAATATTCATTAAAATGTGAAAGTATTTTAAGTAATGTTTTTTACATGTTAGCTTAACATACTTAGAGAAAGAGCCCATAGCTAGAATTTAACAGTTCTAAATAGCAACGTGACAGTTAAGCTTACACAGTTTTGTGCTTTTAATTTGAGCACAATTCCATGGGTATGTTGAGATCTATTTTCTTTCCATGTTTTACATATAAACAGAGATTCTGCAATAGAATGTATGAAATGGTCACATTCCAGATATGCACTCTCATTGTTTTTGTTGTGGAAATTAGAAGTTAGTAAGATGTACTAGGCCATTTCCCAAGCTAGGTCCTTAGGTTACCATTCCCTTCTGTGGTGGGGAAGGTCACTAGATGCAACCTTGTGGGAAAGCACCTGTCATCACTGCTCTTCTCTGCGAACCTCACCCTCATTGGCTAATGTTATCATTGCTCTTCTCTGTGAACCTCACCCTCATTGGCTAATGTTATCATTGTCTTCTCTGTGAACCTCACCCTCATTGGCTAATGTTATCATTGCTCTTCTCTGTGAACCTCACCCTCATTGACTATTTTGACTTTTCATGTATCAAATTTGTGGCTTAGCTGTTTGGGGAAGTGGAACTGATTTTATTATAAAGCCCTAGTATCTCTTGTTACCCAAAATTGATACCATACATGTGATGTTATTCCATCAAACTGCTTTTATCCCACCCCCAGCGCAAGGATTACCTACCTTCTTTCCCTTACAGGACAGTTCTGAGGTATTTTCTACTCTATGAACTGATTTTCTGCGACAAGCACAGAATTTTATTCTTTTTTACAAGTTTATTTTCATTTAGGTGAGCTTCTGATAGCGAGTAAATGAGGAACGCAAGCAGTCCCTGGCAGTGACTACATGCCTTTTAAGTTGTGTGTTCAGCTTGAAGGGTCACAGGATCAGCCATCAGAGGCACACCAAATAGCGATCTTTGACACTGAGGCTTACAGTGGAAGAAAAATTAAGTAGGTTACTAAATGAGCACATCGAATAGAAATTCATCTCATTCTAAAATACAAGTCCTTTAATCTCAGTGCACAGTGATACATATAATCCTCTGCATTGAAACCTTCTGGTACCAAATCCTGTTTGCATTATGCACTCAAGTGTGACCAGAGCATTTCATCTTCCTGGTAATGTTCGGATGCAGAACAAAAGTGCGGCCCCATGTTGTGGGCTCTGTGTTTTAATGTTCAGAAATGTGTGTTTCTCACCTTGCTATTGCCAATAGTTATTTATAATACAATTAGCTGTTTTGTATATGATACAGAATAAAAATAAAACCCAGTGTTGTTGACTTTGAATTCTGTGTGTTTAGAGTTATATTTGTTACTACAGACACAAATTTAATTTTCGTAGTAATTTTAACCTGTCATCTGAAAGCTAACTTGATTTTTTTTAATTGAACACAAAATTCTGCATAATTTCTGATTTATAAGCCTCAAAATGGATTGTTTACTAAGCTGCACAAATGATAGTAGTTATGCCCACACAATCCTTGCTTGAAAAAAAAAAAACACTTCTGTTAAATCATTTTGGTAAAACACACTTTTTGTTATGTTTTTGGTTTTGGTTATTCAGAGGGTCTGTAAAAAGTCATAGTAATTTGATATTTTTAAGTATAAAAGAGGTAAGTAATATGAATCCAAGTTTGAGGCCTTGCTTTTTACCTTGAGTCTACCCAATTCCATGGGGAAGCATGGGAATGTCCTCACTCCTTCATTCAAGGTGTGTCCATCTCATGTCCTCTAGCTAAATCTCCCCAGAAAGGATCCTTTAACTCTGTTGTTGAACCATAGAGAATAAGGATTAATTAGAGCCAATTTTTAGAATACGGCCATATTTTAGTCTTATTTGAGTTTTCAGGTTTTACCATGGTATATTAGTGAGGGATTTCTACTGGGGTAAGCTCTGCTAAAGATCTCAGGTTTTCTAGACAGGCAGGGTTGAGGTTGACAAAGCAGTTTATAGATGTGGAATCACTGAGGCAGGCATTGAGAGAGCGGCCAGTGTTGCCATGACTGCATTTGTCCAGTGTGTACCCTGTGCAGACAGTAGCACTTAACACACAACAGGTCCAGCCTCCTAAAGGGCTGCGTCGTAAACCCATGAGTACCACGTGACTAATAAACACTGAAAACTAAGGAAGTCCTAAGCATGCTTTGCATTACTGGTGGACAGAGATAGGTAAATGAGCCCAGGCCTGTAAACCCTTAGGAAACAGAAAGCAGGGGCAGAGAGAAAGCGAACCCACCGGTTCTAATGGGCGAGCCTGCATGCTGCCTTCCAGTCCACACACTAGCCCTATTGCATAGCTAGGGTTATTTTCCCATTACTCAGCTGAAGAAGTGGTTTGAGCAGAACCAAGCAGCTGGTCCAAGTCACAGCCAGTTAGGTAAATCTTAATGTGACACCTTTTAGAAAAGAAGATAGCTTTGCTCAGGATTTCTCAGTGACAGCTTTGCCTAAAGAAGCCATACTTGAAAACATGACAGGAGGCTCGAGGTAACTTCACATGGCAAACACTGCTCCCACCCTTTGACACGTATGACTTGTGGAATTCGCACAACAGCCCTCTACTTAGTAATCCTACTTAAAGACGAGAAGCCAAGTCACAGAAAGAGTCACGTGCTCAGAGACACACAGCTAATCATTAGATGAGCCTAGATAAACCACAGCAGCCAACCTGGGTCCAGTTCTATCTAGAACCACGTGTTTTAATCTGTATCTCCTGATTGGAGGTCAGCCTACGGTCGGCAGGCAAGTGAGAGGACTCATCACACACTGGTTTGTCCAGATGCTGGATACAGAGACGGGAGCGCTAGATGGCGGGGGAAAGGTTTCCCCTGCTTGTACACTTAGGAGTGCTTGTGTGTTTGTACATATCACAGAAGTAGAGATACCTTACCTTGAATCCAGCCATACCCTGCCTGCACTGACTACCTCCAGATTTGGGTGTGTTCTAAGCACTGTTCTAGGGAAAGCATCTGGGAGAGGGGCATTTGCCAACCATGTTAGACTCCTCAGCCACAGCTGCCCTCCTAAGGGCTTGCCTCTCTGCCTCTTGATCCTTTCAATAAGCCCTTATAAGTTGTTTGACCAACCTGGCTGCCCTTTTTTGAACTTGATCCATCCTAAATCCATCCCCAATGCCTGTGACATTCACAGCAAGCTTAGTAATACAGTACAGAGTATCCAGGGTTATGAGAGGTAGGGTTAGACTTTGCCCTATCACATGTGGGGATTCTGTTGGGGTGAGCGCGAAATGGTATTCATCTTCATTAATGTGATGTGTGTTACACACACACCCCCAGTGTATACTTGACTGCTTCATGTGTGGTGTGTCATCTCAGTCCTCACAGTAATTTCTTTTTATTATTTATTTATTTTTATTAGATATTTTCTTTATTTACATTTCAAATGCTATCCCAAAAGTCCCCTGTACCCTCCCTCCGCCCTACTCCCCTACCCACCCACTCCCACTTCTTGGCCCTGGCATTCCCCTATACTGGGTCATATAAAGTTTGCAAGACCAAGGGGCCTCTATTTCCAATGATGGCCAACTAGGCCATCTTCTGCTATCTATGCAGCTAGAGACATGAGGTCTGGGGCTACTGGTTAGTTCATATTGTTGTTCCTCCTATAGGATTGCAGACCCCTTCAGCTCCTTGGGTACTTTCTCTAGCTCCTCCATTGGGGGCCCCGTGTTCCATCCAATAGATGACTGTGAGCATCCACTTCTGTGTTTGCCAGGCACTGACATAGCCTCACAAGAGACCGCTATATCAGGGTCCCTTCAGCAACATCTTGCTGGCATGTACAATAGTGTCTGGGTTTGGTGGCTGATGATGGGATGGATCCCTAGGTGGGGTAGTCTCTGGATAGTCCATCCTTTCATCTTAGCTCTAAATTTTGTCTCTGTACCTATATCCGTTCATGAGTATTTTGTTCCTTATTCTAAGGAGGAATGAAGTATCCACACAATGGTCATCCTTCTTGGTTTTCTTCTGTTTCGCATAATGTATCTTGGGTATTCTAAGTTTCTGGGATAATATCCGCTTATCAGTGAGTTCTGCTGCTCATTCTTGTGGTTACTTGTGCAGGGTAAAATTTCCCATCTTAATCCACTATGCGTTAAATATTATTTGTTTGGAGTTATCCAACAGCAGCAAGGCTTTGAGGAACAACTGCCAGACCTCTGGTCGGATGCTCTCCCCATCAGCACACAGCTGATGGATGGGACTTTGTGAGACAAGATGCTATGTGTAACCAAAGTTCAGTTTAGGCCACCCAAGAGGGTCAGAGGGTAGGTCATATTGAATTACACAGTAGAGTGTTCCTCATAAAGTACTCCCGGAATACATGTTCAGTACTGGGAAATTTTCTTGTAAGAAAGTGAACCAAAGAACTCCATCGTTTTCATTTCTGAAAACCGTGAGGTGTCACCTGGGGAACATGCCCAGTGGGACTGCTTCCAGTGGTGTCTGCTCACTGGCTCGCCCTGGCCGCATTGAGCTACCTTCTGCTTCATTGTCCCTGCCTAGGTGGGCAAAACCAACATCCCTGTCCATCCCGGTTGGAGAGAGCATGCAGCTTTTTAGGCTTTATTCAAGCTCCTTCTTCTTCTCGTTTGTTCTAGGCCAAAGAGCTGCCAACTTTAAAGGATAATGACTTCATCAATGAGGGCCAGAAGATCTATATTGATGATGACAACAAAAAGATATTCCTGGAAAAACTGAAAAAGGATGTCGAAGTAAGTTAAATCAACTGGGAGGATCTGCCATGTTCCACCGTGTGCTCAGTCTATCACCATCAACTCTGCTCGCTTTAAGGGGCTTTTAAGCCATCTTTTCAAATCTATAATGAAGATTAGAATGTATATCTCCTACATTAGCCATGGCCCACATATAAACAGAGAGACCTCATGTTACAGGATTGGGTTTTAAGATGCGGTGTGCCCAGTCAGGATGACAAGAACCAACGAGCCATGCTGGTTCTATAGCATGTCCCCATTCTCAGATGCCATGCCTTTGGGAGTGAAGAGGGCCCACCCACAGCAGCCAGCATGAAAAGGCAGGAATGCTGGGTTTGCTTCTACCCCAGAGTATGTGAAACAGAAACATGGGTGACAGCAGGACATCCTTCCCCCTGACTCCCACCCCTGTGTAGGTAGGTGTACACAGCCTCACCGTGGTTCACTGTTACCACCATGCTCACACGGGGAGGCAGAGAGCCAGCCGTGCCAAGTCAAGGGGTCAGCATGGGAGCAGTTAGGGTTCATGGCCTTCTGTGAGGGCGGCAGACAGGACCCAGTGTTCTAGTGAACATATAGCCTGTTTTGAAAGAGGCTCATTTTAATACACTTTTCTTCAAGAATAAAAAAAAAAAAAAAAAAAAAAAAGGAAAGAGAAAAAAAAAAAACAAAATAAAAAAACCTCTTCATATCATTTTGTTTAGCTCTCCTTTTGGACTTCCTTACTTCAGTCTTCTAGAAGTAAACTCGGGGGGAGTTATTTTCTTGTAATTTGTCGAGTTACAAGACAGTACAGTGAGAATTTTAATTTAGACGATTACTCACTAGGTTTCTCTTGATTGTTACTTTTATGTGCCTTTGTTTTTCCTTTGAAATACTGCTCCCTGTGTGCTAAGTTCTGCCTCTTGGAGAAAGGCTTTATGGAAAGATTTTCTTTCTCATGTTGTTAAACCAAAACAATTAGAATGACTGAAAGCAAAGGATGGGGCCCTGGTTCGATTCCCCCTGAAGGCAGGAGCAGTGGCAGCCGCTGGGTCTTAACCTCTGACAGCTCTTTCTGTTCCAGGACACAGGCTCTCCCCGTTTATTCGTAATTAATTATCTTTAGGTCTTTTTAATTTTTTTTATTTCTTGTATGTGTGTGTGTGAGGGTGTCAGAGCCTCTGGAACTAGAGTTAACACAGGTGTGAGCTGCCGTGTGGGTGCCGGGAACCGAACCCACATGGCCCCTGGAAGAGCAGTCAGTGCTCTTAACTGCTGAGCCAGCTCTCCAGCCCTATCTTTAGGTCTTTAATTTTTCTCTATCATTTTAGCCTCCATGGTGTGTGTGTGTGTGTGTGTGTGTGTGTGTGTGTGTGTGTGTGTGTGTGTGTGTGTGTGTGTGTGTGT
>NC_034592.1:6368969-6385181 GCF_900095145.1 Mus pahari | reverse complement strand
TGTGTGTGTATGTGTGTGTGTATGTGTGTGTATGTGTGTGTGTGTATGTGTATGTGTGTGTGTGTGTGTGTATGTGTGTGGTGTGTGTGTGTGTGTATGTGTGTATATGTGTATGTGTGTGTGTGTGTGTGTGTGTGTGTTATTTACAAAGGATATGAGTGAGTAGTTTGGTTTTGTTCTTTGTTTAAGGTGTTTGTTTTTCTCATGTAACATCTTTCTCTCATCTTTTATTAATAAGCAGTTTATTTTGCTTGGCAGCCGGTGCTTGTTATAAAAATGCATATTTGTTAATGTTAGTTAAGTATTTTCTCATTCCTTGAGAATGAACTTGATCTACCTGGTAATTTGGAATTGTAGTGTAGAGGAATCACCCTCTTTCGGATTTTCATTTACTAAACAAGAAATTGTGGATCTTGAGAATATTATTGTTTTAGCAATTATAGTAAATAGCCCTTAGAGTGACCTGTGACATGCTCCCCCCAAACAAAAATCTTTTTTTTTTCTTTCTATTGGCTGCCCATCACTGAAATAGTAAGCATCCAGGAAGAATGTAGCCCGAGCAGCTCAGTTGGAGTTGGGTACCATGAGGATGCTCAGCCAGCGCTCGTGTTGTCTCTGATTGATTGACTTAAATAGTTAATCCTGGGTGTGGTTCTGTCACACGCGTAGCTGCTGTGTGGTCCCGGAGGCAGAGCAGGCAGTGTTTGTTCTTTAGAGTGCCACGCCTCTCAGTGGCTGATAACCCGTGCAGAAGCATCATTAAATTGTTAAGCAGGTAATTATGGTGAAGCAACTTGACATCTGATCTTGATAATGAGACTAGCATTGAATCTAGTTTTTCTCCTTGAGTCCCATGCTTTCTGATTTTGATGACTAGTCTGACTGCTAAATTTCAGTGTGTGTCCATGCCTTCATGCATGTGTGCTTGTGTGCTCATGTGTGCATGCACACCTGTGTATGTGTGTTATTTCCATTTTTTTTTCTTTCCATAAACTCTTTCTGAGAAAGATGGTGGTTTACTCTGTTAACTGCAGTATCCAGAACGTAGAGGCAGGGGGATTACTATAAGTTCAAGGCCAGTCTGGTCTACATGGTGAGTTCTAGGTCAGCTAAGTCTCAAAATGGGGCTGGGGGGGGGGTAGGGTGAAGAAAAGAAGATCTGAGTTTGTTATAACTCAGTAAATGGTGTGTATTTTTCTTTGAAACAAGAAATAATTGTCATTTGAAAAATCTGTTCTAATTGTTTTTTTCTCCCTGCAATAGGAATTTTTGTCTATATGCCAGTCAGACTCCTATAGTTCTGATAGTGTTCATCTATACATTCAGTACATTTATGTAATCCCTTTTCTGCAAAAAAGAAAAAAAGAATCTTAGAATGAAACTCCCGTTTTCTTCTCGATTCTTGTCAATTCTAACAGTAAGGAAAGCCACAGTGCACTAAGGGCGCGTGCATACACCACACAGTTCTAATCCCTGCAGTCCTCAGAGTGTCCCCACTGAGCCCCTCAGCTTCGTGTGCTGTGGACCCACAACCGTGGCCATGAATAAAGGCTTCAGGATGCAGGAGGAAGGATGGCTAGCATCTATGGAGCACATCGTCCTTCCCATAAAGTCTTTTTTCAGTCTTAAAACAACTTCTTCTGTATGGATACTGTTACTATCCCTCTTTGCCAATGGGAAGGTTGAGTCCAGGGATGCTTACAGACAGCAACTGAGTCAGACCATGAGTTAACTACTGAGCCTACACCCCCAAACACACTGACATGGAATGTAAACTGACAGTCTTGAGTGCACAGCCAGGATTCTGTGTTCCACAAAAACTCTCAAGGAGGATAATTACAGTTTTCATTTTAATATAATTTTTTTTGAGAATCTTATGAGGATCACAGTTTTTTACAGTGTGGCCAAATGTTGAATAGTTAGATTGGAGTGTTAATTCACGACTCATTGAGTTGGGAGGTGGAGTTTGGGGAGTGTCTTAGTCAGGGTTTCTATTCCTGCACAAACATCATGACCAAGAAGCAAGTTGGGGAGGAAAGGGTTTATTCGGCTTACATTTCCATACTGCTGTTGATCACCAAAGGATGGAGGACTGGAACTCAAGCAGGTCAGAAAGCAGGAGCTGATGCAGAGGCCATGGAGGAATGTTCTTTACTGGCTTGCTTCCCCTGGCTTGCTCAGCCTGCTCTCTTATAGAACCCAAGACTACCAGCCCAGAGATGGTCCCACCCACAAGCCCCCCCCCCATCACTAATTGAGAAAATGCCCTGCAGCTGGATCTCATGGAGGCATTTCCCCAACTGAAGCTCCTTTCTCTGTGATAACTCCAACTGTGACAAGTTGACATAAAATTAGCCAGTACAGGGAGGTAAGGAGATTCGTTTCAACCTGCTGACAGGAGTTTATAACCTGCTCCTTGACCACATGGTCTGGAAGAAGAGTTGGCTCCAGGACTCATACAAATCATGAGGAAGGTCCTTACTCAGGATGTAACCCAGGCTAAGGGTGTGGCCTTGTGATGGGCTGTGTGCTTACACATGTACATGACTGTGGACTTAGTACCCATGAAAAAGAAAGAAACATAAACTATAGGAATTTAGAATAATGAGGAATTTCTTCTAAAGGAATCAGATAGGTTGAATCTTGTGAGAGGAAAAAAGAAATAAACAAGAGGCCTGGAAGTGCAAGACTTGTACAAAGACAGACAGAGGGTCTAGGAAGTTCTGAATCTACATATTTGGACATATTACATATTTTTAAGATAAATATATGAAATAACACAGGCATGGTTGTATATGTCTTTAATGCCTACACTCAAGAGGCAGTGGCAGGTAGATAGCTATGATTTTGAGACCAGCCTGATCTACTCTACTGAGCTCTAGCCCAACCAAGGCTATGTAATGAGACCCTGCCACAAATAAACAAGGAAATAAACAAGTTTAAAGAGATCAATGGTGGGAGTAGTAGGTGGGTAGCTACGTCTTCCTTTCCTACTTTCCCTGGCACCAACCCCAAAACTGAGCCCTGGTCCCTAGCCTGTCTTTTCTTTCTACTGTGGGGTTCCCCTTTCCCCACAGCGTTTAGGTCTTACTTGAATGTTTAGAATGAGCGCAGCTAATTTCACTCTGACACCAAAGTAATTTGCAATAAAGTTAGCAGGAGCCCAGTCTCTCCCACATGCTTTTCCTGTAGGCTCACACCCGTCCTACTGTACACAGGCATGCCTGTTGTGTGTGGAAGTGCCCTTCCTCCGGGCTGCCCGGTGCTCCCCATCACAGCACCAGGGAGGTGGCATGTTCTCGGGGAGTTGTGGCTGTTCACCTTTTGCAGTCAGTCAGCGGGCTGCGCAGTCTGCTCTCAGTTAAGCCGGCCATGCTTCAGTGGATCAATAAGAGCATTGCACACCATGGATCTGTGTAGATCCAATTAAGTAAGAAAATGAACGGGAGAAGAAAGCAACATGCAAAGTCAAAGAACTTGACAGGTGGGAGGGAACACAGATGGGTCTTGCCTGGCCGGATACTGTAGCCATGACAGGAAAGGGAAAGGGGACAATACCCCTAGGACCTCATGGGAAACGTAGCTTCATCATCAGCCAGAAGTGGGTACAGTCAGTGGGCTGCTCAGAGTGGGTACAGAGGGAATGTGTTCCTCACCAGAGCACTGACACCACTCCCTCACTCAGTGGCTGTGGTAGGGCTGGGAGGGCTTTTGCTGTTGGTGGCTGGCAGCATGGTATTTGTGTGCCAGGAGTGTGCTGGAGTCCCGAGTGCTTTCCAGGAGGCTTCTTCAAGTTTTGCTGGAGGCCACCTGGTGATTCCCTGGTGTTGCCCATTAACTAGTTTCATTGTTGGGATAAAACCACACACACACACACACATACCACACACTCCCAGGGCTCTTCTGTGACAGCAGCTTATATTCTTAGGAGTACCTCAACAGCTGCATAAGAAATACCAGTCTCGGGCTGGTGAGATGGCTCAGTGGTTAAGAGCACCGACTGCTCTTCCAAAGGTCCTGAGTTCAAATCCCAGCAACCACATGGTGGCTCACAACCATCTGTAATGAGACTGGATGCCCTCTTCTGGAGTGTCTGAAGACAGCTACAGTGTACTTACATATAATAAATAAATAATAAAAAAGGGAGTTTGTCATAAATTATAAAAAAAAAAAAAGAAAGAAAGAAAGAAAGAAAAAGAAAGAAAGAAAGACCAGTCTCAGAGGCCAACTTTGCATTTGCTGGGTGGGGTGGAATAATCCTAGCACTGAGCCAGCCAGAAACAAGGAAACTGCCAAGAATGGGAACCACATAAAGGAGGCTCAGGGGTCCCCGTTAGCCCTTGGAGCCTTCCTCAGTGTGTGTCTTTCTGATCCTAAATTCTTTGGTTCTTAGGTTTGTTAAGGTGTAACTGACCTGTCTCCTCCTCCTCCAGTTCCTTGCACAGTTAAAACTCATGGACTACAGCCTCCTGGTGGGGATCCACGATGTGGAGCGAGCAGAGCAGGAGGAGGTGGAGTGTGAGGAGAATGATGGGGAAGAAGAAGGAGAGAGCGACAGCACCCACCCAGTCGGGACACCACCAGACAGTCCGGGAAATACACTCAACAGCTCGCCACCCTTGGCTCCTGGAGAGTTTGATGCAAACATTGATGTTTATGCAATTAAATGCCATGAGAGTAAGCTTAGCGCTCTTGACTCTTTGTGCACATAGAGTGGTTTGACTTGCACTGTGATCTATCAGTAATTCTGGCCCTAGTTCCAAGGGTGCTGCTGTGTTGGGGCCTCTGCTCAGTCAAGTGCATTGATAACAGACAGTGATGTGTGTTTAGAGGAAACAGTAATTCCAGATGTCAGAGGGAGGAAGAAAACGAGAAAGCATTGTTAATGTATCACACACGCACATTTATAGATAATGTATTATGACAGATGTGAACAATGTATTCTGGCAGGTGTGTCCCGCTTGTACCTCAGGATAGCAGTGGATGAAGCACCCCAACATGTTTGCAGATCACAATGTTATACCTCAGTGTCAAAAGGTTAAATACCGCCCGGCAGTGGTGGCGCACGCCTTTAATCCCAGCACTTGGGAGGCAGAGGCAGGCAGATTTTCTGGGTTGGAGGCCAGCCTGGTCTACAATGTGAGTTCCAGGACAGCCAGGGCTACACAGAGAAACCCTGTCTCAGAAGGTTAAATACCCCAAACGTTTTTTTGTTTTGTTTTGTTTTTTTCCTGCCAAGCTCAGTGGTACAAAGCTGGCCTGAGCAATTTTACAAGAGTCTGTCTCAAACTGAAAGATGCTCTGTGGCTGTAGCTCACTGGTAGAACATTCGTCTGACGTGCCTGGGGTCTGGGGTTGGAGCGCCAGGACAGAGGCTGGACAAAGCAGCTTGGCTCTTTTAAATAAATCCATTGTGTCCCAGATCTGTTCTGGATAAGACAACTGTGTGCAGCCCACTGTGCCCTCAGGTGGCCTGCTTGTGGAGCCCACGTATCAATGCCTAGGCAACCTTTTCAGGGATACAGAGGCCAGGACCCCATGCACACAGTGAGAGTCACTGCCTCTTCTGCTGTCTGCGTGATGAGATCTGTGACCATCCTCCACAGGGTCACACTCATGTCAATCCTCCTGGGGTTTGGTTGGTTCCTAGATACATGTCCATGACAAAAATATTTTACTGATATGGTTAAAAAGAAAAACAAAATCCCTCCTTCCTACTTAAATAATAAAAGAGGCAATTTCTGCCCCTCCTCCCACATATCAGCCAATGGGTTTGGGTTGTATTTTTCTATATTTTTAACTTTACCCACCAAAACCATTCCTTAAACATAAGAAAACTAGGTATAATTGAATGTACATTTCTTATTATTCATAATTGAACCAGTGTATCTTTTGAAACTATGTAGAAAGTAGATAATGGAGACCTAAAATCCTTTAATCAGTTCTGATACTCTATCCAAAGAGAAAATGCATAGTGTCTGAGAGTAGAAAGGGATTAATTAATAGACATAATTAATTCTACTTGTTTTACAGAAAATTCTAAAAATAGCATTTTCTTTACATAAAACAATTTACTATCATGAACGAAATGCAGATAGGAAACAAAATGAAAGCCCTGAGATTATATCTCCATGCACTGCTCTGGCTTCTATGTCAGTACAGGGAGCCCACCACAGGGAGCCCACCAGAATGTGGTTTCTGCATCCTTAGTTCCCCGCTCCCTCTTGGTAGTTTGGTTTTTTCTAAGTGTTGTCACACATCCGACAGTCTCTACTCTCCTCCCTTTGCAGATGCGCCTAGAAAAGAGGTGTACTTCATGGCGATTATTGACATCCTTACTCATTACGATGCAAAAAAGAAAGCTGCCCACGCTGCAAAAACTGTTAAACATGGCGTAAGTACCGCTCCTGCACCCCACCCGCAGTATGGTGCACCCCAAAGCATGGCGCACTCCGCAGCGTGGCACACCTCACCACACCCCACAGCTCCCTGGCATTGCCTGTAGTGTGTGGACACTTCTTTGCCTTTCTGGCTCGCTCTTCTAAGTTCTCTGGTGATTGTTCTGGGAGTGAGAAGTTAACACAGCCCTGCAGCACCAGAGTCCATAGCTCTGTGCATCTGTAGGTTCTTCCATGTTTGAAAAACATCCCGAAGATGAACGAACTGACAGTAGTTCTGTTTTCATATGAAATGTTGCACCCTGAAGCCAGGTGCTCCAAAAGGTGCAGGTTTGTTTTGCTTTTCTCACAGTATCTTCTTCTCCTGTTACAGAGATCTTGAGTATAAGATAGGCTTTGATACTTACCCACCTCACTTAGCTCTAAATCTTCACTGATCCAGGAATATTGTCAAATCTCCATGAAAAGCCTGTGAGGGAAATTCCACTGTGGTTCCCCTCCACCCTTGCTTAGAACAGTACCCCAGTGTGCTTAGACACAGAACCTTGTTTCTCCATAGGGCTGCATAAGGCCATGTGTGTGTGAGCTGGTAGCATAATGTGGAAATATCCACACACACACTCCTCTCCCCTAACCCAGTGTGTTCTTTCCTCCTGTGGGAAAAACTGAGGCTGACAGCCCCCAGTAACTTGCAGAAGTTTGGCATAGTAATACATACCTGTAGTCCTAGCACCTTCGCGGCTGAGGCAGGAGGATGGAAGGTTTAAGGGTATCCAGGGCTGCACAAGGAGACAATGTTTTATTCCAAGAAAATGGGGCACATTGGAGGGTTTTGAGTAGAAAGGTAATATCTCAAATGTGGTGAGTTGGGATTGGGGTGTGTATGTGTTGTCTTAAGATTTCTTTCTTTCCATTTAATGTGTATGGGTGTTTTGCCTGCATGTATAGCTGTGTATACCATGTACATGCATGGTACCCACAGACACCAGAAGAGAGTCTTAGATCCCAAGGAGCTGTAGTTATAGACCGTTCTGAGACGCCATGTGGGTGCTGGAGGAGCAGTCAGTGCTCCTAACTGCTGTGCCAGAAGACTGTTAGTAGTCTGTGGTGCGCCACAAGACTGGGCCTCATTTTCACTCACAGATTCCTAGGAGTTTAGATTTATTTGTCCAAATGGCAGAGATACTTGTGAGTAGTGGATTAAGAAGAGAGGCCACTTAGCTGTGTTCTTAGCTTTAGGGTTGGGGTGTGGCTTTAGTTGGTGAGGTCCTTGCCAAACATGTTCAAGGCCTTAGATTCAGTCCCCTGCTACCAGCTCCCCAAAATAAATGGCTGTCTTAACGGTCAGCTCCTTTTGAAAATAGCTGTAGATATCGAATGGTAATTTGGGGCGATCATGAGCATTCTTTATCCTTCACAATCAATATGCTTTTCCTTCACGATCCCCTAGGCTGGCGCTGAGATCTCGACTGTCAACCCAGAGCAGTATTCAAAGCGCTTTTTGGACTTTATCGGGCACATCTTGACGTAACCTTCTGCACAGCCCCGGATGGGCATGAGCTCGGGAAGGCTGGTGGCAGCGGCTTCAGTGTAGGAAAAAAAGGAAACCCGAACCCCAGGAAGCACTCACCTTGCAGGAAGCAAACCTTGTTTACATCTTCAAGCTGAGATGACTGAAGTTGGGGACTACTCGCTTTAACAGCTACCTGATATTTCCCAGCATCGCTATTTCTGACTCTGTACGTGTGCACACATGTGCGTGCACATACTCTCGCGCACATTTTTAAATAATTAATTAATTAATTAAAACTGATCCGCTTGAATCAGAGCTTGTAACAGCCAGACCCCTCTGATTCCAGCTGTGGCCCCACAAATAGATGAAGAGATGAGCTCGTGGGGGAGGGGAATGGAAATGCACCTCAATGCAGCACCACAAGAGAAACTGTAGATCAGTTTGTTTTCTGACTTGAAAGATGTGAGATTATTCATCAGGGTGGTGGTGGTGATGATGATGATGATGATGATGATGATGATGATGGTCGTGATGATGATCATGATCACGATGACGATCATGATGATAATTAAAAGAAAGAAAAATTTATATCAAATGTTACACTTCTGGCCCACAGAAAGACTACTTCTGAATAGTGGTTACCTAAGCCCACAGCCCTGGTAAAGGGATGCTAGCATCTCCCTGTGTTCTGGTTCAGGGTTCCCTCCTAACACTGTCACCATCCCCAGATGTCCCAGGCTAAGCCCTTCATCTTCCAAGAGTCTGATGCCAAGAACCTGTCTACAATTTCACCTCCAGGGAACCGCTAGTTTTTCTCGTCTCACCTGGAGCCCGTCACTGTTACCATCCTTATATTGAGCTGCAGAAATTCTCTCTGCAAAACAGATGTAAAACGTCCCTGAAAGGTGCATAGTTTGGGGCAAATGCAGCTACATCTCCCACTGCAGGAAGATGAGCAAGGAGTTCAAACCCTCCTGTGGCCGAAGGCAAACCCAGTTATACGAGGTCTATGTTTAGCCATTGTTTAGGAATGGAATTTTGTTACGAATTATCCCTTTAACTGAAACCCTCAGTTTTACTGTTTACATGGTTAGAGAAACAGGGATATTTTTGAATCTAAAAATTTAATATACAGCATGTGGTTTTTGAAGTTTACATGTAAAGCCATTTTGCAGTGTAGGGAACATAATGTTTGTTGTGTTTTGAGATATGTCTTGCAGTTGTGTTTCTGAGTGAGCGTTTTGTTGAGAGTGCTTAGTAGACAGTCTATCACATAGAAGCAAAAGGATTTTGTTCCTCAAGATGTGTATTTATCAATCTAGTAGGGTTTTTTTCTATAAAAAAATTAAACTCAAAATCTGGTTATGTAAGTTCATTGCCCTAAACTGTGCTGATCATGTGTAACTGAGATTAAAAACAAAACAAAACAAAACAAAACAAAACACCTTCCAGCATCAATTATGTATCTTCCAACTTCCCTGCATTCCTAAAAGGCCTCAAGTTACAGAGTCCTAGATTTGCTTAGCGTCCATTACCAACTTACACGCTGTGTGGCAGCTGTGCCTTTAAAAGCCCCTGTCTCATATGTGAGATGGTTTCTGTAGGCAGTTTTAGAAAGGAAAAAAAAAATCCACCTTTCAATAATTACAAGTCACCAAGTCCCCTGCCAGGCTGCCTTCCCAATCACTTTCCTTTTGGCCTCTCCAGATCCAGCTGTGCCCAACATGTGTGGGCTGCCTTCACAGCATCTGGAAGCCAGCATCAACACCATCTCCTGTGTACTGACCCGCCACAGATTCATTAGCTGATGATGTTAACTCCACTGTAACATAGTTGTACACATCTGTACTGGATGCATTTAAAATAACCAATGCTGAATGACTCAGTTTCTGGGCACTGTTAACTGTAGTGTCTGATCCGTTTGAGTGTTCTGAAGCTCTGCTGTTAACCTTTGATCCCCAAACTTACAAACCCAAAACCCTAAAGTTAAAAAAATGAAGGTACACATACATGATCTGAGTAACCATTTCCTCTGTGGCCAATCTGTATGCTTTTAGAAGTTTACAAAAATGCTTTGGTTTTTGTCTGTAACCATCTCTGTCATGCAGATAAGCTGTTTGGACAAGAGCAAGAACAGTGCTAACAGTGCGCGCTCGAGTCATGAGCCGGGCTTTACGAATAAAGCACTTTGATGACTCTCTTAGTTTCGCTTCTCTGTGCTGGAGACAAACTGTGATGGGACTGGGGTGTCCCCAGTCGTTCTGTGGAAAGGTAAAGGGATGTGGCAGCTTTTATCTCCCCAGGGCCTGGCCTTCAATCTGCAGTGATGGATAAGACACATAAACAACACATGGACTTCTTACACAGCAATCCCAGGGCTGGGGATAGCTCTCCAGGGAAAGCACTTGGCACACAAGCATTAGGTTCCAAGTTAAGATCTCTACCGCCCACATAAATGCCAGGTGGGCATAGCAGCTCACCACTAAGTCCAGCACTCCAAAGGTAGGAGAGAGGGCATCTGGCAAGCTAATCTTGCCATATTGGCAAGCTGTGGGTTCAGTAAGAGACCCTGACTCAACAAATGAGATAGATGTTGAAGAAGACTCTTGATATCAGTCCTCAGGTCTTCACAGGAGTGCACGTGCACACGCGCGCGCGCACGCGCGCGCGCACACAGACACACATACAGAATCAAAAATCAAGGTTCTCAGTAGCCCCACTGAGCTTTTGTGGAAGTAACTTGTTACAATCTTTATGTATTCATGTTTTTAATCACTTAGCACGTGGAACACTTCTTTCTTATCCTTGATGTCCTTGTGTGTGTGACTGGTGAGGTTTGGGCCTTTGAACCTCTAGTTCCAATTTTCCCAGAAGTCCTGGGGTCGCTATGGTTTCCACTCTTGCCAGTAGTCATTTTGTCTGAGAGCATAAGTGCTGAGCTCCTGCTGGTCAGCCAGGCGCTTAGTTCAGGTTGGTTGGTTGGTTAGTTGGTTGGTTTGTTTGTTTGTTTGTTTGTTTGATCTGAAGGTGTGGCCATGCCTGGCTTTTTACATAAGCACTAGAGGTTTAAACTCAGGCCCTCAGCTGGTACAGTGGATGCGTCTGTCTAGCCCACATGTGCTTATTTTCTTAAGGCACCGTTTACTCAGCCCTAGTTACATAATGTGGAGATTGTTTTGTTTGAATCATAAAGTATTTTCCCACAGGGCAGATGCTCTGCTGTGCCTTTGGAGTTCCTATACTCAAGTCATTTGCATCTTGAATTTGCCACTGAGACCTGTGTGTTGAGTACTTGGTTCCCTGGTCCCCAGTCTGTGGCACTACTGAAAGGAGGTAGACCTGTGGAGGGTGGGGTTTACATGAGAAACCCAAACGAAAGCTTCACTAAAGTCACATCTCACCCCAGTCAGAATGGCTGGCCTGAAGAGCAGAGCCCTTCTCCTGTCTGCAAGCACAACAGAGTGTGATCAATAGTTAGTAACTGGTGCTTGCCCACGGGATGGGTCTCAAGTTACTGGTTGGCCATTGCCTCAGCCTCTGCTCCCTCCCCCATGCCTACATTACTTGTAAACAGGATAAATTTTGGGTTGACATTTTTGTGGGTGGGTTGGTGTTTATACTGCTCTACTGGGGCTCCTGTCTGGATACAGAAGGTGGCCTCTCCAGGTTCCATGGAAGACAGGAGCAAGCCATTCTCTGAGAGGCTCTGCCCAGCAGCTGACTCAGACTCAGACACCCACAGCCAAACAGTGGATGGAGCTTGGGGAATCTTACAGAAGAGTAGGAGAAAGACCAACAGAATCAACTAACCTGGATCCTTGGGGCTCTCAGAGTCTGAACCACCAACCGAAGAGCATACACAGGCTGGACCTAGGCCTCCCTGCACATATGTAGCAGATGTGCAACTTGGTCTTCAGGTGTGTCCTGAACAACTGGAGTAAAGGCTGTCCCAACAGCTGCTGCCTGTCTGTGGGCTATGTTCTTCTAGTTGGGCTGCCTTGTCTGGCCTCAGTGGGAGAGGAAGTGCCTAGCCCTGCAGAGACTTGAAGTGTGCAGGGGGGGTGGGGGGGTAGGGGTAGGGGTAGGGATTTGTGGGAGTTAGTGACCACCAGGATGGGGGCAGTGAGCAGGATGTAAAGTAAGTAAAAATAAATAAATAAATACGAAAGACAACAAATACCAGTAAAGGTGGAAATGGTCCCTGATATGATGCTAATGCACCAGCTATGGAAATCAGTATGAAGGTTCCCCAAACTTCCTCTTTTGTTGTTGTTGTTGTTGCTGTTGCTGCTGCTGCTGCTACTGCTGTTGTGGTCCTTGTTGTGCTGTATGTACAGTGTGTGTGTGTGTGTGCTCATGCATGTGTGTGTATATATATATATATATATATATATGTGTGTGTGTGTGTGTGTGTGTAAGCACCCGTGCATGTGTGTAGATACTCAGAGTTGACTTTTTTCATCAAGCTTTTATTTATGGATTGAGGATCTCTCGCTGAGCCTGGAGCTCAACAATTCTGGCTAGCCTCACCAGCCAGCTTGCCTCACCAGCCAGCTTGCCTCACCAGCCAGCCAGCTTGCCTTAAGGATCCCTGGTTTCTGCCTCCTGAGTGCTGGGCTTACAGCAGCTGCCACCCCTGTCCAGCTTTCCGTGGTTTCTAGGGATGCATACTCCAACCTTCATATTTTCACAGGTACTCTGTCCCTGAACCACCTCCCCGGCCCCACCCATGTTCACTGCGATGCTGCTGTTCATAATAGCCAAGATAACCACAATAGCCTGAGGTCCAGCAATTAGCTAATGGTTTAAAAAAAAAAATGTGCTGTCTGTACACAACGGGAGTTCTATTCCACAATAATAAAATGAAACTGTCATTTACAGAGAATGCAAGGGAACTGTAGACTACATTAAGTGAATCAAGTCAGTCTCAAACAATACATCCTTCTCGTTTGCGGAGTCAGCCTTTGAAAGAATATTATTCTAAGACTGAAATAGAAGAGGAATGAGGAAGGAGACCACTGGGAAGGAAGGAAATAACAGGATGATTGGAGGATGAATATGACCAAAATATGTGTTATTCTTGAAAATGTCATAATGATTCTGGTTATTTTGTACAGCGAATATGCGCTAGTCAAAAAGAGAAGGTAGGGGTTGGCAAGCTGGCTCAGCGGGTGAAGGCACTTGCTGCCAAGCTTGTTGACCTGGGTTCAGTCCCTGGAAACCACATGTGGCATGAGAAAACTGACTTTTGCAGGTAGTTGCACAGGGATGGCCTTGAAATGGGTGTGTACCTCAGCCTGCTGGTCTCTGTGCTTCCCAGCCATCAGAAGGTAAACAGGCTTCCTACCCATGACACAAGGTATCAGCGCCCAGGAGCCATGAAACCAGGAGCTGAAATGTACCTTGTCTCATTTTAAGGTGACAGCCTCTGGTGTTTGTCCCAGAAATGGGAGCCTGGCCCACACCCCCTCAGCCCTTGGCTCAGCTGCTTGCCAGCCTGCCTTGGAATCCCTTTGTGCCTTTCCCAGTTCTCGTCTGTAGTCAGGTGGGCACAGAGTGAGTACACCAGGAAGAGAGGAGGCACTCAACTTAGTTCCTTTCTGAAAGAAAACCCCGTTGGATACAGTGGGTACCTTTCTATCGGACTGAATGTCCCCCAGAAATTTGTTGTTTGTCTGTTCATCACATGGAAACTGCCAAGGAGCAGTTAAATGCCACCATCTGTAATTTTCTATTTTAAACACTGTTCAACTTAACTTCATGAAAGAGGAGACAAGAGATGATAATTTCATAGTCCAGGCTGCAATAAATCTGTCTTATAAAATCCCACACTTGTTGCTGGAAGAGGTGTCACAAGTGAAGAAGAATAAGGTGCCGTGTGACTTTAGTTAGCTATGGGAGACTGGGCTCTGCAGGGAGATCAAGGAAGAGTGAGAAGACGTTTTGAAAGTTGAAGTAATATAGATGGTATTTGTTGTTTTGAAATAATTATTCTTGGATAATGATCCAATGGAACCTATTGACTTGGTTGTCACTAGGCAGATGTTCCTGATGAATGTGCTGTGTGTGTACGGTTGTGGTGGGTTGCCAGTGTTGTGGTTAATCGTTCTCACAGGGGTATATTATGAAAGCCCCTTCTCTATGCTTTCCTCACGCCAGTTTGCTAGGCCCACCATGAGTTTCTGTTTTCATACTGCCTTCTTTCACAAAACCTTAGACTGGAGAATCTGAGTTATTTAAGGTCACTATGGTGGCATAGCCAAGGTTAAAGCTCAGCGTTGTCCCCATTCAGACTGGGTGTCTAAATCAGGAAGTCTCATTTTAAGTTTATTTTTCTGCTGCTATGTTAAAATACAAATCAACTAAGGGGGAGAAGGCTTTCTCTTCTCTGGCTCATGGTTTGAGGCTCCAGTACGTCATGGTGACAGGAGCCTGACTCATCACAACCAGGAAGCGGAGAGTGATGAATGAACACAGTGAATCTGCTCCCTTTCTTCATTCATGCAATCCAAGGGGGGGACACACAGAGTAGGCAGGTCTCCCTGCCTCGGTGAACTCAATCGAGATAATATTCCCCTGGCATATCCAAAGGCCCGTGTCCCAGATGATTCTGGATCCTGTCAAACTGACAACACTAACTAATCATCTTTCTGAAGAATATAAAAATATTCCTAAGCCTACAGAATGTCGGTCTCTAGAGGCAGAACTTAGATATGGCATAAGTGGTTGGGCTTGGAAACCACTGACTTACCTACCCCATTCTCACTGTTCATTCTGTGTGTGTGTGTGTGTGTGTGTGTGTGTGTGTGTGTGTGTGTGTGTGCGTGTTCAGGTGTGTGTGTGTGTGTGTTCAGATGTGTATGTGGAAGCCAGAGGACAGCACTGGCTACCATTCCACAGGAGCAGGTGTTAATCACCTTAATGTCTGAGGCAAGGTCTGTTAATGGGATCTCAGGCTCACTTCTTAGGCTACGCTACCTAGGCCAACAAACTCTAAGAGTTGTCTCCACTTACCCAGTGCTGGGGCTACAAGCAAACCCACCACTCCTGGCAAGAACTTTGCCAACATCTACCCCAGCCCACTCATCACACATTTCAAACACTTTTTCTAATGTACATCTTTCTCTTCCCCTTTTTTCTAGACCTTCTCTTAATCTATAAACAAAATAGCTTTTTTGTCGATTATAATAGAAGTCAGAAAAGCCCCAGCAGAGGGCTATACCAACCTACTGGTTTTTGTTTTTGTTTTTATCATGAATGAAGTCTTATCAAAACACAGTCCTGCCCATTTATACAGTTTTTTTGTTTGTTTGTTTGTTTGTGTTTTTGTTTTTGGTTTTTGGTTTTTCGAGACAGGGTTTCTTTGTGTAGTCCTGGCTGTCCTGTAGACCACACTCTGTAGACCAGGCTGGTCTCGAACTCAGAAATCCGCCTGCCTCTGCCTCCCAAGTGCTGGGTCTAAAGGCGTGCGCCACCACACCCGGCCATACAGTATTTTCTATGGCTTCTCTCAGACTGCAGCAGCAAAGTTCACGGCTAAGGCAGAAACATCGCAGCCACAGTACCTGAAACATTTACCATATGCCCTTTACAGGAGAAGTTTGTTCAGGTCCAAAGCAGAACTCATCTAAGTATTCCAGTGTCATCCCTTCAAAACCAGGGGCACTGATGGCCACTCCTTCATTCACTTCTTATCTGTGGTATGACAGAAAACAGAGTTTGAAAAGAGCATCAAAATCTACCAGCAAGGTTCCACATTAATAGTTGTTGTGTTTTAGGATTGAATAAAGAATATGTATTACCACTCTGGCATTAATGTGCGTAGTGATTAACTCTGGTGGGTGGCATTCTGACACCCACTGGCTTTCTCACTGCAGTGATAAAGGAGAATTATACTTTTTAAAAAGACAAGAGAAAATGAAACTAACTCCTAATGTTTGGCAAGCCTTCATGTAAGTTACCATCTCTCTCCTGTGACTCCCTTTCATTCCTTTTCCTACGACTTTTCCTAACTCATACACCCACTGTAGTTAGATTTCCTGTCTTCAGCACTCTCACAGTAGACATAAGACTCCATACCTTACCACGTGTGTGTATGCCGCATCCCAAGATTGCCGGATCTTTCAATCATAGATCTCTCTCTGTCATTGCACCTGGCCTCAGAGACCTGCATGGCCCACGGAGAACTCAGACTTTCTGTCCAGAAATACAGTTCCTAACTAGAAACCCTAGAACTAAAGGAAGCAAATTCACCTAAGAGGAGTAGAAGGCAGGAAATAATCAAACTTAGGGCTGAAATCA
>NC_034592.1:6355557-6368958 GCF_900095145.1 Mus pahari | reverse complement strand
AAAAAAAAAAAAGAAATACAGTTGCTCAGGCTTGCACTAAAGCTGGCCCAACTGCATGGTTCTTACGGAAGGGAAAGGGAAGGTGACTTTGGGTTTCCTACACTAAAAACCACTTAGAAAGGATCTTAAATATAAACTATTCAGTCCATTTATTAACACACTACAAAAACAGATGGTTATGCTTTTTAACATATATGACATCTTATATTCTTATGAAATAATTTATTTATACATACATGTGTGAATATAGAGAGGAAAACTAATGTATACAGATAGAAAAAACTAATATATGTTCTCTAATATACATATTACACACACACACACACACACACACACACACACACACATACACACGTCAGGTTTTTTCTTGATGCCCAGGCTTGGGTTCACCTGCTAGGAAAATGCTGATCCCCCCCCTGTCGCCCAGTCTCTCCTATACTTTATTATTATGATTCCTCAGGGAGTTCTGGTGAAGGCTTTCATAGCAACTCACGTGTCCACTTTTCTCCCGAGTTCTGCTGTGATCGTGGGTAGGATGCACTCGGTGAGCACTCCCCCTCCTACTGCACTGGCAATCAGTCAAGTAACCTGTGAGTCCAGTACACTGCACAGCGTCAGAAACACCAAGTTCCAGGCGGCAACTGCTTCCTGATTTGCCGCACTTCCACATTTTGAATGTGATGTCTGATCCAGCAGGAAAGTGGGTTTTCTGCTTAGCTTCTGAGTACGGGCCCTCCTATTCCCAGCTCCCTTTTCCAATTGATGAAGATGATTTCCTGAAAATCAGCAGGTCTATGTTTCTATAAATAGCCACATCGAGTAAACAGAACATATGGCCACCGTGAATACAGACACTGTTCAGGACTGGCAGCATTGACAACCTTCCTGTTGTCAAGCTCTCAGTTCAGCCAAATTCAGGATACTCAGTGAACCATACCTGTGTTCTTTGGATGGTTCCTCACTTGGACTTAAATCTGGGAATTAGGACAAGTCCAGTCAGCTTCCACAATCCCAAATGCCGTTCCATGCAACAAGCGAAACAATTTCCCCTGCTGTGTTTTCCTGGGAAGTGCTCCAGATGCTGCATGGGCAGTGCCTTAGCAAGAGCAGGAAGTGTAGGATGGATGGTGTAGGAAAGACCTATGAGCTCATCCCATGATCCCTGGGTGCCATGTGGCTGCTGCTGCCACCGTGCTCATGGCTCAGTGGGGTAAAGCGCGTGCTGTTCAAGCCTAGTGGCCAGGTGTGACCCCTAGAATCCACATAGAAAGCCAGCTACAAAGAGTCAATAATCTCCACTCCAACACGATGGACTATTTGCTGCCCAGGGCCACCCATTTAGACAATGTTAACAAGACCAGCATGAAATATGCCAACACCTGTATCAAATGAACCACACAATGACAAGGCTTGGACTAGGAAATGTCATTAAGCAGTAGCTGATGGAGCTCTCTGCTCATAGCACTTCCCATGAGCTGCATTAACTACAGCTAGAAGCATGGAAACGGGACCATCCCTGCCACTTTCCATCCTAGGAGTGAAATGAGAGTCGGATGCATAGCTCTTCATTTTGGTATTCTTAATTGAATTTTTATGTTTCCAAATTAAGAATCATGGACTAATGTAACATAAAATAAAGCTTAGGAAAAAAAAAAAAAAAAAAAAAAAAGAAAGCCAGCTACAGTGGTATGCATCTGTAATCCCTATCTGAAAGCTAGCTTAGAGTACACAGCACTCGGAGACAAACAATAAGAGAGACTTTGCCCCAAAACGAGGTTGGAAGATGAGACCCAACTCCCAGTTGTCTGACTTCCATATTATAAATTATTTTGATGACTTAAAAAAAGTCAATGCTGAGTTGTATATTTTAAAATAAATTTTATTAGTTAAATAAATAAATAAATAAATAAATAAGGCAAGCTTGTACCCAACAATCAACATACACAATTAATTAATTAATTAATTAAAAATAAATAAATGAAAAAAGAATAGAGTCAGATCTTGGCCAATAGTCTAGCCAAGCTTTGTGAAGACCTAAAAATGTGGAGCCCACATGGGGCTGTACCCCTCTGGGGGCTGTGTCTGAGGCCAGCCTGGTAATACACAGATGAAGATGGCTGCACTGTGAGTGTGTTCAAGAACTCCATGGCTTGCCAATCATGGAGAGTTTGTACTTCAAAAACAAAGATTCTCTGCAAATCCATGTGCCTGTGGAATTAGTGAGACCACTAAGGACACTTGTCATAATCAACTTTGGCAGAGCTCTGGGCATCAACCAGAAGTTAGCAGCAGTTTATAAGGCTGGTTCAAGGACAGTTGACTCCTAGGGAACACTGAGGGTTTTTTGTTTTATTTTCTGTCCTCCATGTTCCCCTCCATACAGCTCAACAGCACCCCTGAAAACAAACATTCTCACAGCACCAATAACTGAAACCAGAACCCACTGGCGGAGACAAATTAGATTTGCAGCTCTCTAGAGACATGCACACACACACACAAGCATACACATGCAAACATGCATATACATGTATAGGTGTCACATATGCATTTAGTCATAAGTAGACAGGTGATAGACAGACAGACAGAGGGGGAATCTGTGCGGTGGGGTATCCACTGAGGACTGTGGAAATTTCCACCATTATCCTGAAGAGCTAGAAGGCTACTTCATGCAGTGAGGACAACAAAGTTTCAAGTGGATGGAACATTGAAGGTATGTGCCCCAAACCACAGAGCCTTCCAGGAGTCCCAAGGCATGTAAGGGAATGTTCAGTCCTTAGCTGGCCGTTACTCTAGGTGAGGAAGGGCAGCAGCTGTGCCCACGAAGGTCAAAGGTTAGAAAAGTTAATCCGAGGGGCTGTGAGCATAGCTCAGTCGTAGGGCTGGCACTCATCCACCCTGTGCCAAGCGGAGAGTTCTATCTCCGCCACTGCAGAAACAAAAATAGAACCTGAAGTAAGTCACCATATCTCAGCACTGGACTGGCAGTCCCAGCCGTGAGGACCAGGCCACAAAGAGAAATGGGGCATCAAATCAGAAGAAGGGAAGTACATTTTTCTAAGCTGCATATAGCTTGATAGTGTATATAAAATCCTAAATAGTAATAATAATAATAATAAGATTTTACATCTTTAATTACAGTATTTGGGAGGCATAGTCAAGGGGATCCCCGTGAGTTCAAGGCCAGCCAGAGCTACATAGTGAGGCTTTGTCTCAAAAACAAAAAGATGTTTCTGCTGGACTCTGTTCTCCCTTGGGCATCATAAGATTGCATCTCTATTGCTGATATAATTTTGAACTTTTTTCTATTGTTTCTCCAAGGCCAATAGTCCTTGCATCATATTTTAATTTGCTTTTGTTTGTTCTTAGCTTGTTATTTCTGGTTTAAGATGTTTAGTCAAGTCTCCAGATGTTGTTTGAAAACATTTAATGAAGCTCGACGTGTTATGGCTGTGTTTAGTCTCCTGGTTGTTTTCTGGAGAACATTTCACTGACTGGATGAGATACTTGGACTGGGAAGTGATGGAAGATGGGTCTCTATACACTCTATATACTTTAGCGTCTACATGAGGGCATCCGCTGGAGCATTCACTCTCTCACCCCTGTTGTAGGAACTTACATCACTAAATTAAAAAGTCAGCATGAGGCTCCAAGTTCCAGGAGCAGAACTTGCCTGCCCTGCTCATTTCTAACTACAAGGCACTGAGGAATCGGCCAGAGTGGTGCCACATGCCAATCTAGCATTGCAGAAGCTAAGGTAGGAGGGTTGTGAGTTCTAGGACAGCCTGTGCTAAAGTAGGACCCTGCCAGTCTTAGTTAGGGTTTCTATTGCTGCAACAATGACCAAAATGCCATGACTAAAAGCAAGTTGGGGAGGAAAGGATTTATTTGGCTTACACATTGCTGTTCATCACCAAAGGAAGTCAGGACAGGAGCTCACACAGAGCAGGAACCTGGAAGCAGGAGCTGATGCAGATGGAGGGTGCTGCTTACTGGCTTGCTTCCCATGGCTTGCTTAGCCTGCTTGCTTATAGACACAGAACCACCAGCCCAGGGATGGCACCACCCACAATGGGCTGGGCCTCCCCCATTGATCACTAATGGAGACAATGTGTTACAGAAGATCCCAAGGAGGCATTTCCTCAACTGAGGCTCCTTCCTCTCTGGTGACTCTAACTTGTGTCAAGTTGACACAAAACCAGCCAGTAATGTCTTAGACACAAAACCGAGTATTCTTAGAAACAGTGGAAGTTCCATTTATTGGAGCCTGCTCTAGAGTACAGAGAAACACTCGGTGATGACAATTCAAGGGACATGCAAAGGACACAGAGGACATGGGGATGTCCATGCCAGGTCCAAGTTCAAGTACAATTTTCCGTTTTACATATGAACTTGTGCAGGGGTGGGAAGAAGCACAAAAGGTCATGAGTTAGCCTTTTAAGCGTCAGTGTTTATAGCAGATGTAGCTTCATCTAGAGTGAAAATCTCACCTCTACCCTCTCCACAGCCCAGGCAGATTTCATAAATCTGGCAACACCTGGGCACCAACTGGTTGCTGGTTGGACAGTCTCAGAGCTGGTCTGAATCGCAGGAGTCAGGGGTGGGACCAGATGTCAACCTACCTCCTCATTAGCCTTGTGTTGATGTCCCTTCAGCACTTAACAACCTGTGAAAATAGGATGGTGAGACTACCTCCCACAAAACCCCCACCGTCTTCTCCTTCCTCGTTTTTATTTCTCACTTTAAAAAAAAATTTATTTGTTATTCCTCAACCATAATTCTCACAGGGCCAAGAACAAGTCAGACATGTGAATCAGATGTCAACAGCAGCTCCATATCCACAGACAGCAGCCATAACAATCAGCAGAAGGACGGGGCCATGTAGGAGGCTCTGTCCAGGCTGTCAGGCAGGTGTCCCAGACACTTGTAAAACCAGAACTAACAGTACATGCTGCCAAGACAGGAAATCTCTAAATAAATGGAAAAGGCCGACCTCAGGACTTGATTATGCACCATGTACATCATAACCTCATTTAACAAACCTTTATTAGGTTTCTATTATGTGTTAAGCTGTATATGAATTGGTGACAGTGTGTAAGTCAGCAAACCAAGGGAGCTTCCAAGCCAGCATGCTGGGTAACTCCAGCGTCGCACCATAAGGCTCAGGCTCTGCCCGCTGCCGGCTGCCTGCTGCCTGCTGCCTGCTGCCTGCTGCCTGCATTTATACAACCTTAAGAGGGCAGACTTGGGTTCCTTTAAATCTCAGCTTGAATTCAAGCCCTGTGACTGTGGATGGTCTTCAGAGCTTGAGTTTCACGCTTCTAGAAAGGGACCATTATGTAGCTCACATGGGTTTGTTGGTAATGAAATAAGATTGTTGAATGTCAAGCCTTAGCACATGGTGGTGTTCCTGTCTCCCAGATTGTTCAGGACTGTGGGTTTGCACCAGAATCCTTTATTGATGCCTTGACGGTGAGTGACGGCATCCTCACGCCGTCGTCTGACATGTCAGGTGAGTGGGATACTATACACACTATCTGGTTCTGACATCTGTTGATGTCATCTGACATGTCAGGTGGGTGGAATACTATACACGCTATCTGGTTCTGACATCTGTTGATGCTCCTTCTTCCTAGTTTCTACTCCTTCCTGTTGTGGACGATATTATCAGGAAATTGTCCTTCCCTCTCATCCGTTCTTTCTCTCTGACGTTTTCATTCTTTGCTTTGTGAAGAAAAAGTTTCAATATAGAGTTGGAGCTAGGCTGGAGCTGTGTAACTCGGGATGACCTTGACCTCCCTGCTTCCACATGCTGGGGTTGTAGGCAAGTTCACTGCGTTGAATCTTTACCTTCACAGGGTGTCTCTGAGTAAGACTCACTGTGTTTGCCTTAAAATACCAGTTCAGAATTGTAGCCAGACTTTGACTACATTGTGGGTTCTTCTTTCTTCCATCCTTCTTTACCTGTCTTTTTCTACCCTTGGAACTGCCTAAAAGTAGATAGGAGAGGAAATGGGATAGAGAAGAAAGGGGGTGATGACTACGACTTCCTGCTGAGTAGCGGTATTGAGTTTCTTGGGGTAAGTTTGATCTTTGCCCTCAGGATATCTAATTTCTTCTTTTTGTCCCTTCCCACACAACCATTTAACAAGTCACAACCACCAGCATCCACCCACCCACCGGTCAAACAGCCCCCACTATCGGGGCTCTAGCATTTATATATCCTCAAAAAGTCCCCAGAATTCCAACGTCACACACTCACATACTATCTGAACCTGACAAAAATCACACACTTGTTAGAGCACGAGGCAAATCATAGTCGGCTGCTGTGGAGAATCTGAAGCAGCCCCTTATCCCACACCCGGGATTGAAATGAAAACACATTCTTTATCATTTATTATTATTCTTTATTATTTATTTCTATGTTTTTAAAGAAACCAAAATTCTCACTACACAGAACCATTGTCCGGGGTTCCCATTTGCTTACAGGTAAACTGGCTTGTGTTCTAGAAGAGAGGTCTTTTCAGACACACATCATAAACAGTGATGAGGTTTTGATGTTTTACAACCAATGAAACAGACTTAGAAAGTAGAGCTCTGGGGAAAAATGGGGAAGCAAGGGCAGGTGTTTGTCCCACACCAGCCTTCCAACTGGAAGATTCTAGAAGGTAGATGACGTAGAAACTTTCAGCTACAGTGACAGAAGACCAACCTTGAGTATGTAGTTATTCATCACTCTGGTGAACTTTCTCTTGAGATAAGAGATTTGCCTGAAGATTTCACACCACCACCGTGTGTGTGTCTGTGTGTGTGTGTGTGTGTGTGTGTGTGTGTATGTGTGTGTCTGTGTGTGTGTCTGTGTATCTTCAAGTGGCCTCATCAACCTAACATCCTGTCATCTCATTAATGGCTTCTAGGGTCAGTCTTCTGTGAAGGTAAACTGCATGCAGACCCTCTGCCAAAGTTCTCCTCAGTGGCTCTACAACATAAATTATTAAAATAAGTTGTATTTGATAGGAATCCAGGAAAGCTCATGGCATCTGTGCCCTGTTTTGGACTGTTACGAGAATTAAGAGAGTTCTTGGATGAACTCCCAGCTTCTCAGATGCTGCGACTAAGTAATCCTTAGGTGTAACTATTAAGGACTTCAATAAGGAAAACATTTTCAAAGATAAAAGACAAAATAGCACATGGAGGGGGAAAGGCCAATCTGATTGGATTAGGAGTCGAGTTAAGGTCGAAAAGAGGAAGTTCAGGGTCAGAAATTTCACATTTTTCCTTGTGGCTTAAATCAGGCCATCCTTGTCACCTGCCCAGGGTGTCCTTCCCCAGAGCCCGACCTGCTCACCAGAGAATCCCACTAGGCAAACGCCAGACCTATCAACAAGGTCATCAGCTCTCTCAACCCACTACAAAATTATCTTTGTCAAAATTTCAAGTGCAAATTAGTTAAGATCATGTTTTGTAACCTAAAAGCAAGAGTTAAGATACAAATAAAAGCAACGTGGACACTGAGAACGTGAAGTTATCTGGAAACAAGAGCTTACAGAGGGCTTCTGCTGAACTCTGCGGTGAGAAGTGCATCTCCTCTGCTGTATCCTAAAGGCTCTGTGGCTCACCAGAGAATCACATAAATCATGCTTGGCTTGCTCTGTGGGGTGTGAATGCCATTAAGACCTTTAAAGGCTTTTTTATTTTTTAATTAAGTGATCCTTTTAGGACATATTCATCAACTTAATCAGAAGTCTCCACCTCAGATTCATTTGGGGAGGGGGTTTCCTTCAAGAAAAGAAAAAAAATAAAGCACCGAATGACATTTTTGTGATCACAAAACCATTTCCTTATTCTGTCTGTCCAGCCATCCAACCCAGGCACCTTTCCCCATGCCTGCCAAGGTGCTGGGAGCTCCTCCAAGGAACTTCTACCCACCATCTTCTTTCTTCCCGTGTGTGTGTGTGTGTGTGTGTGTGTGTGTGTGTGTGTGTTGCACACACTTGTTAGTGTGCGTGTGTGCAAGTGGTACCTGCCTAGCAGAGGCTAGGGGTCAGCAACCTGTGTCTTTTCTCAATTCATGCTCCACCTTTATTTTTTGAGATAGAGTCTCTTATCAAGGCTGAAGCTCTGAGGACTAATTGATTAAAACCTGCCTGTGTGTTCCGAGCTTCGGGGATACCTGTCTCCAGGGGTACCTTCTCCATGCCTATAGTCCTGGGTTACAGGCACTCATCCACCTCCCATATGTGGGTGCTGGGTATCCAGTGATTATCTGGCTTAGCTGACGGAGCCATCTTCCCAGCCCCTCCCCCAGTTCCTGAAGACCTTACATTGTGGACAAAGTTACTACTAAGTGCTTTGCACTGACATAGTTGCTCAGCTTACAGCT
Organism: Mus pahari; assembly: GCF_900095145.1. Taxonomy (NCBI): domain Eukaryota; kingdom Metazoa; phylum Chordata; class Mammalia; order Rodentia; family Muridae; genus Mus; species Mus pahari. The sequence goes on along the minus strand of NC_034592.1, from coordinate 6,360,578 downwards.
TTCTCTGAGAAATATCAAAACTTTTAATGAAACAGCAGTCCATTTATACCCTAATTCTAGAATGTTTTTACAATGATTTCGTTCTCAGAACTGAAGCAGATGTCACCTCACTTGACCGCCAGCTGAGTTTCACCTCCGTGAGCCTCCGCTGAGAGCCTCTGCCTGGCCAGGTCTGCTCAGTCTCCCGGCACCTGTCACATGCTCTTTCGAAAATGTACTTACCAGAAAAATCCCACTTTCCTTTCACAATTCCTCAAATTAGGAGAAATAATTCACGATGCATGAAATCTGCCATAATAGGATTACTTCCTAAGCAATTAAACATTTTCCCACTTTAACCCCAGGATGGGAATCCCAGCCAAATGCTGCTTTCAAATGGAACAATATTCTAACACAATGATGCCTTAATGTCTCTGGGCAGGCTTGGCTTGGGTGAACTTGAGAGCGACTCTATCTGCAAGCATTAAAGCAGCCTTTGAAGAGATAGAGTTGCAGACCTTAGCCTTCGGCTTTCCTTTAACTTTACTTGTAATTAAATAATTAATTTGGCTTTGACTTTTAAATTTTTTATCTGTTTGGCCAGTGCGTGCCCACTCGCACATGCTCACCCAGGCTCAGGAGCGGCGCAGCGTTGGGTATGGTGTTTGACCACGCCACGGCATGCGGGAGTTGGTTTTCTTCTCCTGCCTGGTTAAGGCAGAGTGTCCTGTTGCTTCGCTGTGTGTACTCCATGCTAGCTGGCCCTGGAGCTTCCAGAAAGCCTCCTGCCTTCACCTCCCATCTCCTTGTGGGAACACTTACGGATGTACTCCAACACACTTTATGCAAATTCTAGAGATCGAACTCAGGTCACCCGGCTGCACAGCTCCATATCCCCAGCCTTTGTTTAGGCTTTTTATGGCATCTCTGAAGTCTGAGGTAATTCTCCTGCCTCAGCCTCAAAAGTGCCAGCATCGCCACCATGCTCACTGCTCTTTCTTTGCTTTTTCTTGTCCCTTTCTTTCCTGTTTTTTGTCTGTTTGTTTGTTTGTTTGTTTTTGTCTTAAGTTGAAAAGCTCTAGGATGTTGTCTTAGCTGCACGAGCTGGAACCTTCTTCTTCCATTAACTTGTCTACTTTTAATTGGCATAGTCTTGGAAATTTCAGCCTCACTAAAAAACACCCATCCACACTCCTTCCCATTCCTTGCCAGTGATTTCAAGTTACACGTCAGTGTGTGCTCGCTTTCCTCAGACTGTACACTCTCTCTCCATACTTACTGTTCAAGTTGTATTGTTCAGGCATGTTGGAAATGCAAAGCAGTATGACCAGTCAGATTAATAACCATGATGAGTTTGAAAGAGGAATTAATCACAGGAAACATAGTGAGAATTCTGGAACTTTAATGTCTTTAAAACACACACACACATACACACACACACACACACAGAGAGAGAGAGAGAGAGAGAGAGAGAGAGAGAGAGAGAGAGAAATATAATAAGAACACATTTTTTGTTTTAGTCTCAGGTGTGGGGTTGGGGGCTGCTTTGAAGCAGCGGACTATAATTTGCCTCCTGCCCTAGCTGAGGCATAGTTTTGCCAGCTACTGAGAGTTTCTGTGATTTCAAGATGTTTAAAATTCTGAGAACTTTTCAGAAAGTACATAAATGTCCCAATTGGTGGGCTGAGTGGTTGTTGGTCATTTGGGGGTGGGGAGATTGTTAGTAGTTGTGCTCAAAGAAGAAACAAAAAAAAAAAAAATAGATTTAGACATCTCCCCTCCCTTTTCCCCTCCCTCCCTTCTATCCTTCTTGCTTTCCTATCTGGTGATGGGGGTGAAAAAGAAGAATCCACAACATAGCAAAGAAAAGATCCAGAAACTCACTGTTTTTAAACCTCCTGGTGATGACTTGGAATATCCACACATGGTGAGCATTTCCTTAAAAAGACTCTAAACACATCTCCAAGAAAGTTTTTTCTTGTGTTTGTTGTGTAGGCTGCAACTTCAGCAAGGATGGTCTTGCTAATGAACAATAACTACTATCTGCGTTTAATGTTGATTTTTATCAACACACATGTCCCTGGCCTCTGGCCTAAGCTTTTCTGTGTCCTGTGTGATAACCCTTTGTGCTTTGTTAGCACTTTAACAAGTTCTATTACTTTTATGTGAAACTTTTATTTTGTTTTTGTTTTGAGTCCAGAGTTGTCTGCATAGCCCTGGCTATCCTGGAACTTGCTTTGTAGACCAGTCTGGCTTCAAATTCACAGAGAATCATCTACCTGCCTCCCGAGTGCTGGGATTAACAGCATGTGCCCCATGCCTGGTCTATGTGAAACTATTACTAAAAGTTCCACACAGCTCTCTTGAATAGGTGAGTTCCCTGATTTACAAGAAAGTGGGACAGACAAAAGTAAAGGGTTTCCTAACTGTGAAAATCCTTTCCTTGGAGGGACAGGTTGTAATGTCCCTGTCCCTGTTTCTACCTCCTGCTAGGAGAACACCCTCCCTTTAGGCCAGAGAGTCTTATTAACCCAGGAATTGATGTTGCTATTCCAATATTACCATAAAGGTCACTTTTCTTAATGGGGAAAGGACACATTTGCATAGATACCTCTAAGTCTACTGTCATTTGAACAGGGCCAAGAGCTAAACAAAAGCTTTTGTGAGCAGAATAATCAGAATTCTTATCTTTCTTTCCTATCTTATCTATCATGAATATACAGCCCAGACCACAGGATACAAATGCAGTTGTCAACTCAGGACTGGTTGGTGTTACTCTAAATACCACAGGAGCGGTATGAAGGAGGTGGGGCGGGGTGGAGGGGCTGGTAAGGAGGTAAAGATTTTACTTACTATAAAGCATCCCTTGAATTCCTTTCTTGCACCCTCATTTCTGGAATTCCTGTTTCTGAAGGAGGGTGACAGGATGGCTTGTGTGGTGTATAAAACGGAGCCAATGTCCATACCATCATTCTGAGCTCCAAAGTTGAGTTTAGCTTATCCCTGCTGGCAGAAAGCAATCCCTAGCCGATTTCGAAGATAAACATCACTGGAAAACACCACAGACTTGTCTTTCCAGAGGGAGCTGCCACGCACAGAGGTGCTGTCAACCCCTGAGAAGCCTAGGAACATTCGTCTCCCCTCAGCTGTCCTCACTCACATCAATTTCCCACCAGCCTCCAGGACAGGCCTGGATTGGCTCCCAGCATTGGAAACTGTTTCCCATGATGGCTCTTTTATGGTCTTGGCAGGCATGTACAATAACCAGCAGAGAGAGAAGTTCTGCCTGCAAGGGAAAATAAAACCCCTAACGTAACTGCACTGGTCCTGAGTGGGGTTTTACACGTTAAGCTTGCTCAAGACTTATGTTAAAATCAACCTTGCAAAAGAAGCTTGAAGAAAAAAAATTCCATGGAGCTGCCAAAAGGCAGACAACGTCTTTACTGTCCAGGTGACAGTGGGTTTGGACAACTGAAATGACCTGGTACAAACAAACTGGCACTTCCCCATCCAGTAACCCATCTTTTCTCCCTCTTCTCTGTTTACCTTAGTTTATAGTCTTTCGGTCATAAACTGGGGTGCAGCGATCTATCAAAGTGATATTTGTTAATCCACCGTCATTGGAATTACTTTTTTATTAACTGTGGACTACATGTGAAAGTGTTCTTTCCTCACCGTTTCTCCGGGCCTTTCTGCAAGGCCTGACATCGTCACTGACATCCCACCGGGACCTCTGCCCGCCCCGGTTAGCCTTTGTCATATTTCATGACACCTACTCTGCAGGTCAGGCTTCCCTTCCAGGGTCTTGCTGCTCTCTGCACCTGCCTTGCCCTGGAGTCAACGTCTCAGATCTGGGACTACTTCTGAGGAAAGCCCTCTTGCCGTGCACAAAAATACTGTCTAACTTTCCCCGAGTGACTAATTAGCCCACCAGCGTCCACTTTCTCAGTCACTTCCTGTCAGGGCAAGCGTCAGATTTGCTGAAAAAAGCAATCATTTCCATATAATCTCTCCTGCCCTCCTCCACCCTCCATGCACCTCTTTTCTCCTTTAGTTGTATTCATTGCCTTACAGCCCACAGGCCACCTGCCTCCCAGAAGGCACTGAGGCAGCAGTCATTGTGGCAGTAATGAGTTTTCCTGCTGGCATAGTACCTCAGCCGCCTGGTAAGTGACAAAGCACAATGCATACGGAAGGAAAATGAAACCGAAACCGGGCAGAACTCAATGACCACCTTCAAGGAAGATGGAGGCTGGCCAGCTGTTTCCCATTCAGGGTGAAGACAGGAGAGAGAGGAAGTCAAGGGAAAGGCAAGACTTTCCAATAAACACCACACAGGGGCTGAGGCCACAGGGGGAACCTCACCCCGGGAGGACCCAGGCTGCTCCAAGTACAGGCTTCTGACCAGGGCTCACGGACTCCTTCGTGAACTGTGGCTTCCTCAAGGTCGTCTGAGTTCACGTTTTTTCTGTTTGTTCTAACAATTTATAAGCAGTGGACAATGGTGACAACCGCTGGGGTCAGAGAGGCTGGGGGCCGCTTGGCCTTCAGTTCCTTGTCCCCAGCAGCTGCACGCTGTGTCCCTACAGGTTTTGGACAGAGGAACATGAGGTCAGGTGGTTATTCCCTGCAGATATGGTGGGTTTGAGGAGGAAGGCTGTGTGCGCCTTGTGAGGGTGTATCGAAGTGCATTAATGTATAAGGCAGCGTTCCTGTTCTCAGAAGAACCCGCCCTTCGACTCACACCATCTTGGAACCCAGTCCTAAGGGGCTCCCACCACTTCTTCCAAGAAATCTGTGAGCCTCTGAGTGATGCTTTGCTCACAGAGAGTAGCCTTGAATGGTGTACTGGCTAGCTTTGTGTCAACTTGACACAGCTGGAGTTATCACAGAGAAAGGAGCTTTAGTTGGGGAAATGCCCCCATGAGATCCAGCTGTGGGACATTTCCTCAATTAGAGGTCAAGGGGGAGAGGCCCCTTGTAGGTGCGACCATCTCTGGGCTGGTAGTCTTGGATTCTATAAGAGAGCAGGCTGAGCAAGC
>NC_034592.1:6331207-6355487 GCF_900095145.1 Mus pahari | reverse complement strand
AGTATGGAAATGTAAGCCAAATAAACCCTTTCCTCCCCAACTTGCTTCTTGGTCATGATGTTTGTGCAGGAATAGAAACCCTGACTAAGACAAATGGGCAGAGCTATGTTCTTCTAATGTGTCTGCTAAGCTCTCCCTCCCTAGCTTCCTCCTGGGTCACTGTACCAATTGATACTTCTTATTCCCCGACCCCAATATTCATGTGTGTGTGTGTGTGTGTGTGTGTGTGTGTGTGTGTGTCTGTACACATGCATGTTTTGCACGTGTGTAGGTGGTGAATGTTCACATATGTTCACATGGATCTAGAGGCCTGAGGTTGATGTCTAGAATCACCCTCAGTTGCTTTTCCACTATTTTTTCTTTGAGGCAGGAAGGTTCCTTCAGTCAAACTTGGAGCTCTTGGGCATGGCTGGTCCTGCCAGATTGCTCTCAGGAAGCCCCTGTCTCAACTATAAGAGGCTAAAATTACAGATGGGCCTCCAAATTCACTCAATATTTTCATGGGTTCTGAGGGTCTGAGGTCCTCATGCGTGCCAGGCAAGTGCTTTAACCACTGAGCCACCTCCCCGGCTTCCTGTGGATGCTGCTTTGTCTGTTGGATAACTAATGTGATGCATAAAGCTGGATCTGCTCTCCAACAGCTTTGCTCGATCCACACTGATGAGGGCCTGAGGGGAGAAAAAGTCAAGCCTGAGAAGACCATAGAACACCAGAAATAGAGTCGAACTATTGACAAACACTGAGGAAACAAGCTTAGGGAAGCACAAGTCAGTCAGTTGCTAGAGCTGGGGCCCTCGCTGGAGCTGTGGGATCGCAGGCAGCCCACTCAGCTACTGCAGGTGTCTGTGGCGGCTTCAGAGCTGCCATAGTTCCCTGTCTTCACCCTCATTTGTCTATCAGAATCTTTCCCTACAATACAGACCTTATCACCTTTATTACCTCATTAAACAGACATAAATAAATGACTCTGCCCCGACCCCCTGAGCCCCAAGAGACAGAATTCAGTCCCCTTCACTCCTGTGCCTTGAATGTGTCCTTCAGAAAGTTCCTGTGTAAGAAACTTAATTGCAGAGTCCTGGGTTAATGAGGGCACCACCCTCAGGAATGGGTTAATGTCCCTCCCATGGGGGTGGATTCATTAGCACAACAGTGGCCTTGTTATCAAAGCTGAGCCCCTTTCTCTGACCCTCTCACCTTCTAATGCCCTCTGTCATGCAAGGGCCCAGCAAGTAGGCTCTCTCATCTTCCCAGTCTCAGAACTGTAAGAAATAAGCCTCTCTCATCCCAGCCATAGAGTACTGGAAACCGGATGAAGACATCTGAGGCTCCTTTGGCTCCCATTGGCCACAGCCCTCTAAGAGCTGTCCTGGAAAGTCCCAGCTTGCCCCACTAGAGCTCCAGCCACGGTCAAGCCTCACAGGCCACACTCATGTCCTTGTGAGTTCTGTGGATGTTAACTCCACCACCAAGACGTCTCTCCCCATCTCTCTACCATTCGAACCCCATCACCTTTAGTTACCCCTGATCCTTTAGTTACCCCTGATCCTAAGATACGTTTCCTCTTCCACCAATATTACTCCTTTGCGGGAACTGCCCATGACCTTAGAGTCTAGCCAGAGCCCTTGCATGTAGTGGGGCCTCGACGTACTTTTGAAGGAAGGAAGGAATGGCCTTGTCATCGAGAGAGGTGAAGTCTGAGCTTCCACAGTTCTGCCATTCCGTAGTCTGGAGCAATATGGGCCACTGTTTTTCTTCCAAATGCAAGTCAAGATTCCTTCAGAGAGAGAGCAACCACGCCACCTTGAAGGAAGGCATGTTCTAGGAGACAGTGAGCCTCATCAACTCGAAACCATGTCAGGTCTTAAGATTCATGCCTTCATTTTGCCAGTAAGCAATTTTATGCTTGGTGCTAGGTATTGGGACTCAAATGTGAACACTTCCTTCTTCTACTTTCCAAACTTGGAGTGGAAAGAAGTCAGAGAAAGAAAGAGGAAGAGAAGAAAATGGAAGGGACCACATAAAAATGACAGACTAGAAACCCGGGTGATGGGGACCAGTTTGGCCTGGGGTGGGCAGGAACTCATTGGGAGGCTGCCCCCTAGAGGGAGCAGCACGAATCCACACAATCAGAACAGGGGCCATCTGGAGCAAAGGCCAACATGTTTTTTGACAGATTCCAAAAATCTTGTGCAATCCAGAGTGGCTAAAATTAAACCTTTGGAAACAGCACATGTTGGTGAGGACGCTGCACGGCTGAAATGTTTAATCACTGGTGCAGAGACTGAGCAATGGTATAGTCACCCTGGGCAACCATTTGCAAGATTCTTATAAAGTCAAACACACATTTGCCTATGACACAGAAGTCGTAGTAGGTACTTAGCAGAGGATTTAAAACGCATGCTCACAGAGAGACATACACGGACATGCGCTTAGCTTTAAATAGCAAAGACACAGGAAATAACCCCGCTGCCTGTCGTCTGAAGCACAGGAGTTGCTTTATGGCCACAGAGTAGAATACTACTCAGCCAAAAAGAAAGAGAGGAAGAAAGAAAGAAAGAAAGAAAGAAAGAAAGAAAGAAAGAAAGAAAGAAAGAAAGAAAGAAAGAAAGAAAGAGAGAGAAAGAGAGAAAGAAAAGGAAAGAAGAGAAGAGAAGAGAAGAGAAGAGAAAAAGAAAAAAAGAAAAAGAAAGAAAAACCAAAACAACAAAACAAACAAACACTTCTCATTAGACAAATCATACATAATTATCAAAATATTATGGCAAGGCTAAAGAATCCTGGCTTCATAGGCTGTGGTTCCATTTGTATGAAATTCTTGGCCAAAGCAATGGCAAGATTACCAAGACACAGAGCAGTCAGTCAGGGCTGGAGACAAGAGAAGAGAGGGGAGATCAAAGGAACATGGGGGGAAATCTCTATAACCTGAATGTGGGGTGACAGCTCCACGATGAATACATCTGCCAGGACCTACTGAAATGTACACCGGACACCAGAGCAGATTTTATATGGAAATTAGACTCCAAGTAATCAGATTACTAAGGGAAATCATGCGTCTGTGGAGAATGCACTTTATCTAGGAGTCTCTGGGAACCAGGAGAAAACATCGCAAGCAGGGGTGAGATGGGAGGTGTGTGCTACGGAAGAAGAGTAAACTGACAAGCTGGGTGTGGCAACCCTGGCCTGTAATCCCAGAATGTAGCGGGAGGGCTGAGAGCACACAGGCACGCATGCACACATGCACGCACATGCACACGCACATGGATATATAGCTCAGTGGTAAAGGCTCACACAGTACGCACAAGACCCTTCGTTCATCTCCTGAAGGTTTGAAAGCCCCAACCTAGTCTTGGCTTTTCAGAGTATGAAAGGCCAGTTCATATCCAGTTTGTTCTCTTCCCTTCCCCAGAATACTGAGCCCACAGCCAAAGCAGCTCCATGGACTTCCAGTGCTGACAGGTCGCAGGCATACCTTCATTTCTTCTTCAGGCCCTTCTCTACGTGCTAGGAAAGACATTGCGTCATAGCCTGCTGGTGGCTGTAATGATGGGGAAGATAGAAATGTCAAAACAACGGGTCTGCTTGACAGACAGTTCTGACAGGGGGCAGGGAGCATGGGCACAAGCTTAGCATGGCTTCAGGGACAGACCTGACGGGGGTGGTGAGGGAATGGAGAAAAGACAGACACAGATGCACAGGAAAGCTGGGTCAGAGTGGACTGGACTCTGATGGAGAAGCCCCGGAAGCTCAGAGTGTTTATTACATGAGTGGAACCGAGAGGCTGGGTTATTGCATGCAGATAAACAAGGTGGCAGGATTTATGGTTTAAAGTTGGAGGTAGAATTAGTCAGTCTGAGTAGGAGAATTCTCTACAGTCCATAAATGTATGGGGGGAGAAGACTGTAGCGGAAATCTATTTTCTGTACACACTACCACCATCCACACAGGGACCACAGAAAGGCTTTGCCATCTGTCCCTTTGAGCCACATCCTGGAAGGTGGGAGAAGGCTTTGCCATTTTCCCATGGGTCTAAGACTGAAGTCTTTAACATGGCTATGTTCATGCCAACAGCCCACATTCCCTCAGGACTTCACTAACTCAGGGCCTCCCCTTGGTCCCCACACCTTGTGCCTAGTGTCTCTTCTTTGTCACCTCACAGTCTCCAAGATGTCTGAGTGGATCCAGTTACACAATGACTCTTTAGCAATGGAACCAGATGCTACGTCTCACAGATCAATCTAGGCTATGGCTGGATAGAATTGAAATTTCTATGTCCTTAAGTGGGTGAAGGTAGGGATGTAAGCATGCCCCTGCTTGTGTCTCTCTAGGTGTTTCTTCCTAATTAAGTACCCAGCACAAGCATCTGCTAGAAGGGAGAGCAGTGGATGGGAGGCGTAGTACACAGCCCTGGCAGGCGCGAGGTGTGAGGACCGAGGTTCTATTTGTAGCATGGCACATTGAAATGTTTGCTAGCTTTGTTTTTCATGGTACTACCTGAACAATTTAATGAAAATCTTGGGACCTTTGGACAGAAGATACTGAACACATTCTGCTGCTGCTGGGTTTAGGCCAGAGGAGGCCAGGTACAGGCTCCATCCACCTGAGACAGCTGATATGAGCCCAGCAGACCAGGATGCATGCACGGTGCAATGCTGCAGGTATGCAGGGTGCAATGCTGCAGGTGGAGCCCCTTCTGAACTCACTTGCATAAACCTGTAGATCGCTGCTTTCTCTAACACAGGCAATGAAAGGCCTTGCTAGTTGTGCTCTGACATTTCACAGCACGCTAAGGTTTCTACACTCATTGTCATCACAGTTTTACAAGTACATTGACTTCCCAGAGTTTACAACCAAGACTAGCACACTTTTCAGACATGTTTACCCAAACCTACTAAACTTTTCAGAATTTATGCCTACAACTCAGTTAAAGGGACTTTGCTCAGGAGGTATTGTATAAGGAGAAGCGCGTAAGTGCTCATTTCTGGGGACCGAGTGACCTGTAACCCCTGATGATTCTACGTCTGCATCTTCCAGGAAGGTTCTCTAATTTTGTTAATGACTTTAGTGTATGAATAACCTTAGTGCTGCTGTGGCTGCTGCTGCTACTTCTGCTGTTGTTCTAGGGTGGTGGGGATGATCCTCACTTGCTAAGAGAGCCTCTACGCCCTGATGTGAGCCACAGTCACATGCTGACACTCCTAATGCCATTCACGATTTGCATGTTTGTTTGTTTTTTCCTTCAAGAACAAATTTGCAGCCTGGAACCATAGCTCAGTGGTTAAGAGCTCTGGCTGCTCTTTTAGAAGACATGCCCCTCCCCCACACGTGGTAGGTACGTACTTCTGGCCTGTGTAGGGACCAGACATACATATGATACATAGGCATACATTCAGGTAAAACATTCATACACATTTAAATATATATATATATATATATGTGTGTGTGTGTGTGTGTGTGTGTGTGTGTGTGTGTGTTCTAAAGAGTCAATTTGCATAAATTTTTTCTATGGTTTGAACTGTCTGTCAAAAGTTCATGTGCAGGAAACTTAATCCCCAGAGGTAAGAGCCCTTGGGTGGTGATAAGTCCTAGATGAGGATGGAGGCAGTGTCCCCCAGGCTACATAGGAAGAGGAAGAGAAAGTGACCTGGTGTGCTTCCTCTCTCACCCTGCCCTGCTGGCAGTGCCTTCTGTTATACTGCACTGAAGCAAAGGCCCAGATGCCAAGTCATGTTCTTACACTTCTCAGCCTTCAAAACCAAGAGCAACAAAATAAAACAGCAAAACCCTCCATTCTTTATACATTACCACGTCTAAGGTATTTTGTGATAGCAACAGAAAATAGACTAAGATACATTTACGGAATAAATTGTCATTTTATTAATAGTAGATTAAAAATAAGTTGATTTCCCAGTACCAAACTAACATTTTAAAAACACCAGGGTGAGCACTTCCTTTATAGCTATACTCGGAGGGTCTGAGGGTCAGAGACTCAGTGAGAAGATCAATGGGCTGACAGGCAGAAAATCTCCAGGAACAAGATGGGTCTGATGTCATGCAAGGTTTGCCATCAACCTAGGCAAGTCAGTGCTGGAGCACTGCCTCCTGCCAGCTCAGCAGACTGTTAAACTGAGAGTCAAAGCAAGGAAGGAGCTCGGGTGGCAGTGGACCCCAGAGACGGAGACATTTAGATTTCCAACCCAAGCCATGAAAGGTTTTGTGATAGTCCCTGGCTAGAGACAGGTTTGCTATGGTTTAGACACCTGGCCAATTGCTTAGAATCTAAATTTAATCATTAAATGAATACTTCATGAGCACCCACCATGTGATGGGTATTATGCCAGGAACCACAGATGAAGAACCAGACAGATGACCTCCTGCCTTCACGTACCTTGAATTATGTAAATTTTGTCTTCTATCTCTGGAACTCACGTGTGCTATCTTTTGATCAGGTGTGTTTTATTTTTGCATTGGATTTTTGTGTCTTTTGGGTTGGTAATACTTTTGGGCTGTAGTTAGTAACTGGGACCATTCAGAGATACTGGGTATCATTACTAACAGAAGAATTGATAGTGTAGCTGCTCTTTGTTTCTTTATGGGTTCATTCTTCCATCCTTCTCCACTCCTTTTCTTCCACCCTTAACCCCAGATAATAGAGGAAAAAATGATAGAGATGAAAGAAAAGAGATCCCTGAGTAAGGTCAGGAGTCAGAAATGGGGTGACATTATTGTTAGACTACTTACTGCTGGTTAGGGGTGTCGAGTTCCTTGGGATAAGTTTGATCTTTGCTGTCAGGATATCTAAGCTCTTCTTGTTTCTTCTTTGTATACAACCGCTTAACAAACCACAAACAACAACCCACTATTGGGGCTTTTAGCATTTATGTAACCTCTGAAAAGTTTCCAGAATTCCAAATGTCACACAGTCACAAAAACCTATCTGCAGCTAGCAAAAGCTTGCCTCTGCCAAAGCATGAGGCAAATGCTAGTCAGCTGCTGCAGACAACCTGAAGCAGGCCTATAGCCCTACACCTGGGATTAAAACAAAAACATGTTGTATAATATTTCTGTGATTTTTAAAGAAACCCAAACTCCCAGACTCACGCTACAGAATAACCCTCTCATGTTTGAATTGTACAATGTGTCTTGAGTTGGGGTGAGTTCCTGACCCTCTGTACATTGCTCAAAGGTCTGCCAGGTCTATTACAGTCCCTTGGGACAGCAGTTCTGTGTACTTAGTCTTCCAGCAGCACACAGTCTCTGCGAACAATGCGTGCCTAGTAAACGTTTGCTCTATGACTGGCTGCGAGTTGGCTACTCACCCCATTCAGCTTTCCTTTTCACAAACTCTGCGTTACCTCCTCGTTCCTCTCCTGACTCTGCAGGAAATTTAGTGTGGCCATTTCTACTTCCCCATTGTGGTGATCAGACAGCAGGAGTCAGCACCAGTGAGCACATCTTAGAAGAGAGAGGGGGGAGCTGGGTCTTCCCTAGCTGGCTTGCAAGCATCTGTCTGGAGTGGAACCCTTCATTATGTGAAAGATGTAATGGGGTGGATTTTCAAGTGCCTGACACTTCCATGAATGAGTCCCATAAGCCCGGCTTCTTTCACAGGTGCAATCCCTGACTGACTCAAAACACCCTACAAATCAAAGGGAGATTTGGGCACAGTCTAATGACACATGGCTTTTTGAGATTTCACGGTGCTGCCTGTCTTCTAGTCCCAGGGGAATGGCCTGGGTCTGAATTCTGTGTTCAAACTACTGTTTCTGAGGTGGCTCATGATTTATCTGATAGGCTCTGTCATTTGGCTGTCGGTGACGGGTCTGTGAGGGAAGGTACACAGTGACTTTCCGGGCTTCCTTGGCATTTGGAATTTGACAGTGAATTTGCTCATGTATTTTCCCCTGGAAATATTTGCCTGGTGTTTCTGAACTGGGAGCCTCTGTTCTCTCAGGCCAGACTCTTTGGGGATTAACAAGCTGACAGTGATCTTGTGCAGTGCTTTCCCACCCGCCTCGGCCTTGCAAGTCTAAGAGAACTGAACAAGTCCTGAAATTACTGGGCCCTTTCCACCTTTGTGGTTGTTCCAAAGCAGTTGCAAATATTGACTAGAGATATGCCCTGGGAAAGTATTGAGGCAGGATGCAAGGGTACATGAGGGATGTTCTGCCTCTCACATGACACTGTCCAACAGTTGGCAACCAAGAAATGTTTGCTACTTCTGATTCCAAGAGAAAAACAATGAGGAACAGCACGGAGAGTTGATGGAGTCTGTGCTAAGTCCACAGAGAACTAAATAACCAAAGATGCTACCTGGAGGAGGGGTCAGGTGGGGCTGAGCCGTGGGTAGAAGGTGATACAGTCAGGTAAAGACTAGTGATTACAGCTTGCACCAGCCAGTTCACTATCATTTTAAAGAGTGACAGATTCCTAAATAAACACACAGGAACCAGATAGCAATAATAAAATCTGCTCTGGGGGTGCAGTGGCAGTGGTAGAGTGCTTGCCCAGGATTAGTAAGGGCCAGAGTTCAATTCCCAGCACCTGGGCGGTGGCAGGGGACAGGGAGATCAATAATAAAAACTACTTCAGGCGTTTCAATCCAGATAACAATAAAGACCAGATTTTAATTTGTTTTTACACAGGATTCTAGCTCCACTCCGCCCAAACTCTCTTACCTTATTCCAATCTTAGTATTATTTCCATGTAGAACTTCTCGGGCATCTAGCATAAACAAACTTGTATCTGGGCCAACTAGGGACTTGCCTCAATTCCACTAACACCAATAAAAAAAGAGACAAAACCTATGGGGCTCGGCTTCCTGAAAGTTAAAATGGAGCTAACAAGCTGTGTGGAGTGTCCAGGGAGGAGCAGTGTTTATTGTGCCAGCCCAGGGTCCTGAGTTCTGATCTATGGCACCCCTTAAAGTGAGGTAAGTGCCTGTACCCCAGCACTGCGGTCATAGATTGATGGTTCTTGGGGCTCACTGGGTAGCCAATCTAATGGAAACACCAAGCTTCAGGTTCAGAAAGAGACCTTGTCTCAAGGGAATAAGACATAGTGTGATGTCCCATGCCCTCCTCTATAGTTCTCTACAATCTGCATAATAATGGTGAGACACACACACATGCTCACTCACACACACGTATACACAGATGTGTATACATGCATGCAAGTGCACATGCAGACACAAACACATGTATACACATATACATATGAGCACACATGCACACATGTACACACACACAAGTACAAGCACATAAGTGCACGTGCAGATATACACACATGCACACTCATACATGTGCATAGGCACATATGCACACAGACACATGTACATTCACAGATATATGTAAGCACACATGAGTGCACACACACACACACACACGAAAGAGCAAGCTAATAACTCCCACAGAACAGATTATTCAGAAGATGAACCCCTGGCACAGAGCTGACATGTAGGGTGTGATCTACTTGATGACAGCTATTTCTGCTTGGATGGCCGATTCCTCTGATTTAGCAAGCATAGAGTGACAGGCAGATGTTTTGTACAGTGGAGGCATAGGACAGGCATGTGATAAATGTTCACTGAGTGAATGGCTGGATTAATTAAACAAGGTCTTTTCACTCCATTTAAAAGATACCATCTATGAAATCAATATGGCATAGTTTTACAGCTTAGAAACCCTGGAGGTTTATCATTTGGGGGTAGGGGAAATCCATAGTGCAGGATACTATAATTTACTTGGCCTCAAAAAGATGAGCAAATAGTTCTGGTGTTTCATAGCACAGACTGGCTGGTAAGCTCTTATGTGTGAGGAACAATGGCTATTCAAATACAACCAACTGAGGCTTCTGGATTCCAACTTGAAGAATTAAGAGTTTGTTTTTCTCCTCCATTAAGGGCTTTTCTGAACTTTTGTTATAAGCAACAGACTCCCACCTCACCCCATCCAATCCTTCCTTTGGAAGGTGGCCAGGTAAAGCTTTAAAAATGGAAACCACAGGTTTGTTTAAAATAACTCCACTTTCTTAGAAAGAAAGATTCACCACCCAGAAGCAAACAGCTTCCCAGCTCCTCTTCTCCCAAAAAAGGAATTTGGAAGCTGGTTTAATATATGCATGTTGCAATTTTTCAAAGACACTTTGAACCCAGGGCATATTGGCAACTTGTTTGCACATTATAGGGAGTGTTTCAGGGAAGACATCAACATTGAAGGGCTAAGGATAAACAGAGTTTATAATACACACACACACACACACACACACACACACACACGCACACGCACGCGCACGCACACACACACACACACACACGCACACTCACAGACAGGTGGTAAATGTGCTCCTGGACTGATGTCTTGGAATTCTGGGCATATGGATTATATTAATTTCACAGTTCAAGGATTTTCTGTTTTCTGAAGCTACAATGCTTTGAACTCCATAATGGTATCCACGAAATATAAAATATAACTAA
This sequence comes from Mus pahari, assembly GCF_900095145.1. Lineage (NCBI taxonomy): Eukaryota > Metazoa > Chordata > Mammalia > Rodentia > Muridae > Mus > Mus pahari. The sequence continues at coordinate 6,345,016 of NC_034592.1, read as the reverse complement.
CTCACTTGTGATTTTTAAGATTTATTTTCATTTTATTTTATGGGTATGAATGTTTTGCCTGCATATATGTATTCACACCCCATGTTCATGTCCATGATGGCCAGTGGAGGACATCAAATCTGCTGGAACTGGAGTTACAGGTGGTTGTGGGCCACCATGTGGATGCTAGGAACCAAACTCAGGGCAAGGGAATCAGGTGCTCTAACCATTAGGCAATCTTTTCAGCACCCTCATGGACTTGCGTTTTGAGACGCTTTCCTCACACCCAGCAAGGACACAACCAATCTGGGTGTAAAGGTTTGGAAAGAGTGATGGCCTCTGGGGTCATAAAGGACTTCTGCTGGTCATTTCTTTGCTAGGCCACAAAAGAGTGAACATAAACGCATGACCATGATTTCTGGGCCCGTCACAAGTAGGCCCTGCTCTGAAACCATCTGCTTCTCCTCTATTTCTTTTTATAGGTAGAAGCTTTCAAGATGGCCAATGACACCTTTCTCTAGCATTGGAAAAGAAAGGTGAGGGATTATTTGTTTGATTTGTGTAAACTGTTGACAACTCCCATCAGTCCATGACATTTCTAACATCTGCTGTCACTCTCAGCAGCTCTGGAAAACTCAGGAGAACTTGGCAGGGATGTGAATGCACACTAAAGAGAGGACAGGAACTCTGCATGAGAAACCATTCTCACCAGGCTACTTCTCTAACTCCCGGGCCTTGGGGACTACATAGGGATGGGATGCTGGCTAATTTTAAGTCAACTTGACAGAGACTAGTATCATCTCAGAAGATGGAACCCCAATTGAGAAAATGCCTCCATAAGATTGGCTATAAGCAAGCTTTTAGAACATTTTCTTAATTAATGATTCATGTTAAAAGGCCCAGCCCACCATGGGTAGGGCCACCACTTGTTATGTTGGATTCTATAAAAAGTCGGGTTGTGCAAGACAGTAAGTAGCACCCCTCCATGGCCTCCTCATTAGTTCTTGTCTCTAGGTTCCTGTGCTGTTTCAGTTTTCATCCTATGGACTATAGATGGATAAATGTAAGCCAAATAAATTCTCTCCTTCCTAAGTCACTTTGGTCATGGCAATTTGTCATAGCAATAGTAATCAAAACCAAGACAAAACATCTGAAACCCCTCTGGGAACGTGCTGTAGGAGACTGGCTAAGGAAACTGAGGAGACAGTCGGTAAATGCATCCCTGCCAGCATGGGGTCTGGACTTGAGCCCTAGCACCCATGCAAAGCCTCATGTGGGGCTTGCCAGTTGTAGCCTCAGCACCTGGAACACGGAGGTAGGGGGATCACTGCAGCTTGCTAGTGAGCAACCAAGTCCCAGCGAGAGAGCCTGTCTCAAAAAGCCAAGATGTATGGCTTCTGAAGAAAGGCACTCCAGGTTGAACTCTGTCCAACACACACACACACACACACACACACACACACACACACACACTCCACAGGACGATCACATAGGAAGATTGTCTCCATAAAAAGAATTCAGTGTGTGTGTGTACTAAAATGCCCAACTGCAAGGCATATAGTCAGAAAGTTTCACTTTAAATTTTAAAAGAAATTACTGACACATTTTTTCACCCTAGAAAACCTTAATAAGTAGGGCGTAAAAGATCATGTAAAGTCCCCAAAGGCTGCCTGGGACACTACCTCACATATCACTTTTTTGTTTCTGTCCATTTTGAGAAAGTATAGACATGAAAAATACATTGGAGTTGACAAGAAAATGTATCCTTTCTCCAGGACCCATGAGACATATCATTACCATGCTTTGCTTTAAAATGCTTTACAACCAAAGACACCAAAACAAAAGGGCGACATGTCTACACTGGGTTCTAGTAAGTGAAATGTAAACTGCTGTTTGCAGGGGCTTTAGTAACACTCTCAAGTCCCCTTCTCTTCATGGTTCTATTTATTTATAACTTCAGTGGTTCAAAAAAAAAAAATGACAAAACTATGCACCTGGCCTCAGCCAAGTTCAAGCCTGACTTGTTAACATTGAGATAGATTCCTCTCTAATTAATTTCATAATTATTGATCCTAATTAGTTTTGAAAAATAATACCACATAATCAAATTGCCATTGAACTTAGCAACCAGCACTGCAGAACCGATCCTTTAGGTTGTGCGTCTACTTGTATAAGTGGAGCCTACAGGGCTAGAGAGATGCCTTAGCAGTTAAGGGCACTTGCTGCTCTTCCAGAGGTCCTAAGTTCAGATTGCAGCAACCACAACCATCCCAGCTCCAGCTCCAGAGGGTCTGTGCCTCTGTGCTCCACCCATGTGCACATGCCCACGTGCAGACATACAGCTAGTAGGTCTACATAGTAACAAAGAATAATAAATCTCGAAAAAATGGAGCCTCCAGATGTCACAAGGCCAACTACAGTGTAAGATACTGTTTTTAACCAGGATAAAGGAGAACTAATATTATACATAAAATATCGTGACATCATTCAAATTCATTCAGAAAACATTGGCACTAACAGATAAATGGTCAAAATCTGTTCACAACAATTCACATACAAGACAAATTCACAAACATCTGGAAAAAATCATATTGGTTCTTATTTGATCAAAGGAACATTTGTGTAGAACAAGACCCAGAGGCAATTTTGTGCTTACCACATATCATCTTCTTAAAGTAATGACACAATCCAGTGGGGCAAGGCAACAGTAAAACTAGATTTTCTCCTTATTTTGAGAAAATCTATTCTCCACGGTCATGCCAGCACAAAGCCATGTGGTGGGCACAGGCAGAACCAGAAAGACTTGTTTCTACCCTGGAATTTCGTCAATAAGAGCTATGAGTATATGAGCCTGTATAACAGGCTCAGTGGCCAAAGGGCACAGTGCCTTGGAGCAGGCTCAAAAGAGAGGTTCCTAAATGTAAGCTTGGCCACTACCTGGGCCTGCCACCACTCGTCTGTGCCTCAGTTTCAGAATTTGTAAAAGGACATTAATAAAACTACCCCCTTGTGACCTTTGTTCTCCTTGGGTAAAATCATATGTGCTCTTAAATGTCTTAGCAGAGTGCCAGAGCAGAGTACTTAATGCTTGGCAGTCTCTGTTGTCACTACCCACCAAAGACCAAAAACTGGCTTTCGAAGCAACTTAATTTTTCATTTTCAGGGACATAGCTTATTTACTATATTATGGTAAACCATCAAAAGGGCTGGCACAGCCATTTTCTTAATAATCTATAGAAATAATGAGATGTTTATATAATAGGGTATTAAATAAAATAGCAAACAATATGCTTATTCTTACAAAAATGATTCACGTTTAAGTGCATTGTTTGAGAACAAAAGCAGTCATAAGAGAGTAGATGGATTGTGGCTGATTGAACATTATTTTAATAATGGCATATTTCCATTTAATGAAGTAGTATACTAACATCAGGCCAGGCAAAAATGACTGCGCACTCAAGCACATCCTTGGCGTTTTAAATAAGCCAAGTGCATTTTATGAAGCAGAAAGAAAAAAAAAAAACCAAAAACCCTCAATCGCTTTCTTATTCATTCCCATCTACTTAATTAAGAGTGTTTCCCCTTTAGAAAGCCCTCCACTCTTATCAAACTAGCGTTTTAGAAGCCAGCTCATTTGTTCCGTTAGTGGCATAGTGCTCCATAGAGAAGCAAAGAGCAAATCCTTGCCATTGCTTTGAGACATATGGAGACGTAGGAAGAGTTCTGAACCATCTTTAAGGAAATAAACTGGTCTTCTTCCAGTCTTCCCAACAACTAACATCAGGAAACAGACGTACCTTTTAGGAAGTATTATGGAGGAAATGTTACATTTAACCAATTGATTCCCCACTGGATCTGTTTCTGAACATGTCGAAAAGAGCGGGGGGGGGGGGGTGTCAAATCCGTAACTCAAGGTTATTGGGGGAAGAAAGGAGAAACGCGCCCAAAGTGTGGTGCTTGGCACTGTGCATGTGAAAGACAACTTTTTTTTATACAATTTTTTATTAGATATTTTCTTCATTTATAATTCAAATGCTATCCTGAAAAATTCCTTACACCCCCCCCTGCCCTGCTCCCCAACCCACCCACTCCCACTTCCTGGCCCTGGCATTCCCCTGTATTGGGGCATATAATCTTTGCAAGACCAAGGGCCTCCCCTCCCAATGATGGCTGACTAGGCCATCCTCTGCTATATATGCAACTAGAGACACGAGCTCTGGGGGTACTGGTTAGTTCATATTGTTGTTCCACCTATAGGGTTGCAGACCCCTTCAGCTCCTTGGGTACTTTCTCTAGCTCCTCTATCGGGGGCCCTGTGTTCCATCCAATAGCTGACTGTGAGCATCCACTTCTGTATTTGCCAGGCACTGGCATAGCCTCATAAGAGACAGCTATATCAGGGTCATGCAATTGTGTCTGCAATTGGTGGTTGATTATGGTATGGATCCCCAGATGGGGCAGGAAAGACAACTCTTTGTTTGTTTTGTTTTTCTGCACCCATTTCCTAGAAAAGATAACATGCTCTATCTAACTTCTTAGGGAGAGGAGGAATTAAGCAATGTGTAAAGAAAAAAAAAGGAAAGAGAGGAAAAAAGTAGGTGTTTTGGAATATAAAGTACTCTAAGCTTATAGGATAATTTACTAAAAACAGCATGCTGGTTTTGTTGTCATTGTTTATCAAGAGGGAACCTCACTTAAGGACGCTCCTTCACCAGATTGACCTGCAGACAAGTCTATAATCATGTTCTTGATTACTAATTGGTGTGAGAAGTCCCTGCCCACTGTGCACAGTGTCACCCCTAGGCAGGTGGTCCTCCTGGTTTGTACAAGGAAGAGAACTGAGCGAGCCATGAGGAACAAGACACTGAGCGGCAGTCCCCCGCGGCCTCGAGAGCATGAGTTGAGTTCTATGCCTTGAGTTCCCGTCCTGACTTCTTTTCATAATGAACGATAAGATGAAATAAACTTTTCTTCCCCATTTTTCTTTTGGTCATGGTGTTTATCACAGCAATGGAAAGCAAGCTTGAATAAATGGATTCAGAGGATTAAATAAAATACATATGTGCTTTGCAAATATTTTGAACGGAAACAAGGCATGTGTCTGAGCATCAGCCATCCACTCTCGGGTCTCCGTTCCCAGTGCCTTTGTTTGTTTGTTGGCTTCAGGATGCTCTGTTCTGCTTTCTCCTTGTTGTTAAGGTATCCTTATCCCTCATCCTTTCCTCTGGTTTAACTAACCCAACTGACGTAAGATATTAAATGCTAAATGACGGGGAGTAGGTCACTCAGCCAGATTCTGCGTGGGAACTCTTCCCTGAACTCTGTGGGACGTGTTTGAGTGACCCTCTGCTCAGGCACTACTCTAGGCATCCCAGACCTCGGCACTGTAGGAAGAAACAAAAGGAAAAAAATGCCTGAAAGGTGTTCTCATGTTCAGATAAATCAAACCTACGCCACAAGTGAAGTTCCTTGGACTCAGTGGCTACAACATTGCTGAAACTGGTTTCCTCTATTTGACAGCCTGTGCTAGTTCACAGTGAGAAAACCAGTCAAATCCTGACTTACCAATTATTAAAGAGTATCTCCCAGTCTCAGTTTCGCCACCTTTAAAGCAAAGAGTATCAGGACTGAAGGGATGGCTCACCAGTTAAGAACAGATACCCCTCTTGCAGAGGGCTCCTGTTTGGTTCCCTGTGTCCATATCGGGCAGCTCAGAGCTGGACACAGCTCCAGGAGATTTGACCTCTGACTTCCAGCTTAGCTGTAGTCACACGCACAAACTCACATGCACACGCAAATGATTAAATTTAAAAACAACCCTGAATGTATATTTTAAAAGATTGTCCATAAAAAGCTCCATAGGGTTAAACTGAGTGGTCATGTGTGAGGTGCTCAGCGTAGTGTATGCAGTAAGCGCTCAGCAGAGTGTATGCAGTAAGCACTTCCTGCCTATGGCCATTGCCAAGTGGGCTCACTTTGGTGAACAGAAGCTGATGACTTGTCATGTATATATAAGTAGTTTGCAAAATTGTTCCGATTTCCAATTGCTTATACCCACTTCCTTCTTCTACAGTCTCCTCCCTCGTCCCAGTATTTTTCATGACAGCAAGCTGAGGACCTGGGACACTGTAAGCAGCATATAGGAAGACCTAATCAAGAGAGACTATATTAATTCTCTCAGTTCCCAGGCTTGTTGTCTTAAGCCTACTCCAGGTGTGAGGTGTAGATGAGTGTTGGTTCTTAGAGTGTGGATGGAGGGTGTGTCTGGCTATCTGTACTATATAAATGCAGGCTTTGTGACGATTTCAAGACAAGTGAACACATACATCTCGCACCCTGAAGCTTCGTGGTGGAGCCAGGTCCATTGCCCCGGCCTACATTCAGTCAAAGATGCATCTTGGAAGGATGCAGGGTCAAGCCTTCAGTCCTGAAACTGACAGTGATTGCCAGACTGTCCTTTGCTTTACAGTGTGGCCAGAGCCCACGCTCCACCTGCCTCTGAAAGCAAGCCCTCGCTTCCTGTGGCCTCTGCCTCATCTGTCTGAATTAAAAGCAGCATTTGCAAGATGCAGAAGTTGGTTCCACATGAAGTCCTACAACGATGGAGGTATTTATTACAAAGGCTGGATAAGGCAGCAAGAGTTCGTGTTTGGTCCAGTTCTCCATGGTACCACAAAGCCAAGCCCAGCCAGGCCCAGCCAGCCCATGACAGACATAGCAACTTTCTGGGCCCTGTTCTAGTATTGCATTAACTTGGGGTAAGTCTGGGATCTCAGAATTCAAAAGACAACTTTCAGAGCCTTTTACTGGCAGGGAAGATGAGTTGTGGGTTTCTCAGAGACAAGTACAAGTTGGTACATGACTTTGATTTTTTATCAAGTTAAACTATGCAGTACAAAATGCCAAGGAGACAGGCACATGTGTAAGTATGGATGTGGGTGAATATGAGAGGGAGAAAAGGTGTGTGTGTGAGAGAGAGATAGGTCAGGACTATCATTAATGGAGAAATATTCTTTTCTCTCAGCCGTGCGCAACTATTCTTGGTTGAAATAAAAGACCGATCAAGAAAAGCCTAGAAAACTCCCACTAGGTTTCCAGCTGGAGAACAAGAGGCTTTGGTGGCTGCCTGCTCTCTTTACTCCTGCCTTCACTCACTGCGGCAGAAAGGCGGATGGGGAGCGAGAGTCTCTCCACAAAGGCTCTGTCCTGATTCGGAGCCCAGAACCCCCTTCAGAGGAGGCTGAGGCACATTCTCATACTGTTGCTCTGGGACACTTGACATCAGTACTGAGCATCTGCAAAGAGGCAAAGTGCGGGATAGTAATTTTTTAAAACCTGCCTGCCCGCCCAAATGCCCATCACTGCCCCCCCACATCTATCTTGCTCCACCCATCTGACTTGCTCCACCCACATCTATCTTGCTCCACCCACATCTGTCTTGCTCCACCCACATCTGTCTTGCTCCACCCACATCTGTCTTGCTCTATGCTCAGTCTGGTTCCTGCTCATCATGCAGCCTCTTTCCCATTCTGGGGGCCTCAGGTTGGGTGGTGGCACAGTTCGGAAGTGACAAAGCCAAAGCTGGTCTGCTGCAGTTCTTCTGACTTCCTGTCTAACCACCCAAGACAGGTTTCCCAGCTCTGGGCCTGGGTCAAATATTTACTGCTGGTCTAGAGTCTATGTCAGTGGTTCTCAACCTTTTGGGCACACCTCTATCTCCATAAATGTTTATATTATGATTTATACCAATAGCAGAATTACAGTTATGAAGTAGCCATGAAATAATTTTATGACTGGGGTCACCACATTGTGAAAAATTGGATTAAAGGGTCGCATTAGGGAGGTTGAGAACCACTGACTGGTCAGTGTGAATTATATAGGAAATGTTAGTTTGGCCAAGAAGTAAAACTGATCTTGGCTCTAAAACCCCACCAGAAACTACCTAGCTATTGTAGTGAGTCCTGAAGTATCTGAAGTGAATTCCTTTCTGGTGATTTCAGTAGATGGTTTGGGAAACTCCAGTGACTGCCAATTTGACCACTAATCTTTCAGACTGTGAAAGTTTCTTATAATTGGACTTTTGTGACAGATCTGCATTTTTAACTAAAATATATTCCGTGCTAATTTATCTACTGGGGAATATTACTTAAATTCTTAGTATTTTGAACATTTTTTGATGCAGCTCAAATGGATATCATGTAAATATACAATTATATTTAATATTTTGCTTCATTTTTTAAAGTAGGGTCTACATAGGCCAGACTGTCCTCTAATTTGCAGTCCTCCTGTCTCACCCAGAGTGCTAGGATTACATGAATATGCTATTGTGCCCCTTTAGCTGTTACACTTGTAAATGATCATGATCACATGAGCACAGACACAATCTACCTGCCTTAGGCAGCTGTTTGTGGGTACCCAGGAGCTAAAATCAACTGAATTACAGCTGCTTCTCATAGACTTTGACAGTGCCTTAGAAATCGAAGTCAGGTCTGCACCAGGACAAAGCAGACCTTCTAAAACACATCAGGAATAATGCCCTCCAGGGTTTGCTGACCTCCCCCGAATTAGCAAGGCTGGGTGCTGGTGTTGGTGTTGAGGGGCCTCCTGAGCTCTCCCTCTAGTCTCTAGAGGAAAAAAAAAACACAGAGCTAAGGTGCTAGAGGAACCATCGTCTGCGCGCTGCAGAAGCCAGGCGCACTCTATAGCCAGAGGACTGAACTAGAGAAGGTCTGGGCATTGCTGGCCAGTGCAGGACTGAATGAATGCCCGGCTTGTTAAGCAAACACCTTGAACTTAATTAGCATCGTGGATCTCAAGCGCTGGAAGGACAGTGAACTGCAAGCTACCCCGACCTCTCTCTCCTCCCACCTGCGACCCAGGGAAGAGAGCTCAGAGCCCTCAGCTCCAGGCACCCCCACCCCCTTTCTTGACACCGAATTCTAGAAGCTGCGGGAAGTGGTGTCCCAGTGCAGCCGGATCAAGTAAACCCACCGGAGCATCCATGCCACAGTGGAGCGGTGTGGGCTGCTTTCCCGGTGAGGGGATGAAGAGTTCCTTCCCTTGAGTCAGATGTCGTCAAGTCATCTGCTGGGCGAATTCCGTGCCCTACAAGGGCCACCCTTATCTGACAAACCCCTATAGCCTACTGGGGATTTAGGGGAAAGAGATAGAGGCAGAATCCTTTGGTAGTAGGGAGTTCCAGGTTCAGGGAAAGGGAGCGGAAGACTGCCCCGAACGTAGGCATCCAGTGTAAGGAGAGGCATAGTTGCTCTAAGGATGACTTTAAACCGCGCAGAGGCTCAGCATATGGTTTCCAGGTTTGGCGGCACAACACAGAAGACTCTGAGCTGAAGGGGCCTCCAGACACGGAAACCAAATAATCCCGATTTAAAGAGATCTGAGTAGCAGGAGGCTGGATTTTTGGTTAAACTACAATTAAGAGAAGATAATTAAGCCCGGAGTCGTGCAGCTTATTAATATTTATAGCCCGGAGTGAGAGGTCCTTCGCCACCCAGGAGAGGAACCGGAGTCTCCCAGGCCAGAGGCTTCGCAATGACTGAGAATGAGAAAGAACGACGAGCAAAATGGGGTGAATCGTCTCTGCGCTTCTCCCTTAATTACCGGAGCAGGAAAGTCAGTCGGGAGAGAAGGTGGACGAATGACTCTGTCTCGGGGGGGGGGGGGGGGCTACGAAGAGAGATGGCTATTTCCAGTCCGGACCCCATCTCTTCCTTCAGGACCCCAACGGTGCCTTCAAGTGTCCCTGGCTCCCGGGATTGAGGGCTAGTAAAGGAAAGGATTTTGTAAGATTCCCCAGCCTTAACGTCACGCGTCAGGAGACACGGTGATTAAGTGCTGTCCTGGCTGAGGGATGGACCTGCAAGACCATCCTCTGGCCTCGAACTTGCTCAAGTACGGTTTGTGGGATTCAGGGAGGCAGATCCTGCCCGCGCCCCCACGGGCCCGCAGGATCCCGGAGGGCCGCAGCGCGTCCGGCCTTTGATTTCCATACCGCTGCGGTGGCAGGCCGCGAAGGGGACGGAGGGGCTTCACCGGTACTCCGATCTTCCCTGCGGTCTGCTGCCCGCGAGCCACCGTGCCACCCACCACTGAGGACGAAGTAGGGAGCTTCAGCAATTTGCCCTGAACGTAATTTCTGCTGCTGTTGAACCCAGATGGATGGAGGTGGGTGGAGGAGGGGCGAATGCCCTGGGCCTTTGCTCCCCACCGCCCTCGCCTCCCCTTGCTAGCCTCCAGCGGCCTCCGCAGTAGCAGCCTCGGTGCCTGGTCCAGATCGATTCTCCGTAATAAACGCGGGGTTCCGCGGGGGGCGCCACTGCGGTTCCCATGGCAACCCTTTGCTTCACTGCAGTCCAGGACTCCTGGTCACGCGTGCTTAAATGAGGACGGAACTGTTTGCAGTGACCGCGGTAGCGGCCAGCCTCTTCCTACTCATGCTTTTCATCTCGGTCTACGTTGGCTCTAGTCCTGACCCACAACCTCTGTCCCAAAACTGTTAATTGAAGAAGAAAGGGGGTGGCGATTTGTCCTTGTCACGAGGCGTGGTCCCAATGCATCTCTACCCAGGCTAGATGTGGAGACGCCAGAGATTCTTGCAGAGATGTGCCCAGCTCCTCCAAACAGCTGCAAGGGCTGATTAGCATTGACGCCAGCGAAGGATGAGGAAGGATTCCTGTGTGTCCTTATGTGTCAAGGGGAACATCAATGGATTTAATTGTGATGACTGTGGGTTATAGCATAAAGGCTTGCTTAACAAAGAGATGTCGATGGCATTATAAGTGAGTTATTTTTACACATCTGTATACACACACCAGAAAAGGAAATGTTTTGGTAGGCACGAGTGAATTTTCTCTCTATAAAAACGTGCAGTTCACGGATGGTGGATTTTTAAGCACGTGTTGGTGATGTTAATTTACAGTAATGATTATTCTGTTCTGAAAATGAAACCATACCATCTCTTTTTTACCATACCACACCTTTTAACACTAGCCTGGATACATGATAGGGTAGCTCTAGCGACTGTCTCAGCTGTTGTATCAAAGGAGAGTGATCCTGGTAGAGGAGTATTTATTCTGCAACAACGCCAAATAAAATTTGCAAACAAAAACCCCTTCTCTGGCTACTTCACACTGGCTGAAACAATGTACTCTGGTATTTTATGTTCATTTTCTCAACTTTCACTCAATGTCCTCACAAATGACACATTGTCATGTTCCTTATTATTCATGTTTTTATTTTTAGAAGCAAACCTTTAAAAAATTTCAGAACAGTTGTAGACTTAGAGAAAAGTTGCTGAGTCCCCCACTGCCCTGCCTTCAAGGTTTTCCATCCTCAGCATTAGACATGATTAACTAACTACATTGGTGTGGGGGCATTTGTCACCACTAATGAACTAATGTTAACACGTCATTATTAACCACGCTTCATATTTCATTGGATTTCATTAACTTTTCACTTCCTTTTTCTGTTTTTGGATCCCATTCAGGCTACATCACATTATGGTTGGTTCTCCTGTCTCCTTCAAGAGGCTGAGAGAGCTTTGTTGTTTATGACCGTGAGAGTCAGGATAATTCTTTGTATCAGTAGAAGTATGATTTACATAGTGACATACAAATGGCTCAGAATAGTCGCATGAGTTTTAACCAGCGAGTCCACCTAAGTGACTCTTGTACAGAGAACGTCAAATCCAATGTTTAGAATACTGTCTCACACATTTGCAGTTGTATTTGTGATGTTTTCCCATTCGTAACCACAATCCCATAACCGTTTTCCCAGCATCTTTCAAGTCCATCCTACTATGCAAAATTGCTCAGTTTCCAAGGATGTTAAAAAGCTATTAACCTGATGGTAGCTTAATGAGTCATTGATCATTTACTTTGAATAATAATCTTTTGGACACAATTTTAGGCTACTGACCTCTGTTCTAACACACACCCCCAACCCCCAGGGGTCCCAGACAGGCAGCTTGGAACCAGGAAAATCTGGAAGCCAGTCTGAGAAGCTCACAGGATTGCCGGGCGATTTTAACAACAGCCTCCTTGGCTTGTAGTTTTTAATATTGAAGCAATAATTAATGCATTTATTCATGCACAGCTCTTGGGGGACTTGTTTTTAAGTGCCACATCTGTAATTTTGTCATAGCTTGCTGGCTCTCCTAATTGTTAAATAAAAAAAAAAATCACATTTTCTTAACTCTTGAGACTTTGAGGCATAAGATAAACACCAAAGATGTATTTTTAAGTGATACAAACCAACAGAACTGGCATTTAACAATGAAGAAAGCAGTCACCAAGGCCATAACGTCATTGTAAGCACGGCTGCTGGAATCCAGAGCGTGACCCTGCATTAATAGGCTCCGACTGTTCCTCACTAGTGTGATGTCACTACACAGCTTTCCTTGTTGGCAATACAAAGTAGCAACCATCCAAAACCACAAAACAACAAAGGTAGCTTTTACCACTCACCAACAGCTGCTGTTTGCATTAACATTTTGTTAAAAATAAATAAAATAAAATAAAATAAAATAAAAATAGGTAAGAAAGCCACCACAAACCTGCCCGGGCTGTGAGGTGCAGACTCTTAGACCAAATTTAAGCTGGTCAGGCCAGATTTTCCTCAGTTGATTCCAGAAACTGCCCTGTAGAAGGTGGTTTATTTTTTTCTACCTTTTAAAGTCAGGTGGTATTTATGCCAACACATTTCTGGCCCACATTTTCTCTCCCATCCCATAATTAAAAGCAAAACCAGCCACGGTTGCCAGGCTGATACTGTATGGGCTGTAAGGAAAAAAACAGATTTGTATTTTGCCATGACAGAAGCTTTAAAAAACATCTTTGTAATTTAGCATTAGAGTAGACATAGTCTGTCTACACCACAAATTTCAGTTCTTATTCAGATCAAGTAGCATAAATAAATGCCTTCCAGAATGATAGTTTGGGAAGAAAAGAGAAAATAAAGTTTTGAGGAGTAATGCTTTCCTAGTGAATTTCTATTTATTTAATCATGGCTGAAAAAGAGAACATTAAACATAGTAGCATGTGCTATTTTGTTGGTTGTCTGAAATTGGGTAACAACCAGAAATAATAAAGTATCTGTGCATGTGCATGGATATACACATACAGATACATACACCAGAAATAAAATTCTGATTTTGCCCTGCATGCCCCCAAAATCACGTATCTTAGCTGTTGTCCCCCATAGTCTGAGCTCCAGCTGAAACGTAGATTTGACCACATACACACTAGTACACAGCACTGATGAGCAAGTGTGCACCCCGAAGAAAAGCAGCCAATTCACATCTAGTACCTCCACTGACTCGGGAGACCGTAAGCATGTCTGTTCTCATGTAATCAAAGTTTAATTATTTTATGTGCATGAGTGTTTATGTATATCTGTGTACCAGGTCACACAGAAGCCAGAAGAGTGTGTCAGGGTCCTTGGAACTGGAATTACAGATGGTTGTGAGACAACTGGCCCTCTGGGAGAGAAACAGTTGCTCTAGCCCACCGAGCCATCTCTCTAGCCCCTAAGCATGCCTTTTAACTGCTCTGGCTCCCAGTATCCTCAACTGTGAAACAGGGTTAATAATACATAAATTTCATACAGTTGTTAGGATCAAATGAAAGATTCACAGTGAAGCAGCCAACAGCTAAGAAGCTCTCCCTAAGCTGGGCAGTGGTGGCGCATGCCTTTAATCCCAGCACTTGGGAGGCAGAGGCAGGCAGATTTCTGAGTTCGAGGTCAGCCTGGTCTACAGAGTGAGTTCCAGGTCAGCCAGGGCTACACAGAGGAACCCTGTATCAAAAAAAA
>NC_034592.1:6323895-6331151 GCF_900095145.1 Mus pahari | reverse complement strand
AGGAGAAGGAGAAGGAGAAGGAGAAGGAGAAGGAGAAGGAGAAGGAGAGAGAAGAAGAACCTCTCCCTAAGTGATAACTACTATGCTATTCTGTTGTTTAAAATCCCCCCTATAGCCAGACAGCAAATCCTATCTTACTGGAAAGAGAACAAACATGTGCTCTAGGTTTGAGCTGCCTCAGCTGTGCATCTTATCAAACTCTTATTTCTGGCCACTATTATTCACAACATTACATTAAATGTGAATTTAACTGTAGGCAAGCTTGTCCAAAGTCTCATGTGCAAAAGCTACTGTTACATTCAGGCCCTGAGCAAGGTTCCTCCAGGAGCACAGAGCACAAGAGTTCAAATCATCTTCTACTCAACTGACTCTACTTCGTGTAAACCCTGTGTCGGGCTCTATTGGGAACTGGCTAGTCATAGATAAAACTCAGCCCCTCAAGAAGTTCACAGTGAATTAGGGGAAGATACAAAGTAAATGTACAGTTAGTATGCGCAGGATAAGCTGGGGTCTGCCCACACACAGCATTTAGCTCTGTGACCTTGAGGGGAGCAGGTGGAGACCTCCCAGGGGAGGAGCATAAGGTGATGTGGAGGCAGAACCATGGTGCTGATGCAGGTGAGGAGAGAATCTGACCCCAGAAGGGGATGTGGAGAGAAGGCATGTGATTTCAAAGACCGAAGAGGTGAATTCTAATCATAACCGAGTGAGAATGAAGGAGAGGGGCAGGAAGGCCCAGGTTTCTGATTTAGTGTGCCAGCTGGCTGCTTTGACTGAAGAGAACAGGGTTGGGATGAAGATGTTCTCTGGGATTTCAGACTCGGGTTTTCAGTGACTGGGGACATACAAGTAGGAGTGCCCAGAGGATGGGAAGGTGCAGGGTTATAAGGTAGGAGAGACCATACCATTTATGTAGGAGGCTACCAAGAAGGAGCTGTTGTGACCATAGGAAACAGGGACAGCAAACCCAAAGAGAGCAGCAGATGTGCGCTCCCAGGTGTGCACTGAGGTCACATGCAACCACAGGCTCCAGAGTCGATGATAAGTCAATAGAGAGCACCAAGAATTGTCTATGAGCCAACCAATCTCCCAGGAAAAATCCCAGCAGGTTAAGGAGATTGAAGGCATAGAAGTATAGCAGAATGAGAAGCACGAAGCCTGCTGCAAGCCTTTCTAGGATATCGTATTCAATCCCCTATTCTTGCCTTAATGCTTTTAGGCCAGGATACTTTTCTATGAAAATAGATCCTTGGTTTCAGTCCCTGGGAAATCTCAAAGAGAAAGGTCCTCTTCTGACCACCCTGGTAACCAGGCACACATGGTGCACATACATACACATCTGCAGAACACTCATACATGTATAATAATAAAAATAAAAGAATTTAAAGACTCTCAGTGACTAAAATATTAATACTAAACTTCAAATAATAGAGCTCTGTTTTTTTTCTCAAGACAAATGTCAAAGAAGATGTCTGTGTAAAGTCACTGGGAACCATCTCTGCAAACAGTGGGTAGTAAAACCGCACTTTTCAGCGGAATTTTTTTTTTCTGAATTAGGTGGCTGCTCTGATCTAATTTTCAGGTTGCTCATGGACAGATCCACCACAATTTGTATGATTAGAAAAATAAAAAGAAGCCAGGCAGTCACGTCTAAGCAAACTATTTACTAGGTATGGGTTTTGTGCTGGGCTCAGAAATCAGTCTGAGGAAAAGCCCAAGGGAAAACCAGCAAACAGGGGACAGGATTCTAGCCTCAGGGAGCTGGCTAAGGACATAAAGACCCAAGAAGACAATGGTGGCATCCTGCAGCAAAACTGGGATGGGGACACCTAGCTGTTGACCCTCATTATCCAGAAAGACAGGGCAAGTGACATCATCCAGTAAGCTCCCTATTGTCACAGCACGGGGGCTCACGGGGGTCAAACTTTGCAGCTGTTTCCATCAAAGACTATGGCTCAGAATCAAACAGAATTCATTGGGAAAGTGGTTTGTGGATGAGTCATGGTGCTGGCACTGTGTGCCTAGCGTGTGAAAGCCCTGGGCTCAATCTCCAAGCTAGTCACGGTGCATATTCCACAGTTCTAGCACTTGGGTAGCTAAGACAGATCACAAGTTTCAGGTGAGAGAGAGAGAGAGAGAGAGAGACAGAGACAGAGACAGAGACAGAGACAGAGACAGAGACAGAGACAGAAAAAGAGACAGAAAGAGAGATTAGAAAAGAAAACTAAGGGAAAACCTGTCTTGCTTGACATCAGACATATTGCAAGCTAAATATGCAGTGGTCAAGTTAGGACTGATCTAAAAACAAAACCATTTGCCTGTTCTGTCTGTCTGTCTGTCTGTCTGTCTCTCTCTCTCTCTCTCTCTGTGTGTGTGTGTGTGTGTGTGTGTGTGTGTGTTGCCAGAGGTTAAAGTATACGCTGGGCAAACACTCTGCCACTCCAATCCCCAGTCCCACTTATGGGGCTAAACTTTTGATGTCATTGACGTAATCAAGTCTCTTTGTCCTTGTGGAGAAAACATATTAGAGTTGTTGTAAGTGTTAAATGTTAACCTTTGTAAATTCAAGCTACTATAGGGTATTAATGGATCTTAGGCCAACATCTAAAGTTTCTGAAGTCAGAGCATAATAAAAATGAATAGATGCAGTTTAATTTATGTGGAAAGGTAGAATTAGTATCCTGGATTTTTTCTTTTAATCTCTTATAGATTTTTCATGTAAATCATTTACTAGAAGCCTGACCTTTTAGAAATCTACATCGAAGGGTATGTGGGCAAAATAATATGATATCCAAAATCTGTTTAAAATAATGGAGTGTAGCTGGAATGTAGTTCAGTGCTAGAGCACTTGCCTAGCTCACTCAAAGCCTTGGGTTCAATTTTTATTGCCACCGAGATAAATAAAACAGTCCATTGTTGCAGCTCAATGGAAGGATGTGTGCTTAGCACACTTACAGTACAGTGTCTAGCACCACAATGATCCCAGGCAGTAATAATGATGAAGACCTGAGTGGGCTGGAGAAGGAGAGTATGTACAAGCATCTTCATGCTAATCGATGTCGAAGCTAGGATACAGGTAGATGAAGCCTCGCTATAGTGTGCTATTTTTATATATGCACGAACTTGTATAAAAAAAATTAAAAGACAAGTTTGGAGAGATGGCTCAGTGGTTAAAAACACTTGACTGCTCTTTCAGAAGTCCTTAGTTCAGTTTCCAGCAACCACATGGTGGCTTACAACCATCTGTAATAGAATCTAATTCTGTTTTCTGGTGTGCATGAAGACATAGCACTCATACACATAAAACATATGGAAAACATCTTAATGTTTACAAGTTAAAAGACAACAATAATAAATTCATAATTTAGATAGATAGATAGATAGATAGATAGATAGATAGATAGATAGATAGACAGACAGATAGATAGTCTGGCAGAGTGTGTATGTCCAATTTTCTTTTCAGAGCTGGAAAGCATGGATGTCTGTCAACCTGAGGCAGAATCACATCACTACAGCAACTCTTCACTGTAATAAATGGTTGTGGAGTCAAAATGGTGGCAGTTTGTTATCCTGGAGATGATCTGTAAGTGTGAGAGAGAATTAACCCAAAGAAACCTTCTAGGCGCTCTTGGCCTTTGGGAAAGTCTGCCATGAGGGTCAGGGGTATAGATGACTCCAGAATTTCCAGATTATGTTAAGGATCCTTAGAGACAAAATCTGGGAGAATCATCTTTATTCTGAGTCCAGCTATTTGCTGGACCTCATGACCCAGGTGGGTGGTGATTGGTAGATAGGAAATACGATTCTCTTATCAGGAAGACAGAACCTGGGCAAAGGTCTTTCCTGTTAAACCACTTCCCAACAGGTCAGAACCCAGAACTGAGCCCAAGCCCCACTTCCTAGATATGGATTCTATTTGTACAGAGGTCCACTAGCAATTTTAGAGACCAAGAAAACTGTCGTGTGGCTGGGGAATCAACCTCTGAGCACCACTAAGTCCATCCCTGCCTTCAGAGTGACTTTGATTAAGTCATTCCATCTGGTGATTTATGTGACAGATGAAGGTCTCTCTGAAAAAGTCCTATGCATTAACCCCACAGCAGACCGGGCCACTCCTGTTGCCCAGTGGGCTTGACTCTGGTCCCCGTTCCTTGATCTGTTTGGTGGGTTGTCCTAGGCAGGCCATTTTACCTATGTATCTTCATTCCCCTTTAAAAACTTGTCTCCTTAAGATTTGAAAAACAGGGGCTGGAGAGGTAGCTCAGTGGTTCCGAACTGTCTGTTCATCCAGAGGGATTGGGTTCAATACCCAGTTCCTGCATGGCATCTCTCAACTGTCTGTATCTCCAGTTCACACCAATGTACATAAAATTAAATTAAATTAATTATTTAAAATTTAAAAAAAGATTTGAAAAGCAGAATAAGACCTGAGGATGTCCCCTTCCCGTCGGCACCAGCGCCAGGCCATTTTTGGCGCAAACTTGGGGGAGAGTCCCACGGTCCCCAGAGGACTCTCCACTCCCCAGGAGCCCTAGCAAGCCCAGGATCTTAGGATCACTGGTGGGTAGAACACATATGTTTCAACACAACCATGAGTGCCTGGGGCCAGCAGGAGCAGGGACACAGGAACCCAGCCTGACTAGTGGCTCTGGTTCCTTCCAGTTGGTGCTGATCTACTTTGGTTTCTAACTCAGCAGACAGCTCCATGTTCCCCAGAGGTACCACTTCCAGGTGCTCTAACACACCCAGGATGCCAGAAGCTTGCTCACACCAGGATGTCAGGGTCTCAGAGGATGCTTGACTGCCAAGAACTCTGACACACCCAGAATCTCAGCATCACAGGATCCCAGAATCACAGGATCACAAAGAAAGCTGGACTGTGAGAAATTCTGACTCAACTGGGATTACAGGAAGGACAGGCTCCATTTAGATATATTGAAGGCAGGGAGCATGTGAGATCATCAGATGGCAGGAGGCAAGTGTAAGAACAGAAGCAACAGAATCCAAGGTTACTTGGCATCATCAGAACCCAACTCTCCCACCATAGCAAGTCCTGGATACACCATCACACCACAAAAGCAAGCTATGGATCTGAACTCACTTCTCATGATGATGATGGAGGACTATCAGAAGGACATAAATAACTCCCTTAAAGAAATACAGGAGAACACGGGTAAATAGGTAGAAGCCCTTAAAGAGGAAACACACACACACACACACACACACACACAAACTTAAAGAATTATAGGAAAACACATCCAAACAGGTAAAAGAATTGAACAAAACCATCCAGGTTCGAAAAACGGAAGTAGAAACAATAAAGAAATCACAAAGGGAGACAACTCTGGAGATAGAAAAACTAGGAAAGAAGTCAGGAGCCATAGATGCAAGTATCAAAAAAAGAATTCAAGAGATAGAAGAGAGAATCTCAGGTGCAGAAGATACCATAGAAAACATTAACACAACAATCAAAGAAAATGTGAATTGCAAAAAGATACTAACCCAAAACATCCAGGAAATCCAGGACACGATGAGAAGACCAAACCTATGGATAATAGGTTTAGACAAGAAGGAAGATTTCCAACTTAAAGGGCCAGTAAATATCTTCAACAAAATTATAGAAGAAAACTTCCCTAACTTAAAGAAAAAGATGCCCATGAATATCTAAGAAACCTACAGAATTCCAAATAGCTTGGATCAGAAAAGGAATTCCTCCTGTTACATAATAATAAAGACACCAAATGCACAAAATAAAGAAAGAATATTAAAAGCAATAAGGGAAAAAGGTCAAATAACATATAAAGGCAGACCCATCAGAATTAAATCTGACTTCTCCCCAGAGACTATGAAAGCCAGAAGATCCTGGACAGATGTGATACAGACCCTAAGAGAACACAAATGCCAGCCCAGGCTACTATACCCAGCAAAACTCTCAATTACTATAGATGGAGAAACCAAGATATTCCATGACAAAACCAAATTTACACAATATCTTTCCACAAATCCAGCCTTTCAAAGGTTAATAAAGAGACAACTGCAACTCAAGGAGGGAAACTATAGAAAAAGCAAGAAAGTCATCTTTCAACAAACCTAAAAGAAGATAGTCAAATAAACAAAATTCAAACTCTAACAACAAAAATAACAGGAAGCAACAATCACTTTTCCTTAATATCTCTTAATATCAATGGACTCAATTCCCCAATAAAAATACATAAACTAACAGACTGGATACATAAACAGGATCCATTTTGCTGCACACAGGAATCCCACATCAGTGACAAAGACAGACACTACCTCTGAGTCAAAAGCTGGAAAACAATTTTCCAAGCAAATGGTTTCAAGAAACAAGCTGGAGTAGCCATTCTAATATCGAATAAAATCAACTTTCAATCTAAAGTAATCAAAAAAGACAAGGAGGGGCACTTCACACTCATCAAAGGTAAAATCTACCAAGATGAACTCTCAATTCTAAACATCTATGCTCCAAATGCAAGAACATCTACCTTCATTAAAGGAACTATGGTAAAGCTGAAAGTGCACACTGCACCGCACACAATAATAGTAGGAGACATCAACACCCCACTCTCACCAATGGACAGATCCTGGAAACAGAAACTAAACAGAGACATCGTGAAACTAACTGAAGTTATGAAACAAATGGATTTAACAGATATCTACACAACATTTTATCCTAAAACAAAAGGATATACCTTCTCACCACCTCATGGTACCGTCTCCAAAATTGACCATATAATCAGTCACAAAACAAGCCTCAACAGAAAATATTGAAATAAATCCATGCATCCCTATCAGATCATCACTGAAAAAGATGGATCTTCAATAACAAAATGAATAATAGAAGGCCCACAAACATGTGAAAGCTGAACAACACTCTACTCAATGATACCTTGGTCGAGGAAGAAAGAAAGAAATTAAAGACATTTTAGAGTTTAATGAAAATGAAGCCACAACATACCAAAACTTATGGAACACAAAGAAAGCAGACCTAAGATGAAAACTCATAGCTCTGAGTGTCTCCAAAAAGAAACTGGAGAGAGCATACACTAGTAGTCTAACAGCACACGTGAAAGCTCTGGAACAAAAAGAAGCAAATATACCCAAGAGGAGTAGATGGCAGGAAATAATCAAACTCAGGGCTGAAATCAACCAAGTGGAAACAAAAAGAACTATACAAAGAATCAACCAAACCAGGGGCTGGTTCTTTGAGTAAATCAACAAGATAGAGAAACCCTTAG
>NC_034592.1:6322187-6323311 GCF_900095145.1 Mus pahari | reverse complement strand
ACCTAAACCACACAAAGAACAAAGAAAGAGAACTTCAGACCAATTTCCCTTATGAATATCAATGCAAAAATACTCAATAAAATTCTCGCTAACTGAATCCAAGAACACATCAAAATGATCATCCATCATGACCAAGTAGGCTTCATTCCAGGGATGCAGGGATGGTTTAATATACAGGAATCCATCAATGTAATACGCTATATAAACAAACTCAAAGACAAAAACCACATGATCATCTCATTAGATTCTGAGAAAGCATTTGACAAAATCCAACACCCATTCATGAAAAAGTCTGGAAAGATCAGAAAGTCAAGGCCCATACCTAAACATAATAAAGGGAATATACAGCAAACCAATAGCCAACATCAAACTAAATGGAGAGAAACTTGAAGCAATCCCACTAAAATCAGGGACTAGACAAGGCTGCCCATTCTCTCACTCCCTATTCAATATAGTACTTGAAGTCCTAGCCAGAGCAATTAGACAATAAAAGGAGAGCAAAGGGATACAAATTGGAAAGGAAGAAGTCAAAATATCACTATTTGAAGATGATATGATAGTATATATAAGTGACCCCAAAAATTCCACCAGAGAACTCCTAAACCTGATAAACAACTTCAGTGAAGTAGCTGTAATATAAAATTAACTCAAACAAATTAGTGGCCTTTCTCTACACAAAGGATAAACAGTCTGAGAAAGAAATTAGGGATATGACACCATTCACAATAGTCACAAACAATACAAAGTATCTTGGTGTGACTCTCACCCTACAAGTGAAAGATTTGTATGAGAAGAGCTTCAAGTCTCTGAAGAAAGAAGTTGAAGAAGACCTCAGAAGATGGAAAGATGCTCATGGATTGACAGGATTAATAAAGTAAAAATGGCCATCTTGCTGAAAGCAATCTACAGATCCAATGCAATCTCCATCAAAATTCCAACTCAATTCTTCACAGAGTTAGAAAGAGCAATTTGCAAATTCATCTGGAATAACAAAAAACCTAGGATAGCAAAAACTATTCTCAACAATAAAAGAATCTCTGGTGGAATTCACCATGCCTGACCTCAAGCTGTATTACAGACCCATAATGATAAAAACTGCATGGTACTGGTACAGTGACTGATAG
>NC_034592.1:6318884-6320182 GCF_900095145.1 Mus pahari | reverse complement strand
CCTTATTTATAATAGCCAGAAGCTGGAAAGAACCCAGATGTCCCTCAACAGAGGAATGGATACAGAAAATGTGGTACATTTACACAATGGAGTACTACTTAGGTATTAAAAACAATGAATTCATGTAATTCTTCGACAAATGGATGGATCTGGAGGATATCACCCTAAGTGAGGTAACACAATCACAAAAGAACACTTACTGCTAAGTGGATATTCGCCCAGAAGCTCAGAATACCCAAGATACAATTTGCAAAACACATGAAACTCAAGGAGAAAGAAGACCGAAGTGTGGATACTTCATTCCTTCTTAGAAGGGGGAACAAAATACCCATGGAAGGAGCTGCAGAGACAAAGTTCGGAGCAGAGACTGAAGGAACGACCATCCAGAGACTGCCCCACCTGGGGATCCATCCCATAAACAACTGCCAACCCAGACACTACTGTGGATGCCAACAAGAGCTTGCTGACAGGAGCCTGATATAGCTGTCTCCTGTGAGGCTCTGCCAGTGCCTGACAAATACAGAAGTGGATGCTCACAGTCATCCATTGGATGTGGAGCACAGGGTCCATAAGGAAGGAGCTAGAGAAAATACCCAAGGCGCTGAACTAACCAGTACCCCCAGAGCTCCCAGAGACTAAACCACCAATCAAAGAAAACACCTGGTGGGACTCATGGCTCCATCTGCATGTGTAGCAGAGGATGGCTTAGTTGGTCATCAGTAGGAGGAGAGGCCCTTGGTCCTGTGAATGTTCTATGCCCCAGTATAGAGGAATGCCTGGACCAGGAAGCAGGAGTGGGTGGGTTAGGGAGCAGGGAGGGGAGGGATAGGGGATTTTTGGAGGGGAAACTAGAAAAGGGGATAACATTTGAAATGTAAATAAAGAAAATATCTAATTTTTAAAAAAAGAAAAAAATTGTCATACAATGAAATTGTCAGGGCCAATGTGGAAGAGGAGAGGATGAACACGCGATGGGCACACTATTCCAGGGTAAGCTCCACGTACCTGCTGTATAGCATTGTGGCAATAAATGCAACAATGTGTTATTTGTACATGTCAAAGTCTGTCTAGAGGTAAAAATCACTTCAAGTATTCTTGCTGCAATAAAATAAAAACTAATAGAAGTTTGGATTCTTCTACACAGGATCCAACAAAATAATGTATGCACAAAAATATTAAATGTTGCGAGCCATATCATTTGCCATTATAGGATGGCGCTGGCTTCCACTGCCCATCTGATAACAATAATGACTCAGCACAAGTCCTCTTTGCCCAGCCTTATGTTATTGAAGTGATTC
>NC_034592.1:6293327-6318609 GCF_900095145.1 Mus pahari | reverse complement strand
TTCCCCCCCCCATGTGTATGTGTGTGTGTGTGTGTGCGCGTGTGTGCGCGCGCGTCTGTCTGTCTGTCTGTGTGTACATGCACATGTGTGTGTAAAAAGTGTTTTTACACGTGCCTAAATCTCTAAGTTATATATATATATATATATATATATATATATATATATATATTACATATATACCTATATATAATCTATAAAAATGTAGGCATGTGTGGAAAAATTTTATTACATTTATTTGCTTATTTTGTGTGTGTATGTGTGTGTGTCAAGGAGGTCTTGGGTGGAAGTTCGAGTATAGCTTTGAGAATTTATTCTGTCTTTCCGTCATGTGGATCCCAGGCATCACACTCAGGTTGTCAGCCTTGCTGGCAAGTACCATAACATTGTAACCCATCTCACTAGCCCACTAGGAAAAATATCTTTATGAATTCATACAAAATTAATAATGATTTCTCTTAGGTGATTTCTTAAATTTTCTTTATTGTGAAGCTATTTCCATTTAAAATAAAGAACTCATATGCAAAAAAAAAAAACCTGAGGATATATAAGACTTGATGATATATAAAATCTGAGGATATGTAAGACCCGAGGATATGCAACAAAGACTATCTGGGTGACTCTGGGCATGCGAATAAGGAGACTTTCCAAGGCCAACTCCGTCCTTGACCTCTGCCACCCATTTCTTTTTCCCTTCATAACTCCTCCTTTTTAAAGTGTCACCAGTCAAACTAAGGGTTGGAGTCACAGAGTCTTATGAAGGCCAGCTCTTCAAATCTCCAATAATTAACTCCCTTTTCAGTTTCTGTGTTTTAAGTAAATACCTAAAATATACCATAGAGTATGGCTTCTGCCTTCAGCAAATGCCTGAAAGCGCACGTACACCACTCTGTGAGCTCTCTCTCTGTCTCTTTCTGTCTCTCTGTCTCTGTCTCCCCCCCTCTGTGTGTGTGTGTGTGTGTGTGTGTGTGTGTGTGTGTGTCTGTATTCACTTGAAAATAGTAATGTAAATCTTGCCTTTTGGTTTTAGGATATTTGATGCTTGTTAGGTTGAATGGAGTATTAATTATGGAATATGTCTTCTCTGGCACCCACAGCATGTGCTGGCTCTAGAGGGTGATGCACATTTCTCCTCCTAAGCTTCCCAAAGAGCAGAGGCCACTAAGAACACTGTTGTTGAGTCATGTACACATCATGAGAATCTGTGTGAGCATGAGGGTGAGGGATGGGTGGAATCCCCCTTGAGTCCAAAGGGCAATCAGGAGCTATGGGAAGTTCTAGAGAAGTGAGAACATTTTTGGAGTTTTCTAGTTCGTGATTTATTTCTAGTTATTTTGTTGGTCTATAAAAGTAACATCAGAGCCGGTACTCTCCAGGTACGGCAACTGCTGCAGCATCCTGACCTGAGTTTGATCCCTGAAACTGAGTTCAATTTCCTTCATGGGGAAGAAAGAACCAATTCTACCACGTTGTCATCTGACCTCCACATGGCATTGTGCCACCCACTCCCATGAAAATGATGATGATTAGAAATAAAAATTTAAAGGTAATTTTAAAAGTCACATCAGAGTATGAAACAATATCCTGGATACTGTGCAGTGAAGTGACCAGAGTAGCCTGATGCCTACTAAAGCTATGCTAGCTTTAAACAGAGAAACAAACAAGCCACAGGTGATCTAGCCAATGACCATTAAAGATTACAGTTAGAGATGGCTAGTGGCTCATACCTGTCTTGAGCTACAGAGTGACATCAAGTCCAGGCAGAGCAACTTAGTAAGACCCTGTCTTAAAATCAGGAGTGAAAAGAAGGTTGGGATGTAACTCAGAGGTAAAACACTTGCTTAGAATTTATGAGGCCCTAGGTTCAATTGGATTCCAAGGACCAGGAAAAACAAAAATTAAAAACCAGTGTTTTGGTTAGGGGTGTAGCTCAGAGGTGGAATGCTTGCCCAGCAAGAGTAAGGTCCTGGGTTCATGCCCTAACACACACGTGCGCACACACACACACACACACACACACACGCACACACACACATATCAGTGGAACACCTTGCTCCTTTACTGAAAGCACAGGAAATACTAGTTATGGAGAGATAACTAGAAGTTCAAGAAATTTGTAAAATGATATATTTCTTGGTGATATTTGCCCTCACTTGTAAAATTATTAAAATAAAACATAATAAATATCAAAATTCCAGCAACACTTTGTAGACTTTTGTAGAAAGATTCAGAGGAGAGCTATGCATAAAATGTTTGAACTCCCAGTCTGAGAATACCTGTGTCAACGAGCCTCACCAGCCAGACTCCTGCTGCTCTGCACAGTGCTCCCCAGGCATGTAAGCAGTGCTCCCCAGGCTCACCCACAAGTGCTATTAGTGCTCACACAATCCCCTTGTTCTCTCGGCATGAGCTGGGACCCTGCATATCCCCGATTCTTTGAAAAGTTTCTGGGACTTGCTGGGTGACTGGTGCAGGGGTGGGGGCTGTCTTCTTTGGCTACAATTTTACTGTGGAATTTTTTTCTCTCCCTTCTTTAAATAGCCTAACCCTTGTGGCCTGAAGGACACACTTGACCATATATTTCGTGTGTGTGTGTGTGTGTGTGTGGTATGGTATGTGTATGTGTGTNNGTGTGTGCGTGTGTGTGTGTGTGTGTGTTTGATATTTTAAGCATTTTAGAAAATGTCTGTGCCTGTCTTTTCTTGGTTTCATTTTTGTTTTGTTTTATATTTTAGTTTGACTTTGGTGTCTCCAGGAACTTCATCCCATTCCACCACCCAGAGATCTGTTCACCATGTATGATCCCTACCTCTGTCCCCACCACCTATCATAGGAAGTGTGCAAAAGTTCAGACTCAGGGGACTCAGTTCTCAGCACTCTGGTGGTTCACTTCAGCCACCCTCTCCCTGACTGTATAAGGAGCTCCAGCTTGTCAAGAGACTGCCTAACAGAAAAAGGAGTCCTCAGACTATTCTAAGTCTGACAAGGGCTGGTAAGATGTCTCAGAAGGTAACGAGGCTTGTGACTAAGCCTGAGGACCTGAGTGTGGTCCTCTGAACCCACATAGCAGGAGAAGAAAACTGACACTTTGTCCTCTGACCTCCATCCATGCATGTGCATACCCACCCACATACATAATTGAATGAATAAATGAAAAAAAGTCTAACAACATTGCAGGTGGGTCTCTAACAATGTCTGTAGGTGGGTCTGTCCTATGTGCTGTGAGCTCTGAAATACTGTGAACTTCTGCACTAGGCAAGAAATGTGTCAACACTTGGGGCTGGACTGTCCCTTCTACTGTTCAGATGTTCTGAGTGAAAAATCAATTAATTATGGTACCTTTTCCATGATGGGGATCATGGATAGTAAAGAGTTCCTGGCAGCTGCCCCCACTATCACCTATCCCATTTACTACTACGGACTTTTACAGTTATCAGACCAAAGGGGAACTCGAGTATGTGACACTAATGTGATCTTTTGTATGTGACCTTCAAATCCAGTGCCTGGTTTGCCTGAAGTCATGATGTCTGGTTTCTGTGAGGCTCCAAGCACTCTGTGGGAGGGCAGTTCCTGTTGAAATATGCTCCCTAAGGGAAGCATCCTCTTCAGGGAGGAGGTATGTGTCACTCCCTGGTTTGTAGAAAATGGCCTGCCTCACTGGGAAGAATGGCCCCAGGTTCTTCTGTTGCTCTTCCAGCCCACATCCACCAGCCCGACTGCTCAATAAGCTTGGCTTTCTTGTGCTTGATGAGTTACAGCAAATGAATTGAAGTCCTACCTAGGCTCTTCCTTCCTAGAGTGGGGCAGAGCACGGAATTGTGCTGTTACACTAGAGCCATGTGTTGGGCTAGACATGGACCAGAGCCCGGAGCGTACTTGTCGTAGCCAGTGTTCTGTTGCTGTGAAAAGATACCATCCACTGCAATTCTTATAATGGAAAACATTTAATTGGGGCGGGCTCGTAGTTTCAAGGTCTAGTCCATTATCATCATAGCAACATGCAGGCATGCATGGTGCTGGAGAAATAGCTGAGAGCTCTACATTTGGATCAGAAGGCAGCAGGAAGAGAGAATGACACTGAGCTTGTCTTGAGTGTTTGACGCCCTAAAGCTCATACTTAGTGACATACTCAGCAAGACAAATCTCCTATTCCTGTCGTGTCACACCATTCCTCAATGACCAAGCTTTCAAATCTGTGAGCCTGTCAGGGCCATTCCTATTCACACCATCATAGCAGTAGAGGGAAATGCTATACCACCGAGCCTTAACACCAAGAACTTAAATGACAACCTCATTGTATACCTATATTTTTCCCAGCTCTGGGATTCAAACCCAGGGCGTTGAACATGCTAGGCAAACCATCTACTCCTGAACTGCATCCTGGTTGATCTTTATGTTTTATCACTCCTCGCATTGTCTGGCGGACGGTAGGAATTGATAGTACGCTGAACCCACAGAAAGAGTGGTCATCTAGAGCATCCGCTCCACACGGGGCAGATGCCAGTAGCATAGAGTACCTGGTCCTCACACTGTCTCACTCTCCCCCAGACTGGCCATACTCCTAACTAAAGCTTGTGAGGGGACGGAGGAAGCACATTCAACTGGAGCTCACTGGGCCTTGGAAATGTGATAGACTTCTTTAAGCATCTGCCTTTGAAAAATTAAACACAATAGTGTTTTAATTATGAATCTAATACATTTGTATCACAAAAACCTGGCAATTTTAATGATAAAATTAAAGTGGAGTACAGAAATTTTTTACTTTCATTGTATAATCTCTTGTTTGCCTAACAGACACTAGTTCTGTGTCTCACTCTTGGATATGTGTTTAATAGGAGCTGGGGCCCAGGCTGAACAGACACTGAGTGCCAAGGCTGAGCCTGGACCAAGCCCAGGGAGCCTGGGGTGTGATCTCATGCAGGCTCAGGAGGAGCCTGGGGTGTGATCTCCTGCAGGCTCAGGAGGCAGTTTCCGGCCTTCCCAGGTTTTTCTCACACAGGTTGTTAGCTTTGCTGCTGCCAGGGCCTGCAAACTCTCCTTTAAGACATGCAACATGGGTTAACACGCATGCAACATGGGTTAACACGCTGGCCAAACACAGCGCATTTCTCTTTTAGTGGGAACACTGACTTCGAGATTCCCTGGGTACTCTAACAAAGAATCCCAGTGGCTGCAGCTGCAATGTCACATAATACACATCAGGAACATGACCAAATAATCAGGGCTCTTGGGAACAGGATCTTGTTGAGTATGAGGAGTCTTCAGGGACATAAAAGGAAGGTGTGTGGCCTTAAATGACATAGGTGCGCAAAGAAGAAAAGACAGAACGGTCATCCTGGCAGGAAACAGCCATGTGCACAGACCACAACCAGGCAGGATGCACTGGGCAATATGTTGCTCTGACCTCAGTGGTGCAAGAGCAGAGTCCTCCCTGAAATTGCCCACAGATCTGAGTGCTCCATCTTAAGACACTGAACAACTACCAGAGGAGGAACCCAGGTTACTGCCAGGCTGTGTTAACCTTCTCGCTCTCCTCCCTCCTCCCCACTCTCCCTTCCGCCTTTCTTTCAGTACCCCTCTCTATCTTTACTAGCGCTGGAGATCAGACACAGGGCTTCTGTGTGCTGGGAAGCACTCTTACTGAGTTACATCCCACCCGGCCTTATGCATGACATGACTGGCTTGCATGGCGTAGCCTTCATACCTGTTAGCAATGCAGCACAAATACCTTCTTTTCTTCGTTATTTTCGCTACCAGATGGTCTCACTCAACCCCTTCCTCTTAATCAGATATTTGGGTTCTTGTCAATTGTTTCTCGTTATGATAAATTAGATTGGGGCCATTTTGTATTTACATGTTTTTCCCTGCTGTATAAAAGTAACCCTATGTCAGGACATGTGTCTAGTCACCACACCAGTTTTATGGGACAATATTGGTTTCCTTTACTATTTGATGAGCAAGAAACCGTTAGCTTCTATTTCCAGTTCATATCCTTCTAGTGACTTGTAAAATTTAATATGTAGTCATATTTTCCAACAAGCATTCTTAGGGCAATAGATAAAGTTATAAAGTAATTTAGTGAACAGATTAAAAAAAAATATCAATTGGTATTTTATACCCCAGTAAATCTGTGGCCTATGGAGACCAGCAGAACAATTATAGACTCAGCAGTTCTTCTATAAAGCCATCTTATTATTTAAAAAATCAATGTGTTTTCTACAGGCTAAATAAATTGTTCTTTAGAAGGAAGACATTAAGAGAAGCCACTAAACTTTATAGACATGTACTGATAGTGACCAAGTACCTATGTGAGTTAGATGACACCATCTCTTGTTTATATGGTTCAGGCACAAATCTATGCTTAAGCCACTGTCCTTGGATTTCAGAGCTTCCCCATTCTAAGAACAAACACAACTGCATTCGTTTTATTGACCATGGGGAAGTGTAACGTGCCCCTGGAGGGGTGGCTCAGGGCAGAGCTCCTTTGGCTTTAAGACAATGACTTCTCTGATCACCTTCTCGCAGGAAAAACCATGTTTCCCAGCCCATTAAGGTGAACCCCCAAATCAATTTACAACTGTATTCCTGAAAAGCTCTGAGCAAGATTGCTGTCAGACTCCACTTCAAAGGCCAGCTTCTGAGGGGGGATTTCACGCCCTCCAGCTGCCTCCAGGATAGGACCCTACTCTTAAAAGATTTGTTTGAAATTTACGTAAAATCCATTTGCTTCCCAGGGAAATAACTGCTACCTCCAAGTGAAAGCTAGGCCCTAGGTGGGGCAGCCTCCTCCAGCATGACTGACACTGCCCCATGAATGGAAAGGTTCAGTTGTGAGGCAATCCAGCCTTCTTCCTGGGGACTGTTACCAGAGGGTCCTGAAGAAGGGATGGAAAACCCTATGGAAAATCGCAAAGCTAGTTATGTTAGGCACATGCAATAAAGTCAGAATATAGACTCTCCTGTACGCAGAGATTCTTCTGACTCAAAGACCCTGTGGAAACTGCTAACTGAGCCGCCCACAGAGAAAGCCACTGAAATCCACACTTTAGCATGGTTGGAAAGACTCTTGGTTCCATGTGGTCTCTTCCCTGGTGTTGGGGACCACTCCTTCTGAGGTGTAGAGGTCCAGGTAAGCACACACACACACACACACACACACACACACACACACACACACACTATCCATGTCTCTTTCCTTGGATGTCTGGGGTCACCAGTTCAGTGACTGTTTAATACCTTTGTAAAATCTGGTCACTTGGTAACTGAATTTCAGAAGAGTGTCAGAATTCTAGGTAACCCTCCAAACTAAAATCCCAAGCACAATTACTCGTTTAAGTCAGTTTCCAGAAGCTTCTGGACCATGGCAGAATGTTGTTTTTATCGTGGAGTCTCCGGATTTGGGGTAATCTCAAGATGCATCAGAGTGAAGGAAAAAAGAACAGTTTTCTGGACCCTTCTATGTGGAAACACGGTGTGGCCAGTCAGACCCACTCTGAATTTATGATTGTTTTCAACGGGTATGTCACTGAGCAGTGGTCGAAGGGGGTGAGAAGTGTTCTGCCACAGGACACAGGGATTGTTCATTTGGTGAGTGCTTACTGTTCCATTCTGAGGTCCGGAGGCTGGACACCACTCAGAGGAGGGAGCTGTCGGGGCAGGAACCACACAAAGGAGGGATAATTAATCAGTTCTTACTTGGCACTCGGCCAGGGGTTCCCAGGCAACAGGAATCCCTCAGCTGTCAGCAATCAGAACGCAGGCAGCTTTCAATTACTGCAGCCATTGGAGGGGGCAGCGACTGGGGAGCCTGAACCAACTGATAACCCTCCAAATCAGTTACCTTACCTTCAGAATGATTTGTGTGCTTGCACACAGTTTCCTCCTCCCTCATTGTGTCCACCCAAAGCAACAGTAAAACCGACCTGCCTTCCTTAGGCACGCACCAGTTGATAAGAAGGTTGGCCAAAGGAAACCAGTTCCCACATGAAACACACTTGAAGGGTCCTCTACTCACCGATTACAGAGAATTTTATAGAAGTGAGTTCATAGACTCACAGAGCTAGAAAGCACCAGCAGATCTTTTACTTTAAACTCTGTTTTTGCAGATGGAGAAATGGCAACTAAGTCAGTTGCACAAGAGCCTGTGGACAGCTCAATGTCCATTCAGCTCTTACCATTTTATTGCCAAGAATCCTTCTTCTGTTCTAGTTCCTTTAACTAGGTGTGGTGTCAGCTCAAGAGCCACTTACAGGTTTGTGGTAGAAAAGCTAAGGCACCTGATTCCCAACGGCCATTCAGCTCACCAAAGGAGCATTAAAAACCTTTTCACTGTGGATATAGTGTTATATACCTATAAGCCTGACACTCAGGGGCAGAGGCAGGAGGATCATGACTTTGAGACTAGCCTGAGCTACATAATGACACGTTGCCTAAAAATAAAATAAAATAAAATAAAATAAAATAAAATAAAATGTTCTAGGCCAATTAAATTGGAATCTGGAGTGGAGAGGAGCGCTACAGGTGAGACCTGAGCACCAGAATTTCAGTCAAAGGGGACAAAGTTGAGAATCACTGCTGAGAATGCTCATCTTTTCTTCCACTGGCTACACAGTCTCAGGCAAACCCTCTCAGGCCCAGTTCCTCTATAATGAAGTGCTGAGGGGTGACAGTCTCATACTTTACTTGAGCTGCTAAAAGGATTAAATGGTCTAGCACAGAGAAAATACCTAAAACAGTTCTTAATACCTGAACAATATTATATAAAGATGGTCTGTTGCTATTAATGCCAGGCCTGCTGATATGAGGGCCCTAAGAGGAAGGGCAAACTGGTAGGCGTGTGTAAAGACAATGTGCTAAATAGGGAACCCTTCTGAAATATTGGCTTCAGACTTCTCACCCAACAAAATATCCAAGGTGTGGAATCAAGCTGGGCGGTGGGGAACATCAGCTGTTAAAAATAGATTCACTGCTAACTTGATAAAGGAGAAAGGGACGATTTTAATAGGTTGGACTCCAGAACTATGAGAGATAAATTTCTATTATGTACAAAGCATCTAACATGGAATTCTGTAATAGCAGCCTGAGTCAAGACACCATTGTTTTAAAATTAACAAATAGATATATTAATGAACAGTCTTCAGAAATTAACTTTATTCTTTTTAACAAAACAGGGACCAGTTTTGTTTTAGGAAGACAGGCATGCTATTTAAAAAATCAAGTCAAGCTCCAAGGATTATTAACAAGCACTTACAAAAATGCCAGCATCTTTTAAAAAAAGCTACAGGAAAAAAAAAAAAAGAAAAAAAGAAAAGTTCATTGGTAAGAACACACAAAAGCATAGATTTTTAAATTATACATGCTTAAAGATTACAGAATTTAGTTCACTTCTGCCAGTAACAAAATAATTTCAAGTTGATTTATAATTTTCAAATCTTTCTCTTTTTGACCAGAATGGCTATATAGCCCAGGCTACCCTGGAACTCCCAATGCCCTGGTCAGCTTCCTGGATGTTAGGAATATAGGAGTGTATAATCACACTCTCTCAGTGAGAGACCATAATCATGGACCCACCAATGAGTTTGTACTTAGCAGATCTCATACTGGAAACTTGTCAAGAGCCTAGGCCCTTGCCCTTAGAGTTTACAGTAACCTCAATGTTCCAGAAAAGTCAACCAGGCTGGGTGCATAAACTGGGACCAGGATAAATGAGCTGGCGGGTCCTACAGACACAGAGAAGCAGATGCTAGACAAAGCAGCAATTCCCAGATGTTTTCTCTAGACATGGCTAGAGCTGGCTCCTGCAGAACACTCTACACACTTTCCACTTTTTATCACCTGAGTGCTGGGGGAAAGATGTGTGGTAGCACTTTCCCAACCCTACTGGCCATCCTCACCTAGCATAACCCAGCAAGAGTGCTAACCTGAACCTAGAATTTATTAAGTAACTTTGTAACTGCAAAGCCACAGAGTCTCTGCATCTCTATCCCTTCGTTTGTGCGATCAGAATTAAATTAGATAACACATATGACGCACCATTGGCTATGGTGTAGCACCGACCTCATCAGTCTCAATCTGGCTAAGACCACACCTGGAAAATGATCCTCTGAGGCAGAGGGAAGGCAAGCAGGTCCCGATAGACTGGGGACAGGGGACAGAGGTGTGGCTGCCTTTTTATATCTGGAGAGTCTATCTTCTACAACCATCCCACGTTATGACTTGGTCCAGTGTTCTAGACTTTTCTCCATTGTTGGTTGGCTTTTCCATTTACTCTAGGGCTAACACAGGGAAACTGCATCAACCTGATCGATTGGTTCATACATTTCAATCTCAGTTTCCCTCACCTTGCTTACAGTGTTTGCTTTCATTCCTCTTTCCCTTGTTAAATGTAATTCTCTGCCTCCAGAGGCAGACGTGTTCTCAAACATTTCCCTTAAATAGTTATTGGATAATCATACTTGGTCAGTTCCAAAAAAAATGAGCCTGGAAAACACTGGTAAGCAGCATGGCTTGAGAAGGTTAGACAAGCTGCGGGACGTCAGCACTTGAATGATTTGGTGAGAGCAACAGGTGTTTATATAACTCTACTAGGGTTAAGGAGCCCCGGAGACTAATGAACGAGTTCTCTGATGGGGCTTACAATGTCAATGAGAAAATGATTAATGCTGTGGGATAACGGCTGGGGAGATGGCTCAGCCAGGGTAGTGCTTGCCTTGCAAGTGTGGGGACCTGAGTCTGGTGCCCAGAACAAATGTGAAAGGGAGGAAGGAACGGAGGAAGGGAGGGAAGGAGGGAAGGAGGGAGGGAGAGAGGGAGGGAGGGAGGGAGGAGGAAGGGAGGGGTAAGAATATGATGGCAATGGCAAGGTGTAACACCAGTTGTGTGTGGGATAATGTATAGGGGGTTGTGTGGGTTCCATAGTCAGTTAGCCCAGCTGTAGTGACTGACTGCCAGTCCAATGAGAAACCCTACCTCAAGAGAGAAAAGGTGGATAGTGACTAAGGAATGGCACCTGAAGTTTTTGCCCTTTAAATGCACACATTTGTATCTATCCACCCATGAACACACACACACACACACACACACACACACACACAAATGCTAGGAGAAAACAATAAATCCAGACAGCCCACTCCTGGCTGCCTGCTCTGCCACTTACAGGCTGGTGAGCCACCCATTTCTCTGAGCCTTGCTTTCTTCATTAGCGGAGCAGAGAGCTGCCACACTCCTCTTGACAGACATTAGGAATCTCTGAGAAGCACTTAGCTGTTAGCTGGCAAAGCGGCTGGTTACTGGTAAGAAGTACTTTCCAAATAACTTACAAACTAAACTGCAACATAAAAACACCATTTGGTCATTTAAATCCATGCGTTGTGCCAACCATTCAGAGTCTACAACCGAGGGCTTGGGCTGGAGAACACAGGGCAAAGTGATAAAACGTCAGATAACAGTGAGGATTGTTCTTTTAAATATAATCTTTGGGATTGGGGAAAACAGTTGTCAATTAAAAGCTTGGACACAGTGTGAGGTTGAATATGCGGCAAGTCAATGTTCTAAGTAAGCAACACTGTGCAAACGGACTAACTAATTTTCCCAGAGTTCCGCGCACATTCCGTTACCACGCCTTGTTTAAGTGCAGTGATAAGCACCTTAGGACACTCAGCTTGACTTGTCGGACTTTGAACTTTGTAGAAGTGAACAAGCTTCATTACCTATGACTAATGTTGGCATCTGTGCCAGGAGACCACTTTCCCAGTTTGCTTTGCATCGAAAGACTGCCTGCAACAGCTATCATTAAAAACGTCACATCTCCTCAGATAGGCTACTCTGAAAAAGACATGTTTCTGATTGGCTTACTAATTTGAGCACAGGTAAGATATCACATATATCCTTATGTAAAACTGAACTATCCTCACTGAGGGGAGAACCCATCTTTTTATGTGTAATGTAAACAGTTCCTGTACCACACCAGGAGCTTTTCGGAGCTTTCTGTTTGCCGCACTTCAGTAAGAAGCGCGAAGCACACATTAACTTGCCCACTGTGGTGATGCCTTGCGTGTGAGCATGCAGCTCCTCTCCAGCCTCAGTCCCTACCTCAGCCCAAATCCTCCTCCCACATGACTTTGAGGCAAAGTCTAGATATGATATCATTTTATTTGTAAACATTATAAGCAAAACAATTGATAAGTCATGCCACCAAATTGGCAATGTTAAGATTTCTAAATGTCTCATGATATCATAATTTTTAAAAATCAAAATTCTGGGGCTGGAGAGATAGATGACTCAGCAGTTAAGAGCACTTTCTGTTCTTGCAGAGCACCCAGGTTGGGGTCCCATAACCATCTGTTACCTCAGTTCTGGGGGATATGAGACCCTCTTCTGACTTTTGCCAGCACCAGGCATTCACATGGTTCATATACATACACACAGGCAAAACACCAAGGCACATAAAATAAAATAATCTAAACGTACAAAAAAAAATCAAAACAAAAACAACAAAACCAAACAAACCAGGATCCAAATAGAGCAGCGGACTCTTTGCAGCTGATGTCCATGTCTCCTGTAACTCCTCTGTTCTCCAATCCTCCTCTAGCTCTTGTCCACTTGCAATTAGTTTAGTTCAAGAAATGTAGTTGCTTGACTTAAAACATTTTTCCCCTTAGGATTTTGCTGACAGTATCCTGCTGATTACCGTATCCTGATGGATACAGTTACCATCTTCTGTAACCTGTCTTCTAGGGATTGGTAGCTGGATGCCTGAGCCACAGGTAAGATTTTTAAGCATTTTCCTTGGCTTTTATTCTCCTTTTATTCATTCAACTTTTGCTTAATATATACTACCTGTTTATCTCTGCACGTTGCTATGGAAACAAAAGTGAAACAGAAACTTGGAAGACAGTCAAGGAAATACAAACAGAATTACAGTTGATGTATTTGGTGTCTTTCTTCTTTTCCTTTTCTTCCTTCTCCTCCTCTTCTTTCTCCTCCTCCTCCTTCTTGATGTTAAAGTTTAAAATCACTGCTAAGGCAATCTCAAATGGGAGTAGCTTCTAAAAACTTATAAGCCTCCATAAACTAGTGAATTTCTTCATATAAACCTCAGCTCATCTTTCCACAAGAGTGTTTCTCTCACACATAGTTTCCCTGACTATAATGAGTCTTGTAATAGGCCATAACCAAATGTTATGCAAAGAATAGCAAAAAAAAAAAAAAAAAAAAAAAAAAAAAAAAAAAAAAAAAAAAAAAACCTCTCGCTCTCCTCTCTTTCTCTCTCAAACAGCACACACACACACACACACACACACACACACACTCCCAACAAAAAGTCCGAAGGCA
Organism: Mus pahari; assembly: GCF_900095145.1. Classification (NCBI taxonomy): domain Eukaryota; kingdom Metazoa; phylum Chordata; class Mammalia; order Rodentia; family Muridae; genus Mus; species Mus pahari. The sequence goes on along the minus strand of NC_034592.1, from coordinate 6,305,280 downwards.
GAAATAGTGTTTCTCTTGACTTCCAAATGATAGGCAAGTTAAATGTGTGCATTCAGGCCTACAATAGAGAACCAGACACACATGAGAAGCATGCAAGTATTTTTGCAGAGGATCCGTCAGTCATAAAAACGAAGAGTCCTCTTACTTTTGCATGCCTTTCCCATCTGTTTATGACTCATGCTCCGTGATCCAGGAAACAGTTTTATTTTATATGGAGACAGTGAGGCAGGAGGATGTGAAACTGTCACAGATCCACACAGCTCATTACATATGAGGTAAGGACTCTTGGCCCACAAACTGGGAGTTCATTTAATGTTGTACCTCTAACGCCAGAACACTGTGGAAGAGGGAAAGGACTTGATACATTTTTTTTTTAAGCCTATAAAGTGGAAGGTAAAAAAGATTCTGTAATGTTCAAGCCAAGGAAAATTTCGAAATTAAAATTTAGATGAATTTATGATAACTATAAGGAAACAGTATGAAAAGGAAGCACAGAGATGTGGGAAAGACTATCTGAATAATTAGATAATTTTTCCCTCAAGACAGGATTTCTCTGTGTAACAGCCCTGGCTGTCCTGGAATTTACTTTGTAAATCAGGCTGGCCTCAAAAATCACAGAGATCCACCCGACTCTACCTCCCAAGTGCTGGGGTTAAAGACATCTGCCACCACGTCCAGTTTATTCTTGTGGTCAGAAAGGAACTCTGTTGGTCTTCAAAGGAAGACGATGCAGGAAACCTTACAGCATTGGCTAACTCCTGCTTTTTACCTGCTATCCCAAGAACCAGTATTAAACCAAGAGTCCTTCATTTGCCCACAGTTCTTAGGGTTAGGAATCTAGGCATGGGGTAGTGAGGACAGCGCTTTCCTGACCCACATGGTCTTTGACTATGTACCTCACCTGTAACTATTCAGCCAAGATGGCTTCAACTACATGCCTAAGGGACTTAGTGCTGTTGAATAAGGTGTCTTTATTCCCCTGTTTCTCTTCCTCCTCCCACATCCCTGTTTCTCTTCCTCCTCCCATGTCCCTGTGCATACCCCTTTTAATTTTGGGATGTAGCTCATTTCTATGTAACAGCTGTGTTCCACATGGGTAGAATACATTAAACAGCTTCATTTCCATTGTATTATGTTGGCCAAGCCAAGCTAGAGTGCCTTCCTAGATTCAAGAGTTGGAGAATAGACCCCACTCCTAATGGGAGAATGCAAAAATAGGCACAGTGCAAAAAGAATACGTTGGGCAGAGTCAAAGTATCCAGACACCAGGAAGTAGTAAGGTTTTATACGCTTAAATATTTGTATGCACATGTGTGCATGTTTGTGGAGGCCAGAGTTTTATGCCCAGTTTCTTTCTCAATTGCTTCTCCATGGTAGATTTTGAGGCAGGGTCTCTCTTTCAGTAGGTCTCTCAGTCAGGCTGGATGGCCAGCAAGTCCCAGGAATGCTCCTGTTGCTGCATCTCCAGCACTGTGATTTTTATGTGGGTGGTAAGGATCCAGACTCAGTTCCTCATGTTCGGAACAGCATGCTTTTTATCTACTGAGTCATCTCCCCTGCCTCTGGAGCCTTTATATAAATTTCAGAAAAAGCAAGCTAATCAATAGTGACAGGAAACAGATCACAGGTTGTTTGAGACTGATGGATAGGGATCACCAGGAAAGGGGCATGATCAAACTTTGGAAGTGATAAAAATGTTCTGTACATTGATTGTGGTATCCCCATAGACACACACATTTAATGTGTGCATTTACAGTAATTTTATATTTTTAAAGCAAGGGGGATTAGTGAAACTATCTTCCTAAATTAACTATTGTACATTAAAACTTAGATCTTAAAGAACTTTAGAAGGTTCTTCCATCAGTGTTTTAATTTATGGATAAGCAAACTCTGAGCCCACATAACGACACGCACCTATAACCCCAGCCCTTGTACGGTAGAGATGGGGGAACTGAGCTTGAGAACTACTGTTCTATACGTGTTTCTGAGCTGCCAATGGCATGGCTTCCCAAAGTGGCTGTTACGGGTAATATTCTAGATGTTTTATAACAAGAACAGCACCAGGACTTGAATTCCACTGATTTGAATTTAACTGGTCCAGGGCAGCCTAGGAACCAGTATTTTTTTAAAAGGCCTCCCAAGTGATTCTCCTACGCCAGCCAACACTGAGACTCGCCAGCATGGTGAATAACCCACCTCTGACATCACTGTTTGGGAAATTGCAAAAGGAAGGCTGGGAAGAGGCCACCTGACAGCCTCCCTTGAGATCAAAGGCAATGAGCAGGGAAACAGAGATTTGCACAGAAAAGTGTCTCAGCAAATCCGAAATAAAATTCATGTAAACAGTCAATGGGGGAGGAGGAGAATTGTACTTAAGCTGTGGCCTTCACAGAACATTGAGGGCAGCAAGTACTTCAGAGTTAAGGGAGAAAACTTAGAGCAAACAAGTAGCAGAAAATCAAAGACAGTGCAACTAAAATAAATTGAGACTGACGACTGTTCCTTCCCAGGCTGAGCTATGCACTAGAATCGCCTCACACAACCCCGGCCTCTAAGCTAGTATTATTTACTACTTTCTAAAAATTTTCCTAAAAGTCTGTGATCGTGGTTCATACCTGTGATCCCAGCACCTGGAGACTAAGGCAGAAGAAGGTTGCTACGAATTTGAGTCTAGACTGAGCTGCCTTGTGAGACTCTGCCAAGAGACAGAGACCTAGAGAGGGAGAAGAGAAACAAAGAGAGAGGAAGGGAGAATGAGGGAGGGAAGGAAGAAAATCAATCTTGAGGGCATCTATTTTACATGCTCAATGTTGCTATTTTCCACATTATGTCTGTGGTGTATTTTAAAGTAGGCTGTGATCAAAGTTTAGGTGAAAAAAAAAAAAACATTCTTACAGAAGGATAGAAGTTGACTAGAGAGTAATTATTTCCATTCACGTGACAGATAACTGAAAGAAACCAGGGATACTCAGACTTTAGAAAAACAAAACTTGAAAAAGTAATCCTTTTGCTAAAAATTAGCTTCTTAAATTTATATTCTGAATGAATTGAGAGACAGGAAATAGGAAAGGGGAAAACACACTAGTGAAGAGGCCCGGCTAGTCAGGAAGGCAGACGGCAAATTAATGATTAAAAAAGGGGAACCATACAGTGGTAACGGAACACTGTTGGAGAGCAGAGACCTTTGTCTGTTCACTGCTGTATCTGTGGCCCCTACGACAGTACCTGACCCTATTGGATGTTCACTGGTTAAGTAGTTCACTAGTTAAATACACTTGAAAGCATGACCTCAAAAGACGTCTCTAGTGCCATAATTACTGGAATGATTGTAACATTAATACATGAAATCTCAAATTTACTTCTTATGGAGAGCTCGTCTGATAGGAATTACAAGTCTGTCCAGCCAAGCTGCAGACTTTGCCTACCCAAAACTTCCAAAAAAATACAAATTGATGCAGGAGAATCTCTTGTGGGTAGCTGGCTATTCTAAGATTTGGGATCCCATTTAAGTACTTCATATCATTTTTCTCTTAACTAAGGAGGTTGGCCCAGTTTCCACCCCTCCGGGTGTGTCTGTAAGAGTGTATAATGTGGTCTGGGTACTCTTTGAAGTCTCCCAGCAGCTGGTGGTGAACACTCCTGGCGCTGCTACAGACTGGAGGGAGACCTGTAACTGCACATCAGTGAAGAACAGTATGGGTCTGCGTTTTCCTTGTGCACGTTAGGTGAGTTCACTTCAGGATATCAGGCCCTAGGCTTAGGAGCAGCAGAGAGGGGAGAGCTCCTTCTTTTCCTTTGAAAAATGAAATGGCAAACTGGCTACCTCTTAGCTTCTCCTTATGAGTTCTTGAGTCAAAAAAGAAAAGTGAGTTAAGAACCGTTTTCCTTGTGTCCTGTGGTGTGTTTAGCCTCAACTCCAGGACCTTTAATTTTTTTTTAACTTGCTGATTCAGCAAATATCTGCAATGCTGAATATTTGCCAAATAGTATACTAGGCTCCAGGGGAAAAAGTGAACTCCTGTTTTTGTTTGTTTGTTTGTTTGTTTTTGTTTTTGTATTTTTACAAGTTTACAGGAAGGAGAGAAATCAATAAGCAAATATGTAAACTTATACAAAAGGTTTAAAATGTCATGACTGTGGGAGGTAATTGGTGAAAAGAAGTTCTAATGCCAAACTTGAGCTCATATTCTGCCTTGCTAGTATTATTTATTTGCTATTACTTATTTGTATTCTCATTCCTGACAGGTTGTATGCACAAATAGATGCCTTTCTCTGATGACTTCTTAGACTTCAGTTTCTTCCCATGTTTGCTTTGGATAGTCTTAAATCATAGGAGCCCTAAACCTAATTCTAACAGATCAATTCCCTCCCCTAGGCCCCAAGGTCACATTGCTTCTGCCAAGGGTTGAGCACTGGCCCTAGGAGGCCTCTGAGCAATAAACTTCCTTTCCTTTCTTCCCTTTTCCTTTTCCTTTCCCTTTCCCTTTTCCTTTTTCCCTTTTCCTTTTCCTTTTTCCCTTTTTCCTTTCCTTTCTCCTTCCTTTCTCCTTCCTTCCTTCCTTCCTTCCTTCCTTCCTTCCTTCCTTCTGTCCCTCCCTTCCCTTCCCTTTCTTTCCTTTCTCCTGACACAAGATGATGGTGCAGAGAGCCAGAGAACTAACTTCTGTACACAATTTTGAGCATAAGAAAACAATAAAACCCAAAGTTCAAAACCCTAAAGGGGACAACGGACAGTGGCTCAAAGCTAAAGGAGAAGGTGATGCACAATCCAAACCCACACCCCAGCCTTTGCCCTCCTTCAGTCCTGGGAAGGCCGACAGACAAAGCCACCGGGTGAGTCCGTAAGCAGGGGAACAATGCCCTGGCTCTCAACACAAAACGAAAGTGCGCCGCGGGGCCCGAGGGGAGGGCAGGCCGACGCGCCTTGGGCCCACACGCCACGCAAGCGGACACCGAGCAGAACGAGGTTAGCTCCGTGCAGCGCGCGGCCACAGCGCGGCCACCCTTGCTCCCGGGTAGCCCAACGACGACGTCGTGAAAGGCGCCCACGGAGAGCTTAAGAGCCCCGAGCCCAGAGCCCGGCCGGGAAGTAGAGCCGTCCGCGCGCGGAGGGAAACGCCGGGTGTAGTGCGATTGTCCTTGCACTGATAAGCCTGCTGCTCCCGGAACCGCTGCATTAGACCGAGTTCGGGTTATTTTCTGGCCAGGATTCTACCTTCTGTGAGCCTGAGGACCCGTCATCTGTGCACTCCAGTGGCCCAGAGGCCGCCCAGCTGGAACCCTTGGTCGCGGGGTGTCCCGAGCGTGTGGTGACTCCAGCTTAGGGGACGCTCTGGGCCTTGATTGCAACCGAGGGTGACTGCTCCCACTTCCAGGGCGCACGTTTTACCAGCGTCTGTTCCTCTGCAGGACACTCTTGGTCCCACATAGGCTTGAAAGCAGGAGTTGCTCTGTGCTCCCTTCCCAAACTGGAGGATGGTGAGGAGGAATGAGGATAATTCAGGTAACACTGTCTAAATGCACATCACACCCTCAAGAAGGGACCCAGCATTAACTTAGTGTTAATACAGGTAACAGCTCAGAAGGATCTGAAAGCATAACATGAGGAAAATCGCAGAAAAGATCTCGACCAACTTGAGTCCATGTTTAAAAGTTGTAAACAAAGCATTTGCCTGGCCAGAAAACAAAAGTAGTACATTGGAGGCTGGACAATAACTTTATAGCTCAAAAGTAGTGGTGGTTACATCACAGTTGCCACAATTCACAGAGCTGTAGTCTAAAGGTATATAAAGTTTATTCTGTTCAAACTATAAGTAAAATAATGTCCTCAAAAGTTGGTGGAGGTAGGGTGGGGAGAAGCTGCTGCTAGGGGTAGGTGACTGAGAGACAAGCTGATAGGAAAAAATATTTACTGCTTAGGAAATCTGAGCCGAGAGCCGTAAAAGCGTCCTTCTCAGAACTGAGCCCTCTAAGAGTAGATGTTCTCCAACAATAGGAAGAAATTATCCTAAAGAACAATATGGCAATTTTGTTGCCTAAAGGATAACCAGTGCAATTGATGTGCAATTGATTTACTCAGCCCCACCAACCTCACCACCACCTCTGCTTCAGTATCCAGGGTTGGCCTTTCTGCAGAAGGTTCCTCTCCTGTTCCCTCCCTGCCAGATAACCCCCAACAAATGAGGGTAAAGCTTCAACCCTGCTTCCTTATAGGGGCTCTGATAGTGGAATGTTCTGCCTCTATCTGCCCAAGGCCCCAGCGCAAAGTGAGTTAGATCAGTAAGAGGCAAACCTTCACAGAGGCAGAAAATAAGCACTACGCCGCATGTCAGTCTCCACCACGGACACTCCCAAGGCTTGAGTTTCACCTGAAAGTTGCAGAACCAATGGTCAGCTGTACTTTCTCATAAGCGCCACTTTGTATCTGTTTTCCTTTCTGTTTCTCCTTGCTCTTGATGCCCTGGGATTCCATCTTCACGTCAAATCTTAGCACTTAAAATTGCCCTCAAGGTTAGCTTTCTTTGGCAGTGTTTGGGTGATAGGTATACTTTCCTAAAGATTTCACAACCATAACAAACTATTTTTTTCTCTCGCTGTTTTGGCTCTGGATTACTGTCTCATTAAAGTGCTAGTTTAGAAGGCAATCGGTTGAGATCATTGCCAAATATTTGGGTTTGGGAAAGAGATAAAAGGTTGGGCTTCTATTTATTTGGTTTCTATCAGTGTTTCCTCATACGAGCTAATTCCTAGATCATAGGCTCTTACACACTTTCAACATTTGGAAGTTTGAAGAGTTGAGATGCATGTTTGTGAAAAACAAAAACACTTTCAATTATGCTTATAAAACTGTTAATCTGGATCTCTAATTAAATGTTTTTGGTGCATCTTCACAAAGCTATTTTGCTTATTCTAAAATCACAAGGAGGAGATAAATTATGAGCAACCTCTAGTCACAGTGCTTTGCAGAACAATTTTTCTTGACACTGTTTTAAATATAAGAGCATTAGATTCATGATTGTAATGATAATTGCAGTGGTTTGTGGCAACATGTTTACTGAAGATTCGTCAGACTCATTCTGCCTCCCACCTGGCTTGCCAATCATCTGTAACTTGATCAACATTAATTGAGATGGGACTCACCAGGGTCAGATGTTAAATAGAACATTTCCACTTTTCTAACCACAAAATCCTCCCTCTCTTGGCCACTTAAAAACTGTTACATAATCTTCAAATGATTTTTGCTGCAGACCTTGGTAAAGATCACATACCTGCAAACTTGCTTTTCTATTGCCACAGTGTTCTCTATTAGCAATTTACTGCTTAAAATTCTAGCCTTGAAAGCCACTTAAAATATATAATCTGCTTTCATCTACATCTGTAGTTAGTGAATTGGTGTTTGCAATGAGAACTTTTTCTCTTATTGTTTTTATAATTTTTAATATTTGCACTTGAAAACATTCCATCTGAATTTAATTGTGACAAAAAAATGAAGCAAGGCTGTACAGATAATATGTACATTTTCAAAGAAAGAAAAAGACATTTAGGGATATCTCAGGTTATTCATATCTATGCAATATCAGAAGTTATCTTAATAAAGGAACAGAAGAGTACCTCCTTAATTTCTGGCTGCTAGTTCTTCCCAAATTTATGAGTATAGACAGTGTTCAGCAACCATGCAGTTTTATACTTACAAAACAGGCACTCACCTCAGTAGAAGGTCATAGGCTGGCTGCAATTGTGTCCCGTTACTCAGACACTTTTAGAATGCTTATGCCACTAGTGTCTGAGCCACATTATCTTAAATGACGTGTTCAGTGTTAGCAAATCTCCCCCCACTCAGAGCAGATAAGATTGTTAGAAATATCCGAAGGTCACTTGCAACCACAGCTAGCTTCCCGGCATTGTTTAACAGGTGAGACTTCAGTGAGAAGGAACAAAATTAAGTGAACTGAGCAGCACATAAAACACAACCAAATCATCATCACCATCATCATCATCCAAGAAAGGACTGAAGAATGATTGCATGAGAAATGGATGGATTAGAGACCAATAAAATGGATCAATTCAAAAAGAAAAATCAAGGAGGAGAAATCCCTGAAAAATTTATTTAATGAAGTATACAGAGCATAATAAAAACTACAAACACAAAGAAGACCACAGTGATAAGGAATATGTTTTTAAATTACATTAATTATAATTAATTAATTATTAATTATAATTACTATGTAATTATATTTTTGAGTACAATTGCATGAATGAATCACAATTTCTCACTCCCTAATTGGTAACCAATTAGACCGTTATCCAGTACTCTGCCATCACATAGCAGGGAATGTCTTTGCTTATTCATTAGGAGAAGACATCATTGAATGTCTTTACCTATTAGTTAGGACTGAAGCCTAGTAATGAAAATAAATTTCAGCATCTGAGTAGGTATTTCTAAACCTTTATCCAGAAAGGTAGAATTTGTATCAATTTTATGCAAAACATGTGGAAGGTTTGAAGGTGGTGGATGGATGAGTGTCATTTTATTCTTTCCTCTACTTTTGTTCTCATCTTAAAATTTTTATACTTAACCATAGAACCATAGAAGCATTTTCATTAAAATCAAATATGAGGATACGTTATCACTGTTATTTAAAATTATGTTGAAATACCTAAAAAGATAGAATGTAAATAACAGGGAAACTATTTCAAAGCGATGGGGAAATGCTTTTATTTGTAGGTCATACTTTTGCCTATGAAATCTTAGAAACCTAGTTGAAAAGCTACTGTAGAATATTGAAGAAAGGCTTGACAGACAGTTGTAGTGGATAAGAGTGTTTGCTGTGTAAATATGGGAACCTGAGTCTGAATCTCCAGCACCCAGGTAAAAAAGCCAGATGTGTGTGTGTGTGTGTGTGTGTGTGTGTGTGTGTGTGTGTGTGTGTGTGTTCGTGTAACTGCATCACTGAAAGCAGACACAGGTAGATCCTAGGAGAGTTTTTTAGCCAGCCAGCCTAGTTAAATAGGCAGGCTTCAGGTTCAGTGAAAGACTCCATGGAAGGAAATAAGATAGGGTTGTAGAATGGGACAGCCGACCAACATCCTCTATGGGTGTATACACAGGTGTGTGCATCTATACAAATGCACACCCACATAGAATGCAAACATACACCATATACATAGATACATATATATCTACGTATATGCATTTATGTGTGTATATGTATGTATATATACATATATATGTGTGTGTTACCTATAAAAAGGTTTTCCAGTGATTTAACAATTAACTGTTTAAAAAGATTCTATGCAAAATAATAAAATGATCCTATTCACACATAATGTTGGCAAAAACTGAAAGAGATCTATACCCCCAAAAGAAAGGGAGGCAAAGTTATGAATAAGTTAAGAGATATATACTCCTAGGTAAATATTTGCAATTTTAACCAAAAAATATCCAGTGGGACAGGTTTGAATTGAAACAATAACTATCTGAAGAAAAAAAAACAGAGTAACCAGGATAGATCTGATCATGAAGAATAACAGGGATGTTCACTGTACCAGATGTTAATATATATTATGAAGCCATAATACTTACAGCAATATTGAATTACTGAAAAAAGATTGACAAATAGATTGATATTTTGGAGTAGATAGCTCTGAATTCAATATGCCAGTAAATGAAGCGTCACTAATGGGGAGGGCATGGATTATCAACAAGTAGTAGTACTAGGAATACTGGGCCAGCCACTGGAGGCACTCTGAATGCATCTTCATCCATACTGGAATCCATCTCAGGTTAAAGAGGGATATATAAAACAGAACCCGCCATGGAAGAGAACTACACCATAAAACTATGGAAGAAAGAGATGTACACATAGAATTGTTTACATCAGATCAGCTATGTCAAAAGTCATAAATAATAAGTTGTAACATGAGTATTTGTGAGGAATATCAGGGAGATTTACATCTTAAAGTCTTTTGGAAAACTTTTTGAACAATACATCAATGTATCTATATGTCAGTATATGAAGGTCACTTAGAAGAGCGTTCATCTGGAAGGTTCATTCATCCCATTTTTTTTTTGAATGCTCAGATTTTTGTTGTTTGTGTATTTTGTTTATTTATATATTTTGTTGTTTTTTTTATACTGTGCTTATTCTCAACTCATTTGTCTTCTACAGGGTCACATTTAGGTTGTAAGTGCTTCTTTCTCTAGTTTCTTTTTCAAAAATGTCTGAGACATTGTGCTTTCTTCACTCTCTGGAAGAGAGTGAAGTTCTTACAGTTATCCTGAGATCTATAAAATGACAATAATGTAAACGATATGGAGACTATTGCATGCCAGTGAAAAACATTTTATATTTCGACAATACTTTGGTCTACAAAGCTTTAGAGACCCATTTGTCTTTTTGCAATCCCATCTCCCAGACTAGAAAGGAAGGTTTCTGTGTGTCTGCATGTGCACACATATGCCTTTTAAGCATAAATAGATAGCAAAGTGAAAAATCAACATAAACAAACCATGAGATATGTTCAGTGATGAAGCCACGGGAGTGAGGATTATTCTAAACCAGTACGCTCTGGTCCTTCCCTGCCACAGACTGCACTCAGGGGCTATGACTTAACTGTAGCACCGAATAACAGCCCCAGAAGCCTTGGGCAATGCAGACCAGACTGAGGATGCCTGAGAGGAAGTGCCCTGACTTCAGGGGAACCCTGCCTTTGTGTTGGCACTTGTAGGGAACGGAGACTGTTATAAGCATCTTCTGACGAGGTGGTTCACGGGATTACCTCGTGTAACCACTGCCAAACACGCCTAGCATTTATGTAGTTTCATTATCTCTATGTTCTGTATGATGGGACTGAAGTACGGAGAAGCAAAGCACCGCGCTGTAGCTCACACAGATGGGAAATGGTGGGTAAGTCTGTGGTTTGAGCGTTTGTAGGAGCTCTTATGATCCTTGAAACTTTATGAGGGAATCAAGAAATAGCCTTCCCAATTTATACCAAGACAGTGCAGGCAGGAATGGGTTATCGGGATTAATACATTTTTGTTCAGTGATCAGAACAAGGATAGACATGTGATAAGGAGTGACTGGAGGGAGAACAAGGCCTGCGAAGCCCAGGTCCAAGGGAAAAGGCTCTGAACGTTTAATAGATGAAATGCACGCTCCATACAGGGGAAGAGGACGGCAGGTGGGGGTGGGGTGGGAAGTGGGAGGATTCCGAGTTCAGTGAGAATGAAAACCACGCCAGTCCTAGAACTCTCAAGGTCCAGAGCAGTGGAGAGACAGTCCATGACCACACCTACACTGTTTCCTGTTGGGTTTGGAGTCTACTTTCTTGAAACATTAGCTCCTGTGTGGTGTCACTGTTTATGTATCACTCCCTCATTGTGTGCAACTGTTTATCTGACACTTGTTAATTTATATCTCTGCTTATTTACATAGGCTTTGTTAGTTTAGACATCAAGGGTAGAAGTTGAATAGAAACCACCAAAATGAAGTTTCAGTTGAGCAGAAGGATTTTTACCTACTTTCGAAATGTAAGTGTGGTAATGAAGCTACTTTTAGAGTTTTAGAACTAAAGCAGTGCCTTTTGGCCTTGGAACTTGCTGCTTGATTTTTAAATCACATTTTGAAAAAAAGATTCTGAAATATTCTAGAAGTGGCCGTCCAAGGAACATGCACACAAAGACAAATGTATATATTTGATAAAAGTGGTTCCCTTTGTTAAGATTGTCACTTAACGATGGACTATCCGGAGACTACCCCATCCAGGAATCCATCCCATCATCAGCCACCAAACCCAGATACTAATGCACATGCCAGCAAGATTCTACTGAAGGGACCCTGATATTGTGGCCTCTTGTGAGGCTATGCCAGTGCCTAGCAAACACAGAAGTGGATGCTCACAGTCAGCTATTGGATGGAACACAGGGCCCCCAATGGAGGAGCTAGAGAAA
>NC_034592.1:6259683-6293087 GCF_900095145.1 Mus pahari | reverse complement strand
AAAAAAAAATTGAGAAAAAAATAAAATAAAATAACACTGCTGATAAAAAAAAAGAAAATAATAAATAAATAAATAAATAAATAAATAAATAAATGAAAGAAAAAAAATTGTCACTTACTTGATTTTCGGCTGGCTAATTTGATAGGTATCTAAACTGATACATCCTTAAAAAGACTTTAGTTCTTTGTAATTTAAAATTGATGCTTATCTGTCAGCTGGAAGGTGAATTTGTATACCTCTTTTATGTTTCAACATTGTCCAAAAGTTTTGTTTAAAGGTATGTCCCTATCAGATTTATCATTACGAATATAGTCTTTTCAGTGGTAACACATTTTTATAAATAACTTCTGTAAGTGAATGGAAGTTTTAAGTCTCCCAAAGTAGCACACGCCATGTAATAACCTCTCCCCAGCTTGTCCTCTAAACACATTAGAGGCCTTTGGTGACTTACAGCAACCAAACAAGTTCTTAGTATTTCATCTCATAGCCCTTTGGGAGGTCTTGTTGTTTGGGGGGAGTTGTTTTTTGTTTTTTCTGTTTTTTTTTTTTTTCAACTGAGCAGTGTTTGATTTTCCTTTACAACTTAATTAATACTTCTTGATGACTGCACATGGGGTAAGGCTGCTCGGTAGTTCAGAAACATCCCAGTGTTTCCCTGACAGTCTTCAGTATTGAGTGGAATGACTTGTATGAATGACGTCACTGTCAAACCAGCAAGATCTCATTTATGCATGCGTCATTCTCAGGATTGTTGGTAACTTGGCATACTTTCCCCAAATCACCTTGCCTCCTTGTGTCACAAGGCCCAACTCTCTCACATTCACTTCAATAACTGTACCTTTGGTGATCACACCCAGGGTTGTATATAATGGGAATGATGGATTCTTTTACACACCGAGTATAGGCAGGCACAAGGTAGCTTTCAGCTCAGGGGGTGTGACATGGGCTTTTTTGAAACGTAGACCCATTGGCCTAATGAACCTTTCATATTTAGGTGGTTTTCTTGTAAAGCCATCATCAGCAGAGCAGACTTTAGTAACCATTCTCTTCCATGTCTTTTTTCTGTTCTAATAACTTTCAATACTTCTTTCTCTCCTCGGACATGAAGTTTGGGTAGAGGGACCTCCCATTTTCCCACCTTTTCTTTTCGTTTCTGCTTAATCATGTTGGAAAGTTCTTTTGCTCTCGACTGCCCCTCTCTGTCCAGCAGATAGGCGGGGATGCTCCCTGTGGAGTCTTCTCATCTTCCTTCTGCTTGGTGTTTCTCTTCTCATGCATCTTACTTGTATTTTCATCTCACTTGTATTTTCTGGGCATGGCGCTGTCTCTGGTAGAGCTTAGCCTTCAGGCTAATCTCTTTCTTTTTTCTTTTCATTTTTTTTTCCTTCTTTGAATGTTCACAGGCCTCTAGACCGTCTTTCTTTCTCTTTTTCTCATGGTAGTTCAAACAATATCCATATCGTTTGCAGTGCAATTCAATATATTCATTTTGTGGCGTGATGACAGCCACGGAGTCCGCAACCTCCCTGGTCCCAAAAACGTCCGCAACTTCCCTGGTCCCCAAAAACTCTTAATTTCTGGGTGTCACTGGTTCATGAGCATGCCTCTTTTGTTTTGTTTTGTTTGAAGATTTTTCAGACTTAAATATTTGGCTATGTCGGGGTGGGGGGGATGATAAAGGACACTCTTAATTCATGGATATAAAAACCTTGTTAAGATTTTTTTTTAATTGCTAATCTGGCATGAATGTACACAGATGATTCATTCAGTGAGAATTTGGATGCTGGTGGAAATCCAGGTGAGTTGAAAGAAAGACCTGGAACTTGTGGGACAATGCTGTCAGCAAAAGAAGACTCAACACTTGCAGGAAAACAAACACAGCCAACTTGAACTGTAATATTTAAACCTGCTAAAGGCCAGTAACACAAAGCACCAGGGTAGGGTGGCAGGAAAGCCAAGGGTGAAAAGTTTCTAAGCCAACTATTAAATACATGTAACTCGCTGACTCGAGTGCCCATGTGGAATTTTAATTACTCGGACATCTGTTTAGGGAAGTGTACTACTAAATAGGGATCAAATACAGAGATCAAATTACGTGTGGAGGGGAGTGGAGATAACACTCATGAGTCAGAGAGGAGAGCTACCAGCCAGGGGAAAATCAGTCCTGGCTTTACATCTCACCAACAGAGAAGCAATTAGTTTAGACTCAGGGCTGGTGAGCGTCCTCGGTCATGAATTTAATTAAATAACCCTCAAGTGGCAGAAAACAGAACCAGCCACTGTATTTAACCATCAGTAAGACATGAAGCATAGCGATGACCCAAGTCCCCGCTCTTTCCCCTCTCCCTACATAGACTCCTAGTGGTTTTTCTTTCCTTTCCTAACTTAGTCTTTTCTTCCCAAAGGCCTTCAGGGAATTCATTGGAATTGATGGTTTAAACAGAGAAGCAGGATTTAACACCAAAATCTTTGCAAAGAGGTAATTTGAAAAATGGAAGAAAATAAAAAAGATGCAAGGATTGAGTCACCAGGAGTGCCTTCCTTACCCTCGGTACAAAAGCTCATCAATCCACAGGGGAAAAGCCTCTGTGACACTTTTATTGATTTTTTTTTCTTTTTGGGTATTTTTTTATGCATTATTTTAGACACTCTGTTTTCTTTCTTTTCTTTTCTTTTCTTTTCTTTTCTTTTCTTTTCTTTTCTTTTGGTTTTTCAAGACAGGGTTTCTCTGTATAGCCCTGGCTGTCCTGGGACTCACTCTGTAGACCAGGCTGGCCTCGAACTCAGAAATCCACCTGCCTCTACCTCCCAAGTGCTGGGATTAAAGGCATGTGCCACCACTGCCTGGCAATACGTTTTTTTGTTTGTTTGTTTGTTTGTTTGTTTGTTTTAACATAACTCAGACCTATCTGCTTAGGAATGGCACCACCCACAGTGGACTGACGACTTCATCAATCAGTAATTAAGAGAATGCCCCATAGACCTGCCCAAAGGCCAACCCACTAGAGACAATTTCTCTGTTGAGATTCGCAAACTAAACAGCACAGGCAGCTAAACTCTCCCAACCCAGCCATCTTTTACTCTGTTTTAAACTTTTATCCCTGTAGACTTGTCTTGCCTCTAGAACATTCAGTTCTATTGACTATCTTCATAAATGTCAGGATAGGACCACTGGATGGTACATTAACCTTATCCTGTTGAAATAATTAAATACACTTTGCTTCTGGTATTATCTGACTTCTCTTATTTTGGGATCCTTTCCTTATTTCTGCCAAGGAGCCCCAGTTGTATAACTGCATCTCTTCCAGTGAGCCCTACATGCAGAGACAGTCTCCACTGAGGTCCTTGGTAATGTTACCCTTTTGAATGTATTTTATCACCATGGTATGTCCTGTGGACTCTCTGCAGATGATACCTGGCCGGTCAATTTTCCATCCTTACACAGTATGACCCTTGGAGCTGTTAGTACCATTTACCACACTACTGTGATAGTTGTGGCATTTCAAAATTTTGAACAACAGTCTATTGTTTCCTCTAGGTTTCTCTAAGCCACCCTGGCACCCGTGGTCTCTGCCAGCGATAAATCCTTTATCCTGATAAGAGTTTTCCCACTGTGAATGAACTCTCCCGAGGGTGTGTAATGCTCCCCAATATTCTCTGTGATTGTAGTGCTAGATAGGTATGAAAATAAGTCAGAATTTTCCCTTTGTGTGCAATCATCACTACAGTAAGGACTTCCTGCAAGAGCAGAGACCTGCTCTATCCCTGCCTGGGTAACCGGGGTGATCAGGGCACAGCACAGTTGCTCTCCTACATGCTGGCTCGACCACCAGAAGATGGTGTCAGATCCCCTGGATCTGGAATTACACATGGTTTTGAGCCCCAGGAGTTGTTTAACTCTGGTCCTCTACACGAGTAACAGCGCTCTGTAACTGCTGACTCATCTCTCCAGCCCCTCACGTAGTATCTCGGCAAACTTTAACTATGGGCTTTCTATAGAATATTCTTTTTGGTCAAGTGGGAAATGGCAGAAAGTGCCAATTCCTTTTACTGAGATTTAATTTGAATTTTTAATTTTTCAGGTTAATTTATTTGTACCCAGTGTGACCTGGAATGCTTTTCTAAACAGCACTTCACAGAAGTCAGAACAGTAGTGAGTAGACGTTCATTGATTGCTATGAGTCCAGTATTGCAGCTCATGGTTTACACAAAGGCATCCTGGGTGTCATGGTTAAGCCATGGACATCATAAATTTGCATATTTACAAAGAGAATTTTCCAGCAGATGGCAGTCAAGTGTCTTATTTTAACAAAATAAGATTATTACAACAAGGTGTGCCAATGGAAATAAAATGTTTTGAGGACTGGTCAGCTTTTCAACTCAAAGCCGTGTAGACTGAGGGTGGCTTCCTGCCCTGCCAAGTCCTGTGATTCTTCAGCCTCTATAACCCTCAGAGTTGTAGGAAAGGGATGCTGTTGGTAATCTGTTCACAGCCTCACTCGGAGGAGCACAGTAGTTTGGGGATTCTCATGTGGACTTGGTCTCCTTAAAACTCTGGTCCCTTCTACACTATTTCAGAAAACAAAAGCATCAGAACAGGAAGAGATTTGGCTGGCCATAGTGAGAAAGTTGACTCAGCCTAAATCAGTCAGGCACCAGAGGCCCTGGTGCCTCTCGACCCAGCCTGCTGCTTCCTCTGCCTGCTGCCTGCTTGCTAGAGTGATGGCAACACTGGGAGCTGAAGAGAACAGCAATGACACAGTTTACATTACTCTATACACAGAAATATGTAAAGTGAAGAACTCAGTAGGTTGCAGTCATTCACAAGCTTCTGGACATCTTCATATTCAGCAAACTTTGAATACATAGGTAATCAGTAATATATGTTTTATATTTTAGTATAACTTTTTTCCAAAAAATATCTATATGTATACTAGACCATTTTATGATGGTGATATATTAATATTCTTGAACCAGCATTCAGTTAACATTACTATAGAAAATATGCCAATCGTGAATAAGAAAAATTCAAAAATAAATATTTTTTATGCTGATTCCTAGATTAATCACTGAGGATTTCCCCTAAACTCATTTAGATAGAGAAAAATGAAAACTGTGCTCTATAAAACAAAGGAACTGCTGTGCCTCTGGGAATTTTATTTTAAATTCATGAATAACACGGATACATTTTCCCTGCTTTTTCTAACTGCACAAGGCTTAGGAAGCATTTGAAGTTCTGCTAATAGCGAGCCTCCCTGGGTCCTGAGATGTGAACTGTGTTTCTCCCTTCCACCTTCCACACCATCAGTGACATTTACAAACAAAGCCTTGCAGTCTTTAAAGCAGTGCCACTGACGGGGTTTAACTTTATAGCCTACAGGACTGATTAAAAACAAAGTGATATCTTCATATTTTACCAAAATCTAATTTTAAAACTCAAAAGGTTTTGAAGCAATTGGAAAATACAACAGTTATAGATACAGACTTGTAATTTGATCCTGCCAATCTCTGGGAAGGTAACTACAAATTAAGTTTTCTCCACATCAAAGTTGGTGGCCAAATAAGCCCTAACATTTGCTAGCATTTATCTTAAAGGGACGGTTACAGAAAATTCATCTTTTCAAGGTCAGTTCTAAATGACTTCTTAGAGAGATGGCCTCACCTTGAGGTTTATGTTAAGAGCTTAATTTCTAGCAAATCCTTGATTCATTTGGGGAAGGGTTTTGGTTGGTTTGTTGTTGTTATTTTTGTTGTTGTTCTGTTTTGTTTTGTTTTGTTTTTAGAGAGGAAACAGAGAAGCAGGCCAATGTCCTGTGATTGTGGGGCTGTCGTTTGTTTTCACATCTTTGTTAAATAGGACTGCTTGTGTTCCGTGCTTGATGGATGGTTTGCTCCCTCTGGGAAAGTGTGCACGCCAGAAAACTCCATGATGGCAGGAAAGTAGTTTTGTTCTATCGTAAATCATCGGGCTTAAACCCCACACACCTAAGAATGAGGACTGAGTGACACTTCACAAGTGTTGGTCACAATGTCTAGCTCTGTCCCACAAATCATATGAAGCCTGTGGGATGAAGAGTTACAACATTGTTACCTGCTTCGGTCTAGGTTGTCTCCTGAACATGGCTCGCCCTTACTCCCTAACTGACTGGTGACTAGAACTCAGGCCTCAAGATCCCTTTCAGAAACGTACTACTCAATCTCTTCCCACAACAGGTGAAGGAGCTTCTGCAAAAAGAAGGTCTGGCCAACTCCATTCCTGAAGCTCCAGCAGTAGTTAACCATCACATAAGAGGAATTCTTATAGAAAGTTAAAGCTTAAATAAACTACAGGGAATGGCAGGAAGGGGTTAGTCTGCACAAACAATTGGCGTTGACCAAACTCAAACCAGCAGTGAAAATGCACGAGAATATCATCAGTGGCAGACATTATTATTGCTTTAACACAAAAAGGCTTTTTAAATGCTATATTTAAAAAAAGTTTTACATTGCTTAAAGTGTCTTGTAAATAAACATTTTTTATAACTGGGTATGGGGACATATCCCCTAGAGACAGTACTTTGAAGGCAGAGGCAAGCAGTCCTTTCAGAGTTGGAGGCTAGCCTGGTCTACACAGAAAGTTCCAGGACAGCCAGGGCTACATGATAGACCCTACCTCAAACAAAAGAAACAAAACTTAAAATGTCCCAATTCCAGCTGATGAAATTAGGAACATCTGGCAGGACAGTATTATTTTATTCCTACTCTAGTACTCCTTGATAAAGAGAAAATGATGTATATAAAGTGAAAAGTGCCAACTGCAAGGTATAATGGAGTAACAAGAAATGAGAAGAAACTCACCACCCAACATCTAAAGCTACTGTAACCGAGGTAACTTACCTTCTGTCACTGTCCTGTCTGTCCGGGAGCTGCTGCTGCTGTGCTTGGTTTTGTTGGCTTACTTTGTGTGTGTCACACGGGTTCTTAATCTGTCACAGAGAACCTGAAATCCTGTGCTGTCAGCTCCCCGGTGCTGAGACATCAGATTTAAAAATACTTTTAATTAAGAATGATGAAAGCTACCTATTTCCTCGGGTCCTTAACCGGCTTTGTAAGACAGACAGGCAGGAAAAAGAAAGGGAAGCTACAAAATCAGGAATAAAAATTATATTCTCCTATGTAATGTGTCTAAGAAATTGCTGTAAAGAAACAAAATGGAGTAAGAAATATTAATAAAGTCAGGGGTGTACATTGTACATACATAACCATGAGTTCGGTTCTCAATGCTACCACAGAAAGGAAATCTCTATGTATTCTGGTTTGACATGAGTTTAAACGAGAGAGAGAGAGAGAGAGAGAGAGAGAGAGAGAGAGAGAGAGAGAGAGAGAGATATGGGAGATTCGTTGCTGGTTGTGAAGAAGTCTTGAAAGATGCAACAAAGCTGTTTGCCTGTAAAAAATAAATATGGAAGAGATAAATACAGGGAATGGGTGCTTTCCCTCCGAGGAAACATTAATGGCGTCCAAGAAGGAAACTTTAAACCAGGTTTTCAGGGACCACCGTAATGTAGGAACTTCCTGGGCTCCCCTCTGTCCTTCAGGCCTCCAGGAAGTCCTTCTCAAGGAATAACCCTTTAGGGGCTTTAGGGGCTAGTAAAAGATGGCTCAGTGGTTAAGAGCCCTGGCTGCTTGCTCTTCCAGAGGAACCTAGTTCAATTCCCAGCACACCCACGTGATGGTTTACAACCATCTGTAACTCCAATCCCAGTGCATCTGAAGTCCTCTTCTGCCTCAGTGGGCACCAGGCATGCCCTTGGTACACAGACATACACGCAGATAAAACACTCACACGCATAAATTAAAAAGAGATATCCTGTTATGCCCAAAGACATAGTCATAACAACCAGGATATGTGAATCTAAACAAAGGTTCCTAAAGTGAGAGGGGTATTGGCGAGGTAGAGAAAATTAGAAAAAAAAAAAAAAAAAAAAAAAAAAAGGTTTTGCAACGCTATCTTTAGTGTTCTGTTGGACTCTACTTTGACCCCATTACAATTTCCTAAGTGAAATGTGTTAAGTCTAAGGCTGCTGCTATTATTCTCAAATTATACCTTAAATTCTTAAATTCGTAAATTCTGAAAGTTGGGAAAGTGAACCTGGGAAAAGGGAATTCTAAGGACGTATTTTCTGTATCTGCAACCTTGAACAGGAATCAAGACCCTTTCAGTGGGAATGGAGAGCTGGATTGTCAGGGTCCATGGAAGGCAAGAAACACTTCATGCAGGGTGAGAAGAAAACTGTTCCAGAACCAGGAATAAAGAGGGGGGCTTTCCTAGATTCTCAGGAAAAAGGCAGGCAACCGATCTGCAGATCTCTTGCAATGATTCAGTGTTCTTAAGTGGCCATGCACAACTCCTTTCTCGGCGCCCAGCACCCCCTTTCCTACCTCATCCCTAGTCGGTCGTCATTTCTCTCTCCACACTCCCTTTTCTGTCTTTCTGTGTAACTGTCAAGGTCAGGTTTCCTTACCTATCTGATCTGTGAGGACATAACTAAACGTTTTCAAACAGCATTGTCTCATTTACATCCAGTCGCAAGGATGTGTGTGTTGTGTTGTTTTTATGCACTTTGTAGAAAAATAAATACCTTAAAACCCTGTATTGCCTTTTAAGCTCCTCTTTATTTGTGTAAATGATTATAACTAGTCTTTTCATATATTTCAGCTAATAATTTCTAAAGGATTGCATAAATATAGAAAATATTAAAATATTCCACATCGAAGAAAACTAGGATGTACTTGTTTCAGACACTTTAGAAAGATCTTTAACAATTGTTATCCTTACTCTCCTGTGAATCTGAGTATTGTAATTGCTTCGTTCAGTTCGAAGGTGGCTGATAACTGTCGACCCTCTGCAGAAGTATGTCTGAGTACCCAGGAGAATAGTACCTGAAAAAGAAAAATTGCTATCAAATACAGAGAAATTTTTCATACGGTAGGAACCAAAGAGTCTATGTAAAGAACTTATTAAAATAGCTTATGGGGCTGGTGAGAAATAACTTATAACTTATGGCTCAACCATAAGGTTGGTAAGTTCATCCTTGAAGCCCATGAATTTGGAGAACCAACCTAAAGAACCAACCTAACAAGCTGACTTTCACATGCATGCTCTGGTGCACATGCACACACACATAAACAAATGTAAAGTGTTTTAAACTAAGTCATTATATGAGTGAAACTTCACACATGTTCCAGTAGTGCTAATGCATAAAGTTAGACCATGAAGAAAGAGAGCCGAGCTCGCAGCGCTGTACCAGACACTGAAACCCTTGAGGACTGTGAGCATCGTGACCAAGGATGGAGTTCCCAAGCATCCCTTCAACACAGTGGTAATTGTTCAGAGGCATCCTTGTTATCCTAAGGATCACAGCTAATAGATGTCTTTTGTACATTAGAGTATACAGTCTGTCATTGCTAATCGACTTCTGTATTTTAATTGCCTTAGAAATCATGTTTTAATGTATAGTTGGATCAGAACCAGTCATAATTCACATGGAAAACAATTGAACAAACACTCTATAAAATAGAAAATTAACCATCTTCATTGCTTCTTGGGCATACATAATACCATACATTACATTTCCAGATTTCTAAATTGAGCATCTTATAAAATACTTAGTATAAAATATTAAATATATGAATAGTGTATATGAATAGTGATATGTTGTGGAAAGAATTTTCATTTACATAAAAACAAGCCAAATAAAATCTTATACACATGAATGCTGGGGCTTGTCCTTTGTTAGGTGTCTTTATGCCTTTCTCAAGTTAGGAGGGCAAAACAGAGCTGTATTTTCTTTAATAGTGTCCCTTGTTCATAATCAAAGTCAAACAGAACACTCACACACACACACACACACACACACACACACACACAAAGAATGTTCTTCTTCCTGTACTTATGTGTACACACACATACATATGCACATATTTAAATAAAAATAAAATTTTAGCTATGTGTGGTGGCACATGACTTTACTCCCAGCACTCAGACAGGTGGATCTCTGTGAGTTTCACACCACCCTGGTCTAATAACAAGTTCCAGATCAGCTAAGGCCATATAGCAAGCCCTGTCTCAAAAAAAAAAAAAAAAAATCATCAAAAAGCCACCACATCTAGAAAAATTAGGTTCAGCATGGGCTGATTAGTCTGGTGTTGAGGATCTGGCCGTTGTCTCTCAAAGTCTGAGATAGTACAGTTGTTAAAGCTGACCCTACTTTCATTGGCTCCTCATAAATGTGGTGGACACAAGACAGGTAGTTTTAAAATCTTTAAAAATGTGCTCCTTAAAATGATAACCACTAGTCACATATGGCTAAAGAACACTAGAAATATAGCTACTCCCACAGTCATCTATGGGATAGAACACAGAGACCCCAATGGAGGAGCTAGAGAAAGTACCCAAGGAACTGAAGAGGGCTGCAACCCTATAGGTGGAACAACAATGTGAACTAACCAGTAACCCCAGAGCTCATGTCTCTAGCTGCATATGTAGCAGAAGATGGCCTAGTCAGCCATCGTTGGGAAGAGAGGCCCCTTGGTCTTGCAAACTTTATATGCCCCATACAGGGGAACGCCAGGACCAAGAAGTGGGAGTGAGTGGGCAGGGGAGCGCGGGGGGGGGGAGTTATAGGGGACATTCGGGATAGCATTTGAAATGTAAATGAAGAAAATATCTAATAAAATAATTTTAAAAAAGAAATATAACTACTATGGTTAAGAAACTAAATTTTAAATTTTAACTTCAAAACTGACAAATCAATTCCTGGAAAACACAAAACATGTTTGGAATCATTTGTGAGTCTGCTTTTCCCATGTTAGTTTTATATGATCTAAATTGAACCCAAATATTTCCAATGAGATTTACCACCTGGATTAAGATACGCTAGAAGTAACAAAATATTATACAAATGTAAAATAACTAATTTTATATTTATTACAAGTTAAAATTATAAGAGTCAGATACTTGGAGTCTTAAAAAATTATTAAAACATATTTGCCCTTTCATTTTACTTTCTTAAATGTGACTAACAGAAAATTGGAAATCATACATGTGGCTCATGTTATATTTTTACTGGACATTGTTAAACTAAAAGTCACTCTATATCAATCAGGGTGTACCAATAATTCTCGAGGCTTTACTAGACTCCTTTCCAAGCTTACTGCCATTGCCAAATGTCCTTCACCAAATACCTCAGAGACTTCATAGTCTCTAGGATTCCCAGCAGCCAAGAAGTGACTAAAGATCCCCAGATCATCAACAGAGCAGGCACTTAGAATTGCCCAGCCCCTCATAGCTGCAACCAACTCCATGTGTGCCTCAAAATACAGACCCATAAATAAAAATGTCAAGTTATTCATTTATCATGAGAAGGACCTCGTTCCAACTACTATGGTGGTAAGGAATTTAAAAGTAGTTTCCTATTAGGAAAAGCTATGTAACTCCAGCTCAACAATAAAAGGCATTTTAAATACATTGCAATAATTTTATATTTGTAAATTTGGAATGAACACTTTGCTTGCTATGCATTTTATTATCAAAACAAATAGCAAAAAGTAAGGACCCAAGTACTACTATATAATGTCTCTAATATGATTATAAGATTAAAGTTGATTTACCTAATAATGCTACTTAATCTCAAGAGGAAAAAAGTGAGAACAGAGAGACCCCAAAAGAGACAATAAGACATGCTGCCTGAATTGGACTCTTACTTATTTAAGCCCTTTCATTAGGATGTCATTTGATTCTAAATAGGTAATAACATTTACAAATACCGAAATCCAAGCTTAAAGAATGAAATAATTGTCTTCAAGGTCACTTAGGAAATAATAAGAACTGAGATAGGAACCTAGGTCTGTCTTGACACACCACAGGAGCTGAGTTTTCCTCAAAGAGTAACAACAGCAGCTAAGTGAGAAATCCCTTCCCTGTAACTGTTCTTCAGTGCTAAACTAAGCCATCTCAAATGGCCTTTAGTGTAAGCAAATGAACCTCCTCCTAGACTGGGAGGAGGCTGGGTTCTGAATGGATTGTTTCCTCTCTGGGGGCCTTTAGCTTGCCCTTTGTTTTCTCCATTCTTATTTTATTTTGTTTTTTAGAACAGTGAATTGAAAGTTATCTTAAGATTACACAAAATAGTATTCTTCCTGAATGCACATACATCCATGTACAAAAGCAAACTTTGATAAAATGTTTTGTTAGGACTAATATCCAATATATACAAAGAGCTCAAGAAGCTGGACTCCAGAAATTCAAACAACCCCATTAAAAATGGGGTACAGAACTAAACAAAGAATTCTCAACTGAGGAATACCGAATGGCTGAGAAACACCTGAAAAAATGTTCAACATCCTTAATCATCGGGGAAATGCAAATCAAAACAACCCTGAGATTCCATCTCACACCAGTCAGAATGGCTAAGATCAAAAATTCAGGTGACAGAAGATGCTGGCAAGGATGTGGAGAAAGAGGAAGCTTGTACAACCACTCTGGAAATCAGAAAATTGGACAAAGTACTACCAGAAGATTTGAAATGTAAATAAAGAAAATATCTAATAAAAAATGTTTTATTGTATAGCTTTTGTTATTCATGTGTCTTTATATATGCTATGGCATACTACTCCTTTGATATCATATACTAATGTACTAATAATTTTTAAACTAGCTTATTGGAATTGTTTCAAGTTCTCATAAGCCTCTCAAGAATGCATAACTTGGACTGGAGAGATGGCTCAGCAGTTAGAAGCACATACTGCTCTTTCAGAGGACCCACGTAGGAACCTGAGGACAGGGGACCTGTCTAGGGGCACCTGCACTCATGTGCACATACACAGACATGGAATTGTAAGATTCTAAAAGGAACTCAAACCAGGCTTAGTAGCACATGGCTCTAATCCCAGTACTTGAGAGGAGAGGCTAATAGGGAAGGGTTAGTGAATTCAGGGCAATGTTTTATCTATCTCAAACAACAAAATGAACAGCTGCCCCCCCTTTCTCCTTCTCTTCTTCCTCTTCCTCCTCTTCTTCCTCCTCCTCTTTCTTCTTTCTCCTCATCTTTTTATTCCTCTTACCCTCTTCTTTTTCTTCTTTTGTATGTATGTTATATGCAGTGTGTGTGTTCTATGCACATGTGATATATGTGGACATAAGCACATCACTCACCTCCTTGGTTTTTGAGACAGAATCTCAGCGAATCAGTCACACTGACATCAATTATCTGGCTGGCTTGTCAGCTCCATGTTCTACCTGTCTCTGCTTCTAATACCTAGGCTATGTGTAGCCCAGGTTCTACACAGATGTAGGGATTCAAACTCAAGCCCTCTTGCCTACATTTATCACTGAGCCATATCTCCAGCCTCCAAAGTCTACATTTTGACACAGATATGAAAACCAAAAAAGTGGTTTGTAATATGGAGCTGCTTAACATGAATCTTTCTCACCTTACTATTTCCTCTGGGTAGCAGCTGTTGATGTTGTTGATGTACTCTTGGAGGATGGAACCAGGTTCTGCTTTTATCTCTTGGATCTTTTTAAGTCCACCACTTGTTACAAAAAGTCTACGAGCTTTGCTATCATGTGGCAGCACCTTGAGAATAGAAACAGATACAAATGTAATCTTTACTTTTCCAAGTCAAGTTATTTCTCTTCAAAAGTTATACTGTATCAGAATTAATGTAGAAGAGAACTTTTCAGCACAGTACCTATGACTTAAAGAGGTGATGGTTTGAAGTAAAATACATTCTTTTTCAAAGTACATTAACCCTCGTGTAGTAGAGACAAAATAAAGGTATGTGATGAGTAACGCTGGTCGAGACCTACTCATACCTAAAGCTGCGTGGATCTGAGGTCTCCCTGCTCTCCACAGAAGTGAAAGCAAGCTCTGTAACAAGGAAAAGAAGGGCCTCTCCCATCATCTCCTAAATACATCTCCAAGTTCCAGACTCACGAGTCTTTACCCCAAGCTTTGTCTCTAGAACATCAGAACGTGAAAGCTGTGTGATTGTTTGCATTTCCCACTGAGGAAACGCCCCTTGCCTGGTTAACCCTTACCCACTGTTTAATACTCAGCTTGAATATTACCTCCTTTAAGAAAGTACAGACTGGGAATGGTGGCATACATCTGTATTTTAGCAGACAAAGGCCAGAGGATCATGAGCTAATTGGATTAAGAACTAAAGGTCAATATAGACCATATAATGGCACCCTATCTTTAAAAGACTAAGGCAGTTCAATGATAACATTTGACAAGCATGTACAAGTCCCTGAGTTTGATCCAAAGCGCTGGAGATAGAGGTAGGGGGATGAATGAGGAGAAATGAGAGATGGAGGGGAGAAGGAGGCAGAAAAAAAAAAATGACCTTGTTTATAATAAATAGCATTAAAACTGACTACTCGACTGAGCTTGTTTTCTCTCACTAACTAAAGAAACTTTAGTTGGCTTTAAGCACATGCAGTTTTGTTCGCTTGTTTTCTTATTATTGGGGGTGGGCACACATGCCACAATGTGCACATGGAATCAGACAACAACCCTGTAAAGTTAGTCCTCTCTCCATCTTCATATAGGCTCCAGGGACAACACTCGGGGGAAGCCTGGGTGGCAAGTGTCTGCGCTTACGGAGACAGCTCACCAGCCCCTTAACACTCCACCTGTACTAGAGGGTTGCACAAGCTATAACACATGGATGGAAGCCAAAAGACAACTTGCGGAGTTGGTTCTCTCCATTCACCAGGTAGGTTCCTGATCACGTGAGGGTTGGCAGGTGAGATAGGAGCGCCGTCACCTGCTCAATCATGTCACTAGGCCCAAATGTTGTGTCTTTTAAAAACAGTTTTTGCTTGTTTTTGCTTTCATTTTGGGTATTTTTATGTAACTTAGCTTGAGCTAAACTCTTACCACATGCTACTCATTTAATCTCTATAACCATTTATAGAGAAAGTTCCCTTAATCTGATCTTATGTGTAAACAAACAAAGGTTTAGAGGGTCAAAACTTTCCTTACAATTAGAGGTGTAACTTAGAATATAGTTATAGTTGTGTTCCAAGGTAGAGCAGCCGCCATGTGTGTGGCTTTAAGTGCCATCCTTCAAAAACAAAAAATGTAAAGCAGCAGAAAGGAGTCTAAGCACCGTAGCACAGGATTGTACGGGTCCCAACTCCCTTCATTTGTTTCTTGGGTTTGTTGTTTATTATTTTTATTTGCTTGCTTGCTTGCTTGCTTGCTTGCTTATTTTTGAGAGGGTCTCACTTTGCAGCCCTGTCTGGTCTCAAACTCTCTATGTAGATCAGGCTGGCTTCAAATATACAGAGAATCACCTGCCTCTGCCTCAGTCTACATGGAAATAATTTATTTTTCATAATGTGTGTAGTGTTTTGTATTTAATCCCGTGTGCCGTGTACATGCGACCATGAAGACCAGAAGAGGCCATGGATTCCCGGGAGTGGAGTTATAGGCAGTTGTGAGCTGCTGTGTGGGTGCTGGGAATTGAAGCCAGGTCGGAAGAACAGGCAGTGTTCCTAAGAGATGCGGCATATCCACAGCCCCGCTGACTCTGCTTTACTTCCGATATGCAGAGTATAGTTTGACCATCCCGACTGTTAGTACTGTAACACAGTCACTCTCGCCATTCTTTGCTGTCAGATCTGCCTTCTTGACTCTGCACTCTGGCAGCTCAACCTTCTGCACTACTGTCAATCTGCAATGATCTATAAAGCATGACAGTCACATTTGGGTAAATTGTTCATAAGAAGTCACTGTGTGCCAGGTGACTGGGAGCATCTCCAGTACAGAGTTTCTAAAATGTGTTTCACTGGCTCAAAGACCATTTTCCTTTTCTAAAGATGTCCCTAGGCTAAAAGTGAGACTAAAGGACACTGGAAACTACTAAAGAGGTAGGTTCTAGCATAAACCATCTAGGGAGCTTCTTACTGTCTTCTATACTATTTAAGGAGATAGTGCAGAACTTGAGAACTATATGACAAAGTATGAAGTGTTGTTTCATTTGTCTGTGACCTGTATCAACTGAGATTGGTGAGAACTGAACCTTAAACAGTAAAGCCCAGAGCCTACTTTACAGAAGGCTCAGACAAGCAAGCTCACAGGTACTGTTCGTGCTCTTCCCTTTCCAGGCTATGAGAGAGTTTCTCACCTTACTGAACTGTCCAGCCACATACTTCAGGATATTGGGAGGCGCATCATAGAGAAACGGCTCAAGCGCTGGAAGATAGGTGCATTTTTGAATGATATTCTTTATGGCCTTTTTACTCTGTTGAAATACAAAGCAAAATAAATAAAAATCTTGGCAACTCATGTCTCATATTTCTGGAATTTGAAAATGAAATCAGTTTCTAACGATTATTTCATTTTTAAACAATTTTCTGCACAACTTAACAGCTAAGCCATTGCCCCAGCCGTACATGCCTTTAATCTCAGCACTTGGGAGGCAGAGGCAGGAGGATTTCTGAGTTCGAGGCCAGCCTGGTCTACAGAGTGAGTTCCAGGACAGCCAGGGCTACGCAGAGAAACCCTGTCTCGAAAAAACCAAAACAAACCAAAACAAAACAAAACAAAACAAAACAAAACAAAAAAATCTACAAAGTTTAAAAACTATAAAATGTAGTTATTTACTGTAAACTAATATGTATTAGAATAAATAAATATATATCTATACATTTATAGCTATTAAACAGATAACTAAAGCATTGCATTTGTTTTGATCAACAATATAAGATTACAATTATTACAAAATATATACAATAATATATAATATATAATTATATAATTATTTCTCTATTTAAATCTATACACATTGTATAAACAGCTATATATAATATCTATTTGTATAGGTACTCTATACTATCTAAACAAGTTCATTTTACTTAGATGCATTGATAAGTGTCTAGTGTGTGAATTACTCAGTGTGTATTTGTAGACTCTGCTATAGCTCACAGATAGAAACTGATCCATTTTCAAGTAGAAACAAAACAGAATCTACTCAACTGTCCAATCAACTGTCAACTGAGAATCACTCCCCAAAACATAAGTACCACAAGTACTGTTCCTACCTCCACTCCCCACCGTGCTGTCCCCGCTTTCAAACTGATACGATATTGCTGTCCCTACTGTAACCAGGCTGAAGGGCCTCACTGTGACAGAGCACTGCCGCAGCATGGCCAGCTCTCATGCGGTTTCTTTGCATGACGTGTACTTGTTTGCCCATCGCTAGTTCTCTCTAGAGTCCCACATCTTGGGTGTGGTGAGCCTCCAGGCTACCTTAGGTCGCCTTTAGTCCTCTGAAGTCAGAGCACGCCTGCCCTTCTGCTTTTGTTACTGTGTGTCTGGCAATGCTCTTGAAATGAAGGACCATTTTGATTTTATACTGTGGACTTTATACATGACAACTGTAGTCAGCAAAACTTTTGTTCTATTTGTGCTATCATTAAGGATCTCTTGGATTTTAGGTTTTCTGTAGTGAAGCCAGAGTAAGGAGTCTTATACAGACTCCATTGCTGCATGGGCCAACTACAGAGTGGAGAAAGGCAGCCCACGAGCAGTGTGAAGTAAAGAAAACTCCAGTTTCCAACATAGCAGATTGTACTGCCCCTTTGTAAATCATCTACGGCCATGGTGACCTTAGCAGACCAAGGCATTTAACTTAACTGCTATTGCTAACAAGGCCAAATAGCTGTAATGGTGCAAATTATATCAATCGTAGCTCACAGACAGCCCTGCTCCTACTCAGACCATTCCAAGTGGATGGTGACTGATCAAGTCATTAGTCCGGGGCTCTAAAAAGAAATCTAATAACCTCAGAAGTTCATTGAGTTTCCTTCCCTTAGTCTGAAAGACATCATTACCATTCTCTTAGATAGGAATGGATGCTATGAAAATCAACTATATTGTCCTACATGGAAGAATTATTAGTTACTTAAGGTTTTGCTTACCTGCCTACCTCTGACCTGTGAAAATTAACACTCAAATGACCCTATTTAAAAATAGGCAGGACTGGAAATATAGCTCAGTGACAGGGGCTTGCCTAACATGTAGAAGGACTTGAGATCGAGGCCAATTTTCAATTTAAGTTTAAATTCAATATTTAAATTCATATTTAAATTCACAAACAGCCAGGAAGTATATTAAAATATTTTCAACACTGTTGGCCATTAAGCAAATGAAAATCAAAAGTATGCTTTGGGATAGCTATAAGTATAGCAAAAGAATAGAGTGAATAAATAAAATTTATTAGCAAGTATGTGCAAAAGTTGATTGTATAAGAAAACAGTTCAGTAGTTCCTTAAATCTTAAAGCATTAGCAGTGGCCCACCAATTGCACTTCTGGAAATATACCGAAAAGAAATGCAGGCATGCCTCCAGCTCAGAGACATGGTAAATGCAGGCATGGCTCCAGCTCAGAGACATGGTAAATGCAGGCTCCAGCTCAGAGACATGGTAAATGCAGGCTCCAGCTCAGAGACATGGTAAATGTGCCTGATGCCTAAGTCCAGCTAGCACCCTGAGTTTGATCTCCAGATGGGAGGAGAGAATAGATTCCGAAGAGTTGGCCTCCGATCTCCACACACAGCCATGGCTCACGTGTCCATGCACACACAGCATGTGCACATATGTACATGTGTACATACATACATGTGCACACACACTACTAGTAAGTTTTTAAAAATTAAAAGAAAATATGTCCACATGAAAACATGTGCAAATAGATAAAGAATTTAAGTACCGCAGTGTCTCATCAACTGGTTAATGATAAACAATGGAATATTATCCAGCAACAGAGAAGATCAAAAGGCTGATAAGCACTACGGAGGAGTCTTTTAAGTCAGGTTAGTGGCTGGAAAGACAGCTCAGTAGTTAATAGTGTCTGTTCTTCCAGAGGACCCAGGTTCGATTCCCACCACCCGCAAGGTGGCTCACAATGGTTACAACTCCAGATCTAGGGGATCTGATGCCCTCTTCTGGCCTCCAAGGGCACCAGGCACCCATGGTACACAGACCACATGCAGGCAAGACAGCCATACACATTAAACAACGAGCTAACAAAACTCCTTCAGATCAGACAGAAAAGGTCAGGGTATTATATCAGCCCATAGAAACAGGAAGAAAATTAACAGTTGCCTGGGGGGCAGAAGAGAATGTAGAGGACAATTGATGGAGGGAAAAACTTTTTAAATCAGCTTGTGGTGATGATTTAACAATCTGTAAGTAGACTAAAAACCATTGAATCTTATACTTTAAGTGGGTAAGATACCTAAGTTATATCTCAATAAAGCTGCTAAAACGCAATGGGAAGTATGACCATGAGAACAGGAGATCGATATGGTTAATGCCTTCGACAATTTCATAAGGATTCATATGTTAACATAAGCTAAAGCACGTCAGGATGATGCTCTAAAGAAAATATATCAGATGATGTAGTCAGATAACAGACTTTTCACTCTTCATTAGGGCATTAGAATAACATAGGGGCAGCAAACAAGTGACTACACAAGAGTCATTCCAAGAGGTTGCTCACTGACTCTCCCTCATTAGAACCAATGACATGCCTTTGAGACAAAATCAACCTTGAGCTAGCTTTATTCTTAGAAAGCTGCCACAGAGTAACAAATGGGAAATGCCACTAGACAGTTGCTAATGCTTTGGATACACATTTTCTCAGTGAGCTAGTGCTAAATCAAACAAGCTTGAGAGACTTCACTGGACACTCCAAGAGACCCTGGAGAAGAACAAGAGTGATGTCCCTACAGTACTGTTGATTACATTATTAATCAGCCAGACTTGGACAAATCAGACTTCAAATGGGTCTGGGATTTCTCAGCAGAGAGTCGAAGAACCAGACACCTGCTTAACTGGAGAAGACCGGGGAGGGTCCAATTGCAGATATCCTTCTGTCAGTCAGGTATTGATTATTCAGGTTACCTGACTGTGACAGTCATGTGAGGGAAGCCCTGAATCTATGTAAGCATTGCTTTGATCTGGAAAGTCTTACAACTTGAACAATCAATTTGCAGAAAACGAGCATGTAAATATAACCAAATAAAGAAAGTCACTTTGATAAAACTTACCAAAGGGAACTTTCTATCGTGTCATCCAAAGCTGCATGTCAGCACACGGAGTTCACTCTTCATTAATTCACTCATTTAATTAGATTTCAATGCACTCCACTATTAATTTTGTTTTGGGTTTTAATTACATTTATCATTTATTTTGTGTGTATGGGAGGATGCAAGCTTATGCCTGCAGTGAGTGTGTGGGACTCAGTGGACACTTGGCCTGAGCCAGATTCTCGCCTTCCTCCACATGAGTCCTGAGGATGAAACTCAAGTCTTCAGCTTGGACAGATCCCCTTCACCCTCCAAGCCACTGGACTGGCCGTGCTTATCTTATTTTGAATTACTGTCTTTGCTGTAATTCTCACAAATCCGTTAAAAGAC
The DNA here is from genome assembly GCF_900095145.1 of Mus pahari. Taxonomy (NCBI): domain Eukaryota; kingdom Metazoa; phylum Chordata; class Mammalia; order Rodentia; family Muridae; genus Mus; species Mus pahari. The sequence continues at coordinate 6,272,611 of NC_034592.1, read as the reverse complement.
CTCCATATTTTCCTAATATGTATTCTAGAAAATATTTTTCTTTCCTTGAAATTACAGAATTATTAAATAGTTCACCCTACTTAATATGCCAATTTCATGAACCACCTTCACAGTCAGTAGTGTTTTTTTATAATTTGCCTTTTATAAGATACATGACTCAAAAAAAATTTAATTTTGTGAATCTTAAACATTTTAAAAAGAAAAGACACAGAATTAAAAGATCAGATAAAGCTGGGCATGGTGGTGCACGTCTTTAATCCCAGCACTCGGGAGGCAGAGGCAGGTGGATTTCTGAGTTGGAGGCCAGCCTGGTCTACAAAGTGAGTTCCAGGATAGCCAGGGCTACACAGAGAAACTCTGTTTCAAAAAACAAAAAAAAATTTTTTTAAAAAAAAAAAAAAAAAAAAAAAAAAAAAATCAGACAATCTTGAAATTAGGAGAAGTAAATACAGTAATATTTTCTAACTAGTTGTATCTTTGAAAAACCATTTAAATTCTTTTTTTTTCACTGTAAAATGTACAGGATGCTCTCTAGCAAACCCAAATTCAAAAAATTCTGTTTTTCTTTCATTCCTATTTCCACAGCAATATAGAATGTAAAAACCAGACATTCACTTTACATCCAAGTATTTATCTGTACAAAATTTCCTGGAAAAGACATCCCTGACCCTGGAGACAAGGGTAAGCAGTTTTCAGAGATAAGATCCCCATTCTCCTGACGGATTTGTATGGCTTGACTGAGAAAAGCAACAGAGTCCATCAGGAAAACCACGATGTTAGAACCACGATGTTAGAACCACGATGTTAGAACCACGATGCTAGAACCACGATGCTAGAACCACGATGCTAGAACCACGATGCTAGAACCACGATGCTAGAACCACGATGTTAGAACCACGATGTTAGAACCACGATGTTAGAACCACGATGTTAGAACCACATATTTTAAAGAATGAGAACTTGTCTACCCCATCTTCCCAGCCCTGATCAAAGCAAGCACGTACTTTCACCTGCAGGTCCTCAGAGCTCTCTGGGGACATGTACAAAGCCAGCAGCACTGGCAGCGTGTTTGTGATGGCCACAGCCCGAGCATGTTCTGGAGTGTGCCTCCCAACCTGCCCTAGAGCCCAGGCAGTCGCAGCCTTAATATGATCTTCCGGTTCTTCTGACAGGCAATCTGACAACTGGGGTACACCCTGCAGTGGGGATCAAAAGAGCAAGCGTTATAAATCTAGAGCAGGATTAAAGTCCTCCCTGTCTCTCAGGCATTACAAGAAATCATTTCAGCCTTGATCTCTCTCTCTCTCTCTCTCTCTCTCTCTCTGGTTCAATAAATGCTCCCATCACAAGGGCAGCCATTTCTTAAGTCAATAGAATGGCAAGAGCTAAATTACCTTAATTACCTGTAACAATTCAACTTAAATAAGAATGTCTCTACTAGCTTCTACCCTCCCCAGGTAGAGAGCCATTTAAGCAAACAACAGAGATGCCTCAGACCAGGCAAAACCAGATTCCACTGGGACAAACTGAAAACTTTATTTTCCTTTAAAAAGTTAAGACTGAGGACAGCTCTCAGTTCAACCCTCAGTGACATACATACCCCGAGTACAGTGAATCTAAAAGTAAAATAACTACTACAAGCTGAGCCTCAGATGACTATGAACAAGAACCCTCTCTAAGAGCCTTTACACGAACCGTACTTCACTACTATCCCCTGAAGCACAACCCACGATTCTACTTTATAAGGACAGTTCTGCTCATTGTCACAGGCCAGATGTGACCTGAAGCACAACCCACGATTCTACTTTATAAGGACAGTTCTGCTCATTGTCACAGGCCAGATGTGACCAGGTCGCTTTTGTTACACTGGTGGCATGTGTGTGCATTTTGCATTTTAGACTCCAATTTTGTTTAAATAATAAAAACGTTATCAAAAGTCGTCAGAATAAGTTTGAAGATCTAGGGGGAAAAATGAAACCTATTAGGGGGCTAGAGAGATGGCTCCATGGTTAAGAGCACTGCCTGCTCTTCCAGAGGGTCTGGGTTCAATTCCCAGCACACACACACACACACACACACACACACACACACACACACGGTAGCTCACAGATGTCTGTAATTCCAATATATGACACCCTCACACAGACATACTTGTAGGCAAAACACCAATGCACATAAAAATAAGTTAACTTTAAAGATAAAATAAACATATCAATTTTTAATCCTAGATTCTGTATAAGGCATAATTTTATAATTAATTTGAGACAATAGTAATTATTTCAAATGTAATACTGTGAAAACTGGTATTACACGTTAATGCTGCATGGCAAAAGTCAAGACCATCACGCATGCCTTCCGCATAGCCTCTTAATCAGCCTTTTTCTTTTTCCTTTTCTTTTTCTTTCCTTTCCTTTCCCTTTTTCCCTTTCCCTTTCTCCCTTTCTCCCTTTCTCCCTTTCTCCCTTTCTCCCTTTTTCCATTTCCCTTTCCTTTCCTTTCCTTCCCTTCCCTACCCTTTCCTTTTCCTTTCCTGTCTGTCTGTCTGTCTGTCTGTCTGTCTGTCTGTCTGTCTTTTGGCTCAGTTTCCTAAAACTCACCATGTTTCTACATGCTGTGAGGATGGAGTGACTTGGTAAGGAGCCCACACGTTTAGGACAGATTGAGGAAGAGAGGATCAAGGGGAGGACCAACAGACAGTCCCTGCACTTCACCCCAAGCTATGTGAATGCACAGGTAAGGTCAGGAACATAAATGTGCTTCAGAGGCAACGAGAGCCAGAAATCGTAGCCATTATCAGCTGTCCCTGAAGCCCCTCCGAGGACAAGGAGGAAATGGCTCTCCTTGCTGTGTGATTTGCCTCAGACCTCGCCCCGACCTTAATGCTCAAGGAACTGAAAGCCAAGCCAGTGGGAGAGGCAGCACTCCTCACTGAAGGAGGGGAGCGTCCTTGGCCAGATTCAGTAGGATATGTAGGATGAACAGACAACTGCAGCCCATCCCTTCATTATGATGAGGCTTCTTCCTGACAAAGGAGCCAAGGATCAAAACCCCAGGCACATCCCTATTGAATCCTCCAAAAGCACCACTACTGCCCTGGTCGTTCTGCAGTAACAGAAGAACAAAAGAAACGCAGAGCAGAGAGAGAGGGCTCAGTACAGGGGGCATCAGTGTGGAGTAGGTAGAAAATCAAGATCTGGGGCTCCTTTGTGTGAGGATTAGCAAGGGGGGGAAAAAAATCCCCATTTCTGTTTAACCAACAGCAGCAGGTTTTCTATGCTGATAAGAGCCCTCCCCCCTAGAGGGCTGCCCCATGCACACACAGTGTGAGCTCAGTCTTTGAAGTGGTCTTCAGGAAATCCATATCTGTATTCCAATACATTTTGTGAGTACCTACTAAGGGCCATGGCTACACTATAGAGAGGGTTCATACAAAGCTGTAAAGTGAGAAAAGGCTAAATTTCTAGAACATAGCAAGAAAAGTGCTGCTGCCTGCTGTGCCCTCTGAGTGCCTGGCTGCATCTGAAAAGAGAGCCAGCCAGCCATCTTCTGACCCAGATGACAGCAGTGGAGGGATACACAGACCTCTGGGTGCATGGAAGTGACAAATGGACAAGTCATTTAAAGGAAGTTCTTAGCTAGAGTGTTTTTAAGTACGCACAATTAGTCCTTCAAGATATACATTTACATAATAATTAAAGACAGATTACAGTAATGTCAATAAAAAGTCGATATTAGATATAGAAAGCTTTACATGTTTTATAACTCACACCTTTCGTCAAAGATTCCCCCTCCCACCCGGAAAACATACTAATAAATGCTGACATACATAAGCAGTAAAACAACTGAACACATTTAGGCAATTCTCGTACTGCGTCCAGTTATGTCTGCTATCCTGTTGTCAGCCTACGGTTCTACCATGAAATGGAGGAGAAACGAAGCATGCACGAGCCAACCTTGGAGATGATCACCGCCATGGCCAGGTTCTCAGAGTGAGCAGCCAAGTAACCCAGCATCATGATGCCAGGCAGCCGGATGTTCCCTTTGCAGGACCCAATGCAGTCGATCACGGCAGCCACACCTCCGGCATTAACAATCAGCTGCGAGAGCTGGGAGAACAGAGCAAATCCCCAGACAGCACAAGATGGGTTTTAGACAAGACTCAACCCCACTCTGTTTAGTTCTTCACACTACCTGGTAAGGGCGCATACCACTCTAGGAGGGCACTGCATCTATTAAAGAAGCGTTCAAGTGTAATAAGTCTCCATTCACAATGTCTGAGTACAAGGATGAGTCAATGGCCAAACACATCAGACTTGGCATCTGACCTAATTACCCACACACCAACCGTGGTTACTAGCTGAGTGCACTTCAGTTCTGGAAAATCTCAACTACGTAGAGATGTTAGATGAAATTTACTTTAATATGTAATGAAATAAAAAATAGATTAGTCAAAATACACACAGGAAACGGAAACAACTTCAAAATCAACACAGGCTTGGTTTGTCTCTCTTTTGCACCTAAAAACTCAGAGTAGAAAATCACATTAGAACAGCTAGCTATTTAGTGCCACAGCAGGCCAGGGAGCCTCTGTGGTTGGTCCTAACCTACAGAGCCAATATCATTCCCATGCTCCCAGCTGACATAAAATAAGAATGATCGAGGCTCGGAGTCTTCCCACAATCTAGAAATGGAAAGCTAGCAATAATTAGAAACTGTATTTTAAACTCAAATGTCATTAATACAGGTCAGTGGATCTCTAGAGAACATCTGACCACATTTGGAGTCAGGTTTCATTGTCTCATGGGGGAGGGGCGCTGATGCCATCAAGTGGACAGAGCCCAGGAATGCTGGTGAGCATCCACTCTACCACGTACTGACAGTCACATCATCCAAAATGACTGCAGTGCCTAGGACGAGGAGCAACGGCCTCGTTAGACTTCCTAGCCAAACTGCTGTCTGATTTAGAACTGAGTTTAACTTCGGCTCGAGGCCTGCGTCTTGTTTGCGTCTGCTTTGCCTTTACCTCTGGCGTATGCTTTGCAATCTCTCTAATCAGAGTACAGGCATTCTTCTTCACGAAGTCGTCTTTGTCCTTCAGACAGGTGAGAACAACTGGGAAAATCTCTGCCTCTACGACCATCTCTGCCAGGTCCACAGAGTGCTTTGCGATGTGACTCAGAGCTGAGAGGACCTGTTGCTGATAAGCAAAAAATAAAAAATAAAGTGAAGCAAAATGTTACAAATCCACTAGTACACCTCAGAGCTCAGATGTACCTCAGCTGTCTAAGTTCTTTATCAGCAAACAAAGCAGTGCAGATATTTAACACAAGCCATGATTTTGGAGCTGTTGGGATTTCATATCTTAGTCACAAACTCCATTTTTGTTTTTTTTTTTAGTTTTTTTTTTTCATTAGGTCTCTGAGTACTTGAAAATCTTTTACATGTAATTAAAATGTAGGACCTTTAGGTTAAGTATCCCTTCTTAATTACACATACTTAGCTTGCTAATTTGATATGTGTAGTATGTAGTACAATAGCAAGCAGAATTAATGTCTTTATGGCATGCTGTTGGTACCAGCTGAAATAACTCCCCATCTGCTTAGCTGATGTTAATATTTTAAGAACTATGCATGTGTCGCTGTGTAACTGGTAAATTTAGAAAGCTATCAGAGGGCTGATAAGCATGGCTATCTCCATAAGAAATTTAAATATTCTAGTGATGGGCTAGACAACCTTTCGGCCCTGTTTTCAGTCCAAGACTATCCCAACTGAGTTATTTGGGGCAGGCCAATGCCTTATTTTAATTATTAATGTTAATACCAATGCAATCTGGAATCTTCAGCATTGCACACAGATTTCTAAGTAACATCTTAAATGTGTCACCCAAAGCATTATTTCTATGTTAAACAACCCAAAGCATGATATATTCATGTCTGCTTCCCATGGTATTTGCTAATTGTTTTTCCTTATCATACTAGACTGTTACACATCTTCATTGTCCTGGATTGTTAGAGCACTGGCTCGTCTGTTGTCTCTTGACCGAAGTTGTAAATACCTTCAGTTTCTCATCAGGGTTGAGGATCATCTGGGCTAAGTGAGCAATCGCTCCTACGTCCACCACCGTCTGTGCTAACTGTGGTGAATGCTTCGAGATATCACTGAGGGCCGAGGCAGCGATCCTTTTCAAAGCAATCTCTGGCTCCTGGATACAGAGTACTAAAAGAGGAACAGCTCCCGCATCCACCACAGCTTGTGACAGTTCTGTGGGTCCAAGAAAAGTAATTAAGTGAGTATGGGTGACTGACCCTTGTGCAAGCCATCCTTCACCCTGACAGATACAGCAAAGAAAAAAGGGGGGGGGTGTACTTCACTCTCTCGACATCTGCATTTCAAATCAGCCTTTCTGGCTTCATAAACCATGTGGACCAATCCTGGGCTGAAAAGAACACAGGTCAATAGATGGACCTCCATTTACATGAACACATTTGAGGTAGATTAGGCTGAAATAGCTTGTTATTCTTTTTTTTTTTTTTTTTTTTAAGAGAGTAAGCAGATGTCAGCTGTTTAAGCTCTGGCAATTCTGCACTTCTCAATAGGCAAGCATTTTATGCATGGTTTACAATAACAGAGAAAATTAAAGTACCAAAAATTTACCAACCACACTAATGAGGCAGTATTTTGTGCTATTTATGTGAGTATCCATTAGCATGACTCGTGGACCAATAATGTCTATTGTTAAATTCCTTTCATCTTCTAATACTTTGAAAATATTTTCAAAAATACTTTATACAAAATAAAAGGCTGCCATTTCATTGTATTCTAAAATACTTTCAAAAATGAAGTTTATAACTTATCAACATACTTTCATATTAATGGTACTATTAAGATAAAGGGACATATTTATATTAACCATGCTATACAGAGAATGAACAAATATAATGCTGATTTACTTATATGTACAAGAATAACAACAATAAAATAATAATGTTACACTTTAAAGAATGAAGGGATAGTAGGGCAGAACCTTAGAATGTCCCTGAAGTGAGTGCCATCTGAAAAGAGGAAAGCCCTGTCCCATAACACATTCTACTCCTGATGCATGTGAGCTCTCACTTAATCACATACATCATTTCTCTAGTCTCTTCCTTCCAAATTACATATTCATTTCTAGTGTATAAGCTAAAATAGCTATTTACCATATCACTTAAATATTTAATTTGGGAAAAGTTAATTTTTCAAAAGATTGGTAAAGCTATATTTTCTAAAAGAAACTAATGCTAGCAAATAGATTAGTGTTTATAATTTGTTTTCCTTAAATTATCATAATTGCCAGGCACATGCCTTTAATCCCAGCACTTGGAGGTAGAGGCACGTGGATTTCGGAGTTTGAAGCCAGCCTGGTCCACAGAGTGAGTTCCAGGACAGCCAGGGCTACACAGAGAAATCCTGTCTCAAAAAAAATTATCATAATTATCTTGGAAGATTCAATAATGTATAAACATTTTATTTATTCTTTCACTAAACAGGTATTAATGGGAGGTTACTATATGCTAGGCTCATTTAACTCTGGAACCTGTGACACACTTCTACAAATTAACAGTACATTCATTAGCAAATGTTTTCATTAAAAAAAAAACCTGGTGTTATATGATATAAATAGGAAGCTTATATACAATCTCAAAAAACCTGAAAAAATAAAAGGGTTTTTCTTTGCCAATATAATATCAGAAAGATTTGGATATCACATGGCAATGTGGTATGTTCCTCAGAAATATCTCTGGTCTGCTGTTGCATCTACCAGGAGATGGACAGGACAGCAGGCACACCAGGGGATGGACAGGACAGCAGGCACACCAGGAGATGGACAGGACAACAGGCACAGAAGCCAGTCCCTGCTTCTCTCCCTTATCCACCCACCCAAGGGAGATGAAGACAATGTAGAGTGCAGTGTGTGTCATTTCTAAACATAACACTTAAATTTCCTGTTAATTAACAGATTCCTGAGGGATTCAGCCTTACCCACATTATATGGGTGTTTATGGTAATATCAATTGGTATGTGTCTACCAGAATTTAGTGGGCATGAGGGTGAATCCTGTCAACTTGACACTCAGGAGGCAGAGCTCCAGGCGCACTGGTGAAGGTTTGTTTAGATTAAGGCTAGTCTCTGAGAATGTCTGAAAGGATTGTCTTGATTAAGTTACTTGGAATGGGAAGACCTGGTTTGATGGCGGACAGTCCCATTCCCTAAGCATGGGGATCCTGGGCCCTATGAGACTGAGTCTGCAAAGTGAGCACCACCCCAAATGACCTCATTCATTCCTCTCCGCTCCTGACTGAGGGTGTGATGTGGACAGTTCTCTCAAGTTCCTGCCACTGTGACAGCCCTGACAGGATGCTTGGAACCAGGAACTGGGAGCCTTGAATAAACCCTTTCTCCCTCACAACATTTTTCATAGCAACAGAACAGAAACTAAGGCAACAGGCCAGATGTTTATCTACAGAAGGTGGAAAAATTAATTCACTTCTGAGTTTTCACTCCCATGGTTATAGGAATGACGAGCATACAGTATATTCAACTCTTTAATAGAAATATTAAGCAATCCCCAGCTAAGTAAATAAGCCATTAACAACAAAAACTCAAGGTTCTTTCTTCAAAGCATGTGTGTTAGATTTATGCCTATTTTCTCATTGAAATGTTGGGGTGACAATTGATCCATCACCCAAATGGTAAACCGTTAATAATAAAGCAGATTGTCTTGAAGCTACCTAGTTGCTCCACAACCTCTGAAATCAGTGCTGTTAAATGTGGGGAGACTAGGAGGTCCCTGGAGACAGATTTGCAAGATGAGGAAGTTTCTAAGGGCCTGCACTAGGCCCGGCAGGCAACAAGTGTGCATGTCCCATGGGGCTGAGGTCTGGACTTGAATGCCACATGGTGTTCCTTAGAAGTACTATTGACCTATGGCCTTCACTCATACAACCTCTATTAGCTTCTCTTCCACAGGCAAGGACATATTAGCCTTGGGATTCCACTGTACCATGTTCATACATCCTGCCTTCAGCCTCTCTCTATTCAGTGATGTGTCTTTCTCCTTCTCTCCATCACCGCTTTCACTGGTGTATCAGACCAGTGACCAGCATATACCCGGTATACGCTGTATGCCCGGCAGTGCATATACCCAGTATATGCTGTATACCCGGCAGTAGTTGTCAGTGAGGGGGTCATATTGACCAAAGGACCTCAGTTGAAGTCTACTAGAAGCTTTGTCAAAGTTTTTCTGCAGAATGCTGGAATTCACAATAAAAAATAGCACCATTTCTTTGCTGGGTATGACCATGTCTGCAAATGATATCTGGAACACCAACCCCGTCTTGCGTATGACATCACCAATATTTTGATGGTTGAGAACAGAATTGAAAAACATCTGGGTCCTCCATGACACCGTCCAGCTTGGAATTGCCCTGACTCTGAACTTTATGTCTTCTAACATAAATTTCTTTTAAAAGATCTTATTTCTTAAGTTTCCTTGGTCAATGCTCACTAATCAGCAGCTAAAACATCCAGACCTACACTTCTCGCCTATGCTTGCCGCGTGTGCCGCGTGTGCCGCGTGTGCCGCGTGTGCCGCGTGTGCCAGGTGTTCAGAGAGCGCTCACTACCAGCCGGGACCCTGGCTGGACTTGGAGGGAGTAGAGCAGAATTCAGTCCTTGTTCTAGACTAGAACTCGTTCCAGGTGAATGCGGGAAGAGACCACTACAAGTTCAGAGGGGGCCGGGCCTTGGGTCTGTGGCACATCAAGGGACCCAGAAGCTTCATACCAGGAAGCTCTTCCCACCTACTCCCCCCTCCCGCCCCTCCTTTTCCTTTGCTTGTCTACTCTACAAAAAAAAAAAAAAAAAAAAAAAGCAGTGAGAACCAAACATTCAGAAACTATGTACATCTGAAACTTCTCCTATGAGAAATGTCAGGAAGCTCATTTTGTTTATTTTGTGTGTGTGGGTGTTTGGCTTGCATGTATGGCAGTGTACCGTATTCATACCTGGTGCCAAAGGAGACCAGGAAGGGATGTCACATCACTTGGAACTGGAGTTACTAGGACTCAAACCCGGGTCCTCTGAAAGAGCAGTCAGTAACTACTGACCCATCTTTCCTCAGGGAGCTCATTTTAAAACTATTTTAGAACCCAGCTTTTGGCTTAAATTAGCAAGCTTATGAAAGCCATGATCAGTACACAGACGCTCACTGAAGAGAGTTTCAAAAAATAAACAAGTAGTTTGAGCGTGCTAGGGAATGCCTTTAATGTCCTAGTACTCAACAGGCAAGAGGCAGGCAAAGCTCTGTGAACTCCAAACTAGCCTCATCTACATAGTGAGTTCTAGGTCAGTCAGGACTACATCGTAAAACCTTATCTCAAAAAAAAAAAAAAAAAATCAATTTTTATGAGTAGCCATGAAGTTTATCTTCAGTACTTGAAAATATCTTAGGTTCATCTTAAATGTTAAATTAATCTTTAAAAGTTAATTTATAAACATATATTCTATTGTATATTACTATATGATTATGATGTAACAATATATTATATAACAATTATATAATAATACATAACAGTATAACGACATCATTATATGTATATATCGTATTGGTACGGTGGTGCACTTCTGCGGTGCAGATTTGGGAAGGTAGGTAGAATGATTAGTCCAAGATCACCCTCAGCTCTGTAGCAAGTTTGAGGCTAGCCTAGGCTACATGAAATCCTGTGTTTATTGCCATTTTATTCATAATAGCTAGGAAATGGAACCAGCCTAGAAGTCCATCAACTGAATAGATAATGAAAATATAACACATATGCAAAATATAATTTTATTGGATTTGCAAGTTATTGTATGAAATTGGAAAAATATATTCAGTCGGGTAACCAGACAAATGAAAACAAACACCTCCTGCCAGGCCTAGCGGCACATACCTTTCTTTAATTCCAGCTCTTGGGAGGCAGAGGCAAATGGACCTCTGTGACTTTGAAACTAGCCTGTTCTACACAGTGAGTTCCAGGACAGCCAGGACTATATAGAAAGACCCTGTCTCAAAAAACAGAACAAAACAACAAACAAACAAATACTTTATGTTCCTGCTCATCTATGAACTGTCTTAGAGAGAAAAGGATTTATTTTTGCTAATGCTTCCATATCATTATTCATCATTAAAGGAAGTCAGGGCAGAACCCAGGACCACAAACCCAAAGATGGTACCACCCACAGTGGCCTGGACCCCCTTTAGTTAAGAAAGTGTCCTATATCTGGATCTTACAGAGGCCTTTTCTCAGCCGAGCTTCCCTCCTTTGAGATAACTCTAGCTTGTGTCGAGTTGACATAAAAGCAGCCAGCACAGGACCCTAGCTTCAAATCTCTAATTTTGTGTATTTAACTTAGAAACAATCTGTTCTTTTCCACCAGTTTTCATGAGCCAGAAGCTCTGAACACTGCTGGGGGAAAAGTGCATCCGAGGTCTTACTCATCTGTGAAACACTGCATACACACTCAGCCCTTACACACTCAGCCCTTAACCTCACTTCTTAACTATGCATTAAGAAGTGTGAAACACTGCAATACACACTCAGCCCTTAACCTCACTTCTTAACTATGCATTAAGAAGTTGTCTATTTGGACCAAAGGTGGTAAATGCAATGGCTACAGGGCCCAGGCAAAACAACTGAAAACATAAAGTCCGGAGAAGTATGGAAATCAGGGCACTTGGAAGCAATGGAGAAGGGGAAGCCACTATCTACGAGGGATGGCAGTTCCCAACCTTAGCCCTGTGTGACTGACTGTGTGAGAATATTGACATGCTGTTGTCAGACCATTCTAAACTGGAGTGCCTTGCCCTTAAAGTGTGAGCCACTTTATTTATTTATTTTTTTAAGGAACTCTGTATGGTACAACATAATGCTGCCAAATAAAACATATTGACCTGGAAGCAGGCTTCAAACTGAGCCAGCATTTTACAACCTCGGGCTTAAGTCTCTGCCTTCTTAGGTGACCTGGGCGGAGGCTTTCCAGATATGGAAATGTGCTGTTCTTTCTGCCTTTACTTCTTACGTTTATGTTCAGGGGTCTCATAAAGGAAGAATCACCACAGTGATGATGTAAGACAAAACTAAGGAAGAAATCAAGAAATGAGGGAATGTTAGCCAACCAAGGGGCGGGGCTAATCTAGAAATGAACACTCACTTGTGTGGTTGGGATTTCACTTAGCCTATAATGTTAAGAACAAAATCATTATGGAAAACGCCAATGTTTCTCATTCAGACTTAATTGGTATGCATTTTTGCTTCAGCCCAGTGTTAGGTAGAGTCCAGCCTTATAGAAACCCAGGGGAATGGAGAAGACTGTACACAGTTTACAAGGTGCTGACAGAACTCTCTATGGAACCAGGGCAAGGCGGAAGGCAGCTGGAAGACCAACAACAGTAAACACTAGAGATTAGAAAGGTCACACCAAATGCCAGGCATGGTAGTGCACACCTTTAATCCCAGCATGAAGAAGGCAGAAGTAGGTGGATCTTTGTGAGTATAAGATCTGCCTGGTCTACATAATGAGTTCCAGGACAGCCAGGGCTACATAAAAAGACCCTGTTTAAACAAAAGTCATACGGGCTCTTAGAAAAGAGGACTATTTCTGAGTTTCTGCTGAGCCTCCCTGAGTGGCTCCTCAAAGGGCCCTGCCCATCACCCAACCACACTCTGGCTTCTTCACACTCTGGCTTCTTCACACTCTGGCTGCTTCACACTCTGGCTTCTTCACACCCTGGCTGCTTCACACCCTGGCTGCTTCACACCCTGGCTGCTTCACACTCTGGCTGCTTCACACCCTGGCTGCTTCACACCCTGGCTGCTTCACACCCTGGCTGCTTCACACCCTGGCTGCTTCA
>NC_034592.1:6255633-6259518 GCF_900095145.1 Mus pahari | reverse complement strand
CTGGCTGCTTCACACCCTGGCTGCTTCACACTCTGGCTGCTTCACACCCTGGCTGCTTCACTGTCTACTTTTAATTCTAGAGGTGGAGCTAACCCAACAACTTTTAAATATATATGGTTTTTAATTGTGTGTCTGTGTAACAGGCGTCTGTGTGGGTCTGTACACATAAGTGCCTATGAAGGTCAGAGGAGCCGGAGTTGCAACAGGTGCAAGTCCCCAACACTGGTGTTGGGAGCTAAACTCAGGTCCTCTGGAAGTAGCCGCTCCTAACCATTGAGCCTCCAAATCCTCACCAAACGTTTTTAATGTACGTCTGAAATCACACTGAGTATATGTTGCCATGATTTCCTCAGTCAGGCCCTACGGTAGACATTTGTCTTTTCTTAGCTTGGTTATTACTTTGACATACAGTACAATGATTATGTTCTGATCACATTTATATACTTTATGTGTGGATGCACTTTTACGTATGTGTATGTACGCATGTGTGTGGAGGTCAGAGATGGACGTCAACTGTTTTCACTTTATTTATTGAGACAGGATACCCTGCCGATTTCCCTGGGGATTGCTTGCTTAGCTGTGTGTACCTGTGCCTTCTATTTAAACATAAACCTCCTGCTCAGGCTTCTAAGATGGTGCTGGAGAGGGGTCCTAGGAACTCTGTCCTCCCTCCCAGTGTGACCACACTGAATAAATCTCCTTTCTCGGCTTTCACTATTACTTATTTGCTTAATTGGCCTCCTGAGGATGGGTGGTCGAGCCTAGCTTGTTAGGGCTTCGAGGGCCCAGGCTCTCACCCTAACAACTTTAGAAACACTGTTTGAGTAAATTGCTTCAATGTAATTAACTTATTCTGCACTTTGAAAGGAAGCTGGGCCATTCATCTAAAAGTACATATGAAAACAAAAGGCCCCCCCCAAATATGCCAACTAACATTTTCCTGAAAAAATGGCGTTATGCTCTATGGTGAGACTAGGTGCTACGCATATCTTACAGCAGAGCACAATTCTGCCGCTGGCAGTCCTAAGCATTCAATAGCCAACTCAGGCTGTGAACCGCCCAACCGGAGTACTTTCAGATTTCAAATGCATTGTGCCTAATGGAATTCAAGAAATTCAGCTGCAAATTAAAATGTCCCCCCCCCCCAATGTTTAAAAGGTGTTATGTGAATTGGAAAATAAATGAAGTTCAAGAAGCAGGGTGGCCCAGACTCTGTGGGACGTCATGGCACTGTATTCAAGCACTCCGGACTCAAGGACCGGGTCAGAGGGCCCTTCCTTCTCCTGTGTCTCATGTCATTGCCTTCTTTCTGCGTCTCAGTTCCCACAGTCTGATCAGTGCTCCCCTGAATGGTCCTTAAGAAGAAAATGAGATGGCTCTAGACTAGGGTTCTAGTGACCTTCCCTTTTGATATTGTACCTCATTCTTTATATTTCACTACCCTAGTATATATTATGTGATGCATTATATGTGATTGTTTGTTTTGAGACAGTCCTGTGTATTCCAGGCTGGCCTTCAACACAGTATATGGCGAAACATGACCTAGAACTTCTGATTCTCCTTGTTTTTACCTTCTCAGTGCTAAAGTTACATTACATGCATGTAATATCACACCCATGTTAAGGAGAACCACACATATGTAGTGAGAATTCTGGTTTCTTTAAAACACAGGAATCGGCATGTGCTTATTTTAATCCCAGTGTAAGGATAGAGGGCTGCTGTCAGACAGTTCACAGCCGCTGACGAGGCCTTGCCTCGTGCTCTAGCAGGGATGTAAGTTTGCTAGCTAAAGATAGTTTCTGTGATTGCATAACATTTGGAATTCTGGAGACATTTTAAACTGTATATACACACTAGGGCTCCAAGAGGCAGGGTGGGTGGTTGTTGGTTGTTAGTTGTTGGTGGTGGTTGCTGGCTGAGGTTTGTTAAGTAATCATGTGCAAAGAAGAAGCAAGAAGAAAGCAGATCTTCTGACTGCAAAGATCAAACTTGCCCCAAGGAGCTTCATGCCCCTGATCAGCAGAAAGTAGACAAATGATAATATCACTCCCTTCTGACCCCTAATTTTAGTCAGGGATCTCTTTCCTTTACTCTTTATCCTTGTTCTCTCCTGTCTAGTATTAGGGACTGAAAAAGGTACAAGAAGGAAGAACACACAAAGTAGCAAAAGACCAGCTACACGCGGAGCCGACACTGCTAACTAGGCTGTACCCGCCCTCCTCCAACACTGCTAACTGGGCTGTACCTGCCCTCCTCCAACACTGCTAACTGGGCTGTACCTGCCCTCCTCCCTGGCCCTCATGCACACTTTTTAATACAGTAGTGTAGTTCTGCACATGCCTGTCCAATGTTAGCCCCATTGTCTGCATGGCCTTTATGCCTGTTTGTAGCAATTATTTTTTCCTCAGGGCTGAGATCTTGGTCAATTTATTTTATTCTGTCAATTAAGAAAAATACAGTGATATGAGAATAAAAAGTTTCTTTAAGGCAAAGGAAACAATCAATAGAGTAAACAGATACCAGCCACACTTTACCCAAGGAGTTGATCTCCAGAACTTACAAACGATTACAGAAATCAACTACCAAGCAAACAAAACTGCCAATCAACAAATGGATAAATGAACTACAAATTAAAAGTACTTTGATATTCCAGTCAGAAAGGCTATTGCCAGGAAATTTTATAACCAATATCAAAGATGATGTGGAGGGAAAGAAACTCTTTTTTACTACTGGTTGTGGTGCAAATTAATATTGTCACTGAAGAAATCAGTTTGAAGATTTCTCAAAAAATTAAAAAGATTTGCATTTCCCTGATGATTAAGGATGTTAAACATTTTTAAGGTACTTCTCAGCCATTCTGTATTCCTCAGTTGAGAATTTTTTGTTTAGCTCTGTACCCCACTTTTAATGGAGTTATTTGAATTTCTGGAGTCCAGGTTCTTGAGCTCTTTGTATATANTGGATATTAGTCCCCTATCAGATTTAAGATTGGTAAAAATCCTTTCCCAATCTGTTGGTGACCTTTTTATCTTATTGACACTGTCTTTTGCCTTACAGAAGCTTTGCAATTTTATGAGGTTCCATTTTCAATTCTTGATCTTACAACACAAGCCATTGCTGTTCTGTTCAGGAATTTTTCCCCTGTGCCCATATCTTCGAGGCTTTTCCCTACTTTCTCCTCTATAAATTTCAGTGTCTTTAGTTTTATGTGGAGTTCTTTGATCCACTTAGACTTGAGCTTTGTACAAGGAGATAAGAATGGATTAATTAGCATTCTTCTACATAACTGCCAGTTGTGCCAGCACCATTTGTTGAAAAGGCTGTCTTTTTTCCACTGGATGGTTTTAACTCCCTTGTCAAAGATCAGGTGACCATAGGTGTGTGGATTCCACTTCACACCAGTCAGAATGGCCAAGATCAAAAATTCAGGTGACAGCAGATGCTGGCAAGGATGTGGAGAAAGAGGAACACTTCTCCATTGATGGTGGGATTGCAAACTTGTACAACCACTCTGGAAGTCAGTCTGGCGGGTCCTCAGAAAATTGGACATAGTACTACCGGAAGATCCAGCAATACCTCTCATGGGCATGTACCCAGAAGATCTTCCAACTGGTAATAAGGACACATGCTCCACTATGTTCATAGCAGCCTTATTTATAATAGCCAGAAGCTGGAAAGAATCCAGATGCCCCTCAACAGAGAAATGGATACAGAAAATGTAGTACATTTACACAATGGAGTACTATGCAGCTATTAAAAACAATGAATTTATGAAATTCTTCGGCAAATGGATGTATCTGGAGGATATCATCCTGAGTGAAGTAACCCAATCACAAAAGAAGTCACTTGATATGCACTCACTGATAAGCAGATATTAGCCCAGAA